>NC_142705.1:11375447-11684022 GCF_029339155.1 Prunus mume
TACAAACTATCTAAAGCCAGAAATAATAGAGATAGGTGATGAACCCCAAACATCATAGTGAATTAAAGTAAAATGAACATTATTTTTATTCATACTCAAAGGTTAATAAACTCAGTTACTCTTGGCTAAAATGCAAGTGTCACATGTAAAGTCTGAATCGCTAAAATTAGAAAATAAATAGGGGAACAAATGTCTCATGTAACTAAAAGATGGATGCCTTAAATGTTTGTGCCATAAAAAAAATCAATCGATACTTGTCATTAGAGAGATGTTTCACACCGTTTGCCTATCTTATACTAAAGTCATCCATATAGTAAAGCCCCCTCTCTTTTAGTACCATGTCCAATGATTTCCTTGGTGAGAATATCCTAAGAAAACAAAAAGTATGATAAATTAGTGCACAACAATTCAGTTGCTCAGTAGTGTGGCCAACAGACATAAACTTATTGGACAAAGACAAAAATGCAAGGTAATCAAAAGTGAGATAGACGTGAAAGGGCAACAATGCCCGCCCTTGTCAGAGTATAAGTCACATTATTCACATTAGCAATACTTGTTCGTCTTGGGGAAGTTGTGCTCAGAAAATCATTCGAATCAAACATGATTGGTTGCACTTGAATCAATAATCCATCTAGTCAAGTAACTCGTATAAGAAGTAAGAAATATATAATCACAATTCCTTGAATTACTTAGAGTACGAGATTCATCAACATGTGCCAGGGTATTAGTGAACACTATATGAGGAACCAAAAATAGAGGGTTTGTGGAAACAAGAATAGAACGACCGGATCCATTGGCAGCTTTTCAAGCTTTAAGTCCCTTCCACCAATCTAGGCAACCATGTAACTTAAAACAAGTTTCCCTAGTGTGCTTCGAGTGTCCACAATAAGTCTACTTGCTACCATCTATCAAAGCCTTCATTCTAGGAGGTGAAGTAGTCTTGCTTGACGGTGAGCCAGTAACAGAGACATAGGACTAGATTTGAAGCGGGATAATAACATCATGAGTATTCGGTGTCTGGCTAGGTTGTTTGATGGCCGATGGGTGACTGGCTGGTCAGTTTGTACTATTTGCCTCAAAACCAACTGTAGTCGACATATGAGTGCCCATCATTACAGCTTGTTGAAGATCTTCATGTCGAACATAGGCATATGCCTACTATACTGTGGGAAATGGAGTCATCTGAAGGACATCACTTCATGTCTTGTCAAGTCGATCATTCAAGTTATCCAAGAAGATATAAACACAATCTTCCTGGATAAGCTCATTATACCTTTTGATATTACATTTATACTCTATAATATTCGAACGATGAAAGATGATTTCTCTCCATAAGCCTTGGAGATTATTGTAGTAGGTTTCAATCGAGCCACTGCCTTGTCGCATCCGCTGAGTTCGCCACTTAAAGTCAAACACTGAGAGGTGTTAATGCCATCAAAGTAGGTCGTGGCAATCGCATCCCATACTGACTTTGTCGTCGGAAATCAAATAAAGTTTCTAACCAATCTAGGCTCCAAAGAATTGATTAGCCATCATTTCACAACTGCATTCTCTGTGTGCCAGCGATTGAAAGTTGGGTTGGTATGAAAAGGTGGTGGGAGTTTGCTAGTGAGATATCCTAACTTGTCTTTGCCAACGACATATATCTCAACAACATGGGACCAAATAGGGTAGTTGGAGCCATCTAACTTAATTTATAGCCCCCAACTCACTTAAAATCTTGTATTCATGAAGTATAATGGAGTATCAAATTAATTATCATCTAAACCATTCTTATGAGAATGATATTTCTATGTTTTGCACATTTTTTAGTTCTAAAAATCAAAAGTAAATGACTAGGTGAATACAGGAAAAATGGGGACGTGACAAGTGAACTCGCTAATGAGGTTCTAACCAACTTTGACAAATATTATTTCTCTAAAAAATTAGTTACAGAGTTTCTCCCTATTTTGATTGAAGTCATATGCGATATAGTCTCAAGTAGCAAGTCATCTTCAATTCAATTCAGGGATGATTGCCTGTTAACCACCAAAATTTTTTCATAGTCGTGAAAAATATAATCAAATAAAAACTACATGCCCAGTTTGATTTTAAAATTGCCTCAGATTTTATATGACCGAACCATACTGTATAGATATTTAGAGGAGTGACATACAACCAAAAGCATAACCTTAAACTATGGCAACAATGGGATGTCCATCTAGAAAAGATGGTAAGAAAATGGTTTAAGGAGAAATAATTAACGGTGTAAAAGTCTTTTTGGACCAACAAGACAATGGGTGTAGATTTATATATTGTGGCGTTTCCCAACCATGGTTATATTGTTTCTGGAGAAATAATTAACGGTGTATGAGTCTTTCGGGACTAAGAAGACAATGGGTATAGACTTATTATTGTGGAGTTTCCTTCCCAACAAGTGTGACTGAAATGATGCTTCACACAGTTGGATGAAAGTGGAGGCATCTAATTATTGGTCTTCTCTCGGCAAGTGGAGGCGGAGTCAAGTCCATTTATAATACTAATTATGCAAATCACATCACCAATAAAGAAAATCAAACATTATAGTTATAAAGGTAACTAAAGTTACATTTCAACTAGAACAAGTCATACGTTTCATTTTGGCGGGTAAAATGAACAGACTTCTGGTGTATAAATACCAAAGTTCGTTAGTTTACTTCCTATTACAACCATTTACTCCAAATAACCCTAAACTTACAATGTCTTCACCTACCAAAATCCCCCTATATTTATAAAAACTTCACCACAAAAAAATGCAGAGACTTTGTCACAGAGTAAGAATAAAGGTGAAAAATGTTGGTGAAGGAGTTACCAAATGTATAAAATTTTCATATGATTTTGAAGATGCAGTTGGTGTTGGACAACATAGGTACGAGGCGTTGATGGTGGAAATCAAACAACAACAGATACATCTAAAGTGGTATGAGGAAACCTTGGGGGAGGAGAAAAAAGAAAGCCAAATTACACCTCCGATCAGTGAAAAAAATGAAACTCGGGCTTAGGCTTTGACAGAAATTTTTTTTTTGAAGGTTGAGTGATTCGAATGAGGGTGTGTAGATGAGGGAAGCATAAGCACATAAAAGCTTTGACCTCTTCTACGAGTATGCAAGATGTGTTGTCCCAGGCTATAACTGGGATAAGATTACCATGGACTCAAATTTTAAGTCCGCAACTTTATTGAATTGTTTAAGAATGGTTTAAGTCTAATTTTTTTAGTGAAGAACTTTTCTTCATTCAATCTTTTTAAATAACTTCATAATTAAATTTTTTGAACAATTTGACCTAAAAAAATTAAAATTCCACAAATATAATTTTATTTCAAAAGAAAACACACAACATAATTCTAAAAGAAAACACACAATACTTCAAATTCACCATACATGAAACCCAATAGGAATAAACTAATAACCACCATCGTGGGGGATTGGATAATAGTCCCTTGAGTTGTCTTTAGGATTAATGGTAAATTACTGATCCCCTGCATGTTCTTGCATAATTTCATCTTGTTTATCCCCCAATACTTCTTCTTTCTTGGAGTAAATTTGGACACGTCCATGGACATTATTTTTTCTTCTTGGGCTTCCTTATCTTGTTGCTTCTGATACGCATAAGCATCAGCTTGATCTTGGATAAACTTGTCCAATATGTTGAGCTTTCGTCTCTTATCCTCCTCGAAAGCAATACCTTGCTCCACCAATATTGTTTACCCGTTTTGCGTTTACTCCTATGATGGAAGGGCAAAGTTCCCACTGCCTTGAGAACCATAGACTGGTCAACAAGTCAGCTTTCTTTGGTGTGCGAGCGTGCCACTGCTAGTAATAAAAATTCTAGCAGACTTAGTTTGGAATGGATAACTTGCGCCCCAAGTTCGATTTCTGCAAACAAACGATTGTGAATTTGGGTGAGGAATATCTCCCAAGTAAGTTCTTTTCTTGCCTCAGACTGGTGAGGACTTTAACAATTTATCTCAGTATAAAGAGGTTGTTCTCGCCAGAATAGTTGATGGAATTTAAAGCATTTTTAGCGCCTTTTACAAAACTATAACAATAAATACTCATGCTAGAGAGATGAAGATCAGTTGGAACTCCATTTTCGAGATGGAAGGTTCGGGGAAATGCCCGGTGAGATTTGCCCGGCAGACGCTGAGATGCCGGAGAGATTGGACCGTTGACAACCTTATTTGCCAGTTTCAACTATAAATCGATACCAAAGGTTGATTCTGGCGAGTTTCAATGTACCTTAAGCTTTTGTGAAGCTTTTGAGTGGCAGACTGCGGTTTCCTCATCGCATGTGTATTTTGAGGACATCAGTGCGCTAGAGATTGCCTGTGAATTTTGTTGAGGTTTTCCATATTTGGAGAGAACTCAAGCTCTACCTGTCTTGGTTTTTGCTGAACCAAATTTGTAACGAGAGAAATCTCGTTTTGAATGACTTATTTCTTAAGTCTGAGCTTTGGGAATTCTGATCTGAAGCTGGTTTTACTTGAAATTCAAGTGGGCTTGTTGGTTGATTTTTGTTGTTGTGTTTGTGTTTTGATTTTTTGTTGTCCCTTACCCTGTTCACTCCTTCTTGTATTTATAGTAAACTGTTTCTTCTCTGGAGTAGGGTGATTGTGTTTATTTATTGGGCGGCAAAGATATTTCCCCCATTTTCCTCTTCTTTAATGGAAGGAAAGAAAATAGGATTTCTTCAGTTTTGGCAGATAGGCTCTCAAATAGGCAATCACTTCCCTGATTTTCTTGAAAAGGAACCTAATCTCTTTCCCAATTTCAACTGCCCCTTGTGATATTTTACCCGTGATGGTTAGTTTGATTCCTTTTCGGACAGACTCCCCTTTCCTTATCCTCTCTAAGATTGTAACTTGCTTATCTCCTTGGGAGAATTACCTTCTCTGAAAAGACAGAAGAAAAATCTTTGAATATATATATGTATGTAAGAGGGATTTGATCTTCAGTTCTTCAGAATCAATTTGATGTCATGAACCCTTCAATCACTTCTTCTATGACAGTTGCCATTGCTGACTTTTCTTTATCCCAGAGATGTCACGTGGGATTGTTCCTATTTCTGGGCTCCCTCTTCCTATTATATTAGGCCTGTGAGGCCCAGATTAGCCTTGTTTGCTCTGATGAGCCTTGGGCTGGTCTCTTCAGTTTTTTGGGCTTCCATCTTTTCGCTGGGCTGGGTGTGTCAATTTTTGGCCCAAACAAATATTTCCAAGTACTTATCCCTTTTTTGTTGAGAAGGGTTAGCCAATCTCCCTTTTTTTTTGTTGCAGCCTTTTGTTTATCTCGCACCTCAGGCCTTGGACTAGGCATGGTGATATCGTCTGCATCGTTATCCAAATTCACCATACTTGCACTAGGTTCAGAAGAATGTTGTGTGGGAGGCTCATTTATATCATTCCACTTTGGGCAATCTTTTAAGGTTTCCCAAACGTGGTACAACTTGAAAGGCCTATTTGGAGGCTTATTATCATTAAGAAATATTGTTTTCGCATACACGTCCTATGCATGAAAAAAAATAAATTTAAGTTTGGAGTTAAATAAAATTACAAATATAAATTTAAAGCTTTAATAAGAATGGTTACTTACCACATCATGTAAATTTGAGCCACTTCGTGGGTTCGTACTGGCCTTAGTCAAGCATGCCTTCCAAAGAAAACATTGTTGGTTGATAGTCTTGAACCGAGAAGCAATGGCTTCATATGTTCGTCGCTCGGGTCCACTAATGCCCAGATCATTTTCTAGAAACTTTTGATATACACGCTTCCAAAATGTGTCGCTTGCTTAATTGGTGCCAATAGCCCCATCTTCACTGACAGAAACCCATCCTTTGCACAATGCCTCATCTTCTTCGAGCCTCCAATTCACACTTCTTTGAGATTTTGTGGACATCTTCAACAAGAATGAAAGGAGCTTGATGAGATTGACAAAGGAAAAATAAATTGAGAAATAGATAAAATATTTTTGGTAGATTATTTGAGAAATGGATGGGTATTTATAGAGTTTGGAGTGAGTTTTGGGGTTGGATCTGATCTAGATTAAGTTAAAATATTATTTTGACTGTTGGATTTAAATTTCAGTCGTTGGATCTTTTTTTTTTAACATTTAAAATAGCTTAGGTTTAATCCCCATCGTTGATTTTAAGTTATATGTATATTAAAAAAAACAATTTATTTAAATGTTGCCGTTGGATTCCAACGGCAACACCATAGGACATCAACATGTGGTGCAGACATAAGATAAAAAAGTAGCAGCAAATTTGAAAGTGGGGCCCACATCAGAATCTTTGCACATGGGGGCTGTTTGATATAAAGGTGGGCTTCATGAAAGAATTTGGGTCCATGTAATAAGTGGTCTGATATTTGGATCAAAATTTGGGTTTTCCCAAATTTTAGCCTATCCATTTTCTTGGGTTAGGAGAGGTTTGGGGCAATAATTTGGGATATTTTGGGTTTAGGTCATTGGGTTGGAGATGACCTTATAACATCAAATTCTATCCAATTCACTCTATCATTCGACCAGGGTGGAGGTGGAGGCAGAGGAGGTGAATGATTCTCCTACACAACCAGGCTCATACTGTCATCAGAAAGTGGAGGTGAATGAGATACCAAATAAACTGAACTTAGACTGTCTTCAAGAGGTAGAGGTGAAGGCGACACATATGTATTCGCGCTCAGAAGAGGTGGAGGCAGAACAACTAGAGGCAAAGCCCAAAAACTGTCGAGATAGAAATGGAGATTCGACCATAAGGTAGTCCTATGAGGTGGTGGAAGAGGAAGAGCGGGAAAGCAACCAATCGTGAAAAAGGAAGAATAGCATGAGGTTGACAATGGAAGGGGAAGAACACGGGGTAACGATAGAAGAGGAAGAGCATGAGGTAACAGTGGAAGAGGAAGAGGGGGAATCGGAACAATCGTACCTTGAGGGCTTATTCTTGAAATAGCCGCCGCTAACCAGGATATCCCAAACTCTATCACCGACGGTCCTGCTACGGTTGCAAGATTTGCATGTGTACCGTGGTTGTTTGACAGTTCTATTGTTGTAGTGAGAAAACTCCGGGTTTGTTCGTTTAGGCCCCGTTCGGTAACATTTTAAGGGGTTGTTTTCATTTTCAAAACAAAAATGAGGCAAAAACACGTTCGGTAGCCCTAAAACAGAAAACACTGAGAATGTTTTCATAAAATGAAAACAAGTTCATGTGTACTTGTAGAAAACAGAAAAAAGTTGTTTTCATTCTCATGGGAAACATTTTCATAAAAAGAACTCACATATTATTATTTCAAATTGTACTACCAGACACGTTTTCATTGTTTTTGTTTTCTGAAGATGTTTTCTAATTAATCTACCAAACACATTTTCATTTCCTGAAAATGCAAATTCGTTTTCTTGTTTTCATTCTCTGAAAATATTCTAAGAAAACATTCTCCGAAAACATTACCGGACGGGCTTACGTTTTAAAGGCCCATTTTCGTTTTTAAAAAACAAAAACAAAGCAAAAACGTGTTCAGTGAATAAAAATAGAAAACATTGAAAATATTTTCATAAAATGAGACCAACTTCACGTTTACTTCTACAAAATAGAAAAAAGATGTTTTTGTTCTCCCAGAAAACAAACGCTCAAAACACATTGCTTCTGCTCAATCTCTCTCTCAATTTTCTCTCCCTATCAGACTAAAAACCGTTCTTCTCTCCTCCTCGCTCACCCTTCTTTTCTCTCCTCATTTCTTGACTATTCTTCTCTCTGGCTTGGCTTACTCCTTTCTTTGGCGACAGTCTCTTTTCCCCTCTTCACCAGTTAGGGTTTTTGTTCTCTCTGATTGCTCCATCGCCACAGACCACATGAAGATTGCTGCTCTTGGAAGATCTTAGTAATTTTCTATCTTTTTCCTCTTTATCTAGCTTTGGGTATTTTGTGCCTTTAGATTTAGGGTTTTTTTTTTCATGGTTGTTCTAAAAATAATTGTTGTATTATGTAAATTAGGTTTCTTATACATCTAAAAATTATTGGGAAGAAGAAAAAGAGGAGCGACGCAGACTTCACATTAATTGAGGTAATTTCTCGGTTTTCTTCTCATTGGTGCTTCATTATTTATTTGGGCAATTCAGCTTTATAATTTTCTCAATAGGGTTCCTTGTTGTGCGTAATTTTGGGATATTTGATAATGATTTTCATAGTTTCAAGTTGGGTTTTGTATATGGTGGTCTGTTATTCAGTGTGCTTAATTTTGGGATCTTTGAGAATGGTTTTCATAGTTTTGAGTTGGGTTTGTATATGGTTGTCTGTTATTCAGTTTACTTTTGGAAGAAGCTGAAGCGATAGTAGAAGCTAAAGAACAACGACAAAAACCTCACATTGACTGAGGTAATTCTTCTGTTTTCTTCTCTTTGGTGCTTCATTATTCATTTGGGTAATTCCGCTTTGTAATTTTCCAATCCCTCAAATCTAAAGACCTCAAATCCTCTTATCAAAATCCCTAAACACATACCCTCAAATTTTATATACATACTTCTCAAATCCAATTCCTACATCAAATTCATACATCCAATTCCTCAAATCAAATTCCTCCAAACACAATTCCTCACATTCTCATATCATATCTTACTTCCGTTGCGATGTTAGGAACCCCTACGATTCTCCCCATTATTGCAGACTCACAGAAGTATGCGGTCAATCCCGCTGACCCGGCTATCCGAACTCATGCTTCTATCGCCACCACCAAAGGTTCTACTTTTCATACGCCCTCTTAAAAATCCGCATGGATTATTGACTCGGGTGCTACGGATCACATGACATTTGATCCTGGCCAACTTATTAATCGCAAATCATCCATTCCGTCGGTGGTATCTAATGCTAATGGTACCCCCTCCCCTGTGGTTGATGAGGGCTCTTTATCTCTCTCTACTTCCCTACTTCTGGATTCTGTATTACTTGTTTCATCTTTGAACCATAACTTGTTATCTGTTGCCCAACTTACTACTACTTTGGGGTGTATTGTAACATTTTGGCCCAATCATTGTGTTTTTCAGGACATCCTCACAGGAAAGATGATTGGTTGTGGTACTCGGTGGGGCAAACTCTATTACTTGGATTGGACACCGGATAGTGAGGTCAAGGTTGGTCAAGCTTTCACAACCAGTGGAACTTGTTCTGAGGGGGAGAGAGACAAAATTTGGTTATGGCATAAACGTCTTGGGCATGCCTCATTCGATTATCTTAAGAAGTTGTTTCCATCATTATTTTCCAATCTTGATGTTTCCAGCTTCCAGTGTGATACGTGTGAATTGGCTAAGAGCCATCGTGTCCCTTTCCCATTAAGTTCAAATAAGAGTTTGGTTCCGTTTTCTCTTGTTCATTTTGATGTTTGGGGACCTGCTAAAATTGCCACTCTGGCAGGAGCACGATGGTTTGTCACGTTTATAGATGATTGCACACGTATGACCTGGGTTTCCCTTCTCAAAACTAAAGGGGAAGTCAGTTCAAGGTTTCAACAGTTTTATCAAATGGTGGAGACTCAGTTTCATGGCAGAATTCAGGTTCTTTGTTCTGACAATGACAGAGAATTTCTCAACCATGATCTTAACCAGTTCTTACAAGATTATGGCATCATATATCAATGCTCATGCCCTTACACCCCCAACAGAATAGGGTGGTTGAAAGAAAGAACAGACACTTATTGGAAGTTGTTCGTGCCTCTCTCTTTGGTGCCAATATACCACAATCTTTTTGGGGTAAAGCCGTCGTCTCTGCAGCATACCTTATTAATCGAATTCCCTATAATATCCTAAATTTCCAAACACTACTTCAAACACTTCACCACCATATCCAAACACCTCCCACCCCAAACCCGGAATCCCAGATTTTCAGTTGTGTTGTATTTGTCCACTTACATGATCATCAACGAAGCAAATTGGATCCCTGAGCATAAAAGTGTGTTTTCATTGGCTATGCACCTCATCAGAAAGGATACCGGTGTTATCATCCTCCTAGTCAGAAGGTCTTTACCTTCTTAGATGTGTTTCGAGAACATGACTTATACTTTTCAACAGCCCAAGAGGAAAATCGATCCACCACTGCTCCAATTCTTGATTTTTTTTCCCCAGGACGTCACTCTGCATCAAAGTGACCGGTCGCCCCCTTTAGTTCTTCAACTACTGAGCGCTTTAAATGACCAATTGCGTGAGCGATCACCAGAAGAAAACGATCTGTTGTCCCCACGCGATCAAAATCATGAGGAAGAAATTGAACCGTTTTATAAGATTTTGCCCTCTTAAGCTCTTGTACCGCAGCAATCACCTGCTGAGGAAGTCATTCAGTAACATCTTTTCCCGATAACACTAATGAAATATCCATGATGATTTGATTTCAGAAGGCATAAAGCCTACATATCAGCTTCCAGAAAGAAAGAACCGTGGTAAACCTCGAGTACAAAATGAGGCAGATCTTAAAGCTAAAGGGAAATACCTCATCAATAGTTATATATCTCTCAGCAGATTATCAGGGTCGCGTGTGCACTATGTGAAGCAGTTGGTGACATATCTGTCCCCAACAGTGTAACTGATGTACTAGAAGACCCAAAATGGAAAGAAACAATGAATGAAGAAATGCGAACTCTCCAAAAGAATGTCATATGGGAACTCGTGCCCCTACCTAATGAAAAAAAAACAGTAGGATGCATGTGGATTTATACTGTGAAACTCAAAGTAGATGGATCCGTTGAAAGATATAAAGCTAGATTGGTGGTGAAGGGATACGCACAAAGATATGAGATAGACTACAAGGAGACCTTTGCCCTAGTAGCCAAGATTAACACTATTAGAGTCCTATTGTCTCTAGCAGCAAATCTCGATTGGCCACTACATCAGTTTGATGTAAAAAATGCATTCTTACATGGAGACTTGGAAGAATAAGTATATATGGACTTACCCCCAGGATGTAATTCAGCTCCTGACAAGAAAAATAAAGTTTGCAAACTCAAAAAGTCATTATATGAGTTAAAGCAATCTCCTAGGGCATGGTTTGGCAGATTTACTAAATCTGTGAAGAATTTTGGATATACATAGAGTAATTCAAATCACACCCTGTTCTTGAAGTGTGATGACAAAATCTTAACTGTAAACGACGCAGAAGAGCAATTGAAGTTGCAAAATTATTTGTCTCAAGAATTTGAGATGAAGGATTTAGGTGATCTGAAGTACTTTCTCGGAATCAAAGTAGCAAGGTCAAAAACGGGTATATTTCTGTCTCAAAGGAAGTATGTAATGGATCTACTCACTGAAACAGGAATGCTTGGATGTAAGCATGCTAACATACCCATTGAGATGAATCACAAGTTGTGTGAACATGTGGACCAAGAACCAACCAATAAGGAACAATACCAATGCCTTGTTGGAAGGTTGATATACTTGGCACACACAAGACCAGGTATTGCATATGTTGTGGGTGTGGTTAGTTAGTTTATTCATTCGCCCAGTGTTTCTCATAGGAATGCAGTTGATCGGATCTTAAGATACTTAAAATCAGCCCCTGGGAATGGATTAATGTTCTCAAAAAATGAAGATCTTGAAGTTGTTGGATATACAGATGCTGATTGGGCTAGTTCTATTACAGATAGACGCTCTACTTCTGGTTACTTTACATTTGTGGAAGTAACCTAGTCACTTGGCGGAGTAAAAATCAAAATATGGTTTCTCGATCTAGTGCAAAAGCAGAGTATCGAGGAATGACTCACGGAGTTTGGGAATTATTGTGAATCAGAAAACTCTTGACAGAATTGGGCTTCAAGCCAAAAAAGCCAATGAAGTTGCATTGTGACAACAAGTCAGCTATCGATATTGCCCATAATCTAGCTCAACATGATCGAACCAAACATGTTGAGGTTGATAGACATTTTATCAAAGAAAAAATTGAGAAAAAGATCATCTGCCTACCATTCATAAAATCAGAATATCAACTGGCAGATATCTTAACCAAAGCTATTTGTGGAAGAGTATTTCATGACTCACTTACCAAGTTGGTCATTGGTGACATATATGCACCAACTTAAGGAGGAGTGTTGACGTGAGTCTCCTAATTAATCAAGGAGATTTACTTCCTTGATTAATTAAGGGATTTACTTTTCTATTTTTATATAAGTAATAAATCATTGTACAATTAGGAGATACTTTCCTAATTCTTTGTAAAACCCTAATGTAAACTCCTATATATATCTCCTTATGTAGAAGAATAAAACTCAACCCAAAGTATTCAAACCATATTCATATTTTAGCAGGTGGTATGTTATTCAGTTTACTTTTGGAAGATTGCTTACTTATAGTTATGAACTTGTCATGTTGTCTGGGGTAGACTAGAATGCATGAATCTTGGTAGTTTTTCACTGTCTATTATAAATAATTTAAGATTCGTACAACCACATCTAATGGAGTCATCCCATCATTTGTATCAAGTTCTCCTCCCTAAAAAAAATTGAAAGCATTGTTATACTCAACTACATATGTTGGAAAAGCTTCTTAATAAGTAGAAACACCACTAAAAACTGTACATGGTTCACATTTATGGTCAGAATAATTGATTTGATTTGTTCTGTCGCCTGCTCCAGTTCTCTCTCTATAAACTCAGCTTGCTCATACCTGTAATTGAAATCAAAACAATGATAAAAGAGGAACTTTTATATGCACTTTTGTGTTTTGTGTCTGTGTATGTGTGAGAGAGAGAAAGAGAGCATAGTTGAACCAAATTAATGTCCACAAAATATAGCCTAACAATCAACAGACTAATCCCATAAACCAATAATAATTGGCTAGTTCATGTTCCCTATACTCCACGCCAAGTCACCAAACTCAATTGAGTGGAAACATCCTTCACAATTTGATTTAAGGATAGTTGACACCAAAATGTTCATATTTTTTTATGCGAAAAATGTACCACTGGAGAAGGGAAAATATATGTTTTCATATTGAATTTGTCTTTTATTTATTTATTTAAAGGATATGTTTTCTTATTCGTAAATATGTGATTCATATATGTGGTGATGATATGTGCGATGTTATGAAATGCAATAAATTATTGGATTGTCTTAATTGTTTTTTCTTTACAAGAATATGGCTCCTAAGAATGTTGACTGTGAGGAAAAGGTACAATGTTCTTCCAAACATGAAGAGTTTTTTTATACATATATTGCATGATTATGTGAAGAAGGGTGACTTGCAAGCATCAACCTTTAAAATGAAAGTTTGGTCTGAAATAAGCGAGGAGTTGTTAGCAAAATGTGGAAAAAAATGCATTGTTAAACAACTTAAGTCTAAGTTTAATAGATTGTGAATTGCACATCGTGAGTTCTCGGACCTAATTGAGCATACTGGATTTGGGTGGGATCCTAATGCTAACACAGTCACTGCCTCAGAAGATGTTTGGGCTAGTTACATTAAGGTATACCAAGCCTTTATTTAAGTTTGTTTTTTCACTTCACTTCACATACTTAAGTGAATTGCTTATGATGTCTGAGTATAATATTTGTCATGGTTTGTAGAGTAAGCCAAGAGTGAAGCAATATCACACTCAAGGTTTAGTGCACTATCAGCTTTTAGGGGAGATATTCAACACTACTATTGCAACCGGTCAGTTGCATTATGCCTTTAATCAACTTCCTCCTAACTCAGATGAGAAGCGTGAGTTAGAGAACAATTTCCTTAACACTGGTGTTCATATTGATGTTGATTTGGATGATAATGATGTTAACTTGGAAACTGATCATGGTAAAGGAAAAAGAAAGAGTGTAACTGCTACCCCACCTTAGCGTCGTCCAAAGAAATGGGATAAAATGGAATCCTATTTGGAGGTTAGCAGTGAAGTTATGAGTCCAAGATTACAAACAATTCAAAAGGAAAAGAGTGTTGAGGCATCTAGCACCTCCAAGGAGATGTATTCTATTGAAGAATGCATCGGAATTGTTGAAGAAATGAGAGATATTGATAATGATACATTCAACAAGATGCTAGAAAAAATTGTGCTTATTGAATGGAGAAAAATTGTTTTTACAATGTCGGATGCTAGGGGAAGAGCTTGGTTAGCTAGTTTTTAGGAATACTAGTATGATTGTGGTTTCTCTTTAGTTGAGATTATGAATTTCCTTGATATGTTTTTTAGTTTATGAATTTCTTTTTTATGTTATGGATTATGTGTTATTTGAGTTTATGAATATCTTTGGTATGTTATTATATTAATGGATAGTCCTTGTGTTCTTTTATATTTGAATAGTATGGTTGTGGATATGTTATTATTGTTTCAATGTTAGTGACGATTACTTAATTTGAATATTTGAAGGTATTAGACATGTCTACTAGTAATGGAGGCAATAACTCAGATAGTGATTTAGATATGGAAGAACTTGAAGAAATGGCACATCATATGCTAATATGTATGAATATTTATGATTTATTAGCAATCAACATGTTGATAGGACTTCTTGCCATAATTCAGTTTTATCAGGGCATGAATATGTTCAAGAGTTGTTAAATAGAAATCCGGATAGAATTTATGACTCATTTCGCATGGACAAACATGTATTTTTAAGGTTATGTCAAATACTTGAGACTTTAGATCTTTTACACCATGATAGACATATGAGTATTCAAGAAGTAGTTGGTATTTTCTTATTTATAGTTTCTCATAATATTCGTATGCAAGTTGTGGCTGAGCATTTTCAACGATCTAAAGACACAATTCACAGACAATTTAAGCGTGTGTTGACAGCTTTATGTGGATTATCACCACGTATTATACGCCCAAGTAGTAGAGGGGAAACACAGCCGAAATCTTGAATAGCCCAAAGTATTATCCTTATTTTGAGGTGAGGAAATATTTTTTTTAAATTTTGCAATTGATCACATGATACTATATATATCATTTAGTTATTTTTATATTCAGCATAGTAACTTTTCACTATATTGTAGAAGTGATTGGTGCAATTGACGGGACACATATTGCTGCTTGGGCACCAGCACAAAAACAAACCTCATACCGTGGTAGAAAGGTTCTTATTACTCAAAATGTTATGTGCACATGCTCTTTTGATATGATGTTCACATTTATTTACACCGGATGGAAAGAGACTACAAATGATTCTAAAATGTTCACAGATGCAGTGTTGAGGCCAGATAATAAATTTCCTTTTCCAGAAGAATGTATGAATAAATATAGAAAATTAAATTGAAATTATAACTAAAATTATTATCACATTCAAATAACGAATTAATTAACAAGATATTACTATGTTGTGGATGCTGGATATACAAATATGACTGGATTCTTGGCACCTTACCTAGGTGAGAGATATCATTTGCATGATTATAGGGGGACCACGCCGAGCACCAAGAGGTCTTATAGAATTATTCAATTATAGGCATTCTTCATTACGTAATATAATTGAGCAGTGTTTTGGTGTGTTGAAAGCTCGTTTTCCAATTTTGAAATTGATGTCCAATTATCTTCCACGTAGACAACGACGTATCCCTATTGCATATTGTGTGTTACATAATTTTATCCGAAGAGAAGCACGTCGTGATAGGTTGTTCGAAGAGTTTCAAGTATAAGACATCATTGTTGAGGGTGAAGATATGGCTACACCAAATTAAGATTTATGTCTCCGAAAAATATTGCACAAATGACCAACATTAGAGATAAGATTGCACAAGATTTGTGGCGTGATTTCACCCAAGGCTCTTGATTATATTATTGTAATTTTTAATTTTTAATTTTTAATTTTTTTTGTGTGTGGCAATGAACAAGTTTTTGTAATATTTGGTCTAGAAGCCAATGAATGTTTCAATCAACTAATTTAAACTAAGCCAAATGCATAGATATATCACTTTTTCTTAAATCTAACTTAATCTGAACTCTTTAATTTTAGTAAAATAGGTCAAATGAGAAAAACATGTTTGGTGTGCATAATAAAAAAAGGAGTTGGACTAATTACATACATAAATGTGTGAAAATGTTAGTTTAAAAAATAAAATAAAATCCTCTTACCAAACGCATATTCACTGTTTTTGTTATTTTCACATATTATTGCCAGACATGTTTTCACTATTTTTATTCTCTGAAAACAGTTTTCAACTAAGCTACCAGACGTGTTTTTGTTCTCTGAAAATGCGTTTTCATTTTCTCATTTTCATTCTATGAAAATATTCTCTGGAAATGCTATCTGAAAACATTACCAGACGGGCACTTAATGTCTATGGAGTGGCAGCCAGGGCATTAAGGGGTTGGTTTAGGCAGTGGTGCCAAACCCAAAAAGGCTCGCTTTGGCATCTGGCTTCTCAGGAGAGAGTTTCAATCTGGGTGGGTGAGGAGATGTGAATAAAAAAGGAAGAAAGTGGAAAAATGGGGCTGTGAACCAAACGAGGCCTTATAATATGTGTGATAGCACTCCTCTCACTAGAAAATGTCCTAAAAAAAAGAGTTTCATAAATTGTCCTAATTAGGCTTTTCCTCCAACATGTTACTTCTAAAAATTTGAAACTCAACAAAAATTGGCTTAGACAAGTTGACTAGAGCAGATATTGGCTTAGACAATTTGAAACTCTAACGTGCAGATATTGGTCGGCGATACACTCCTACCTAGGGGTGGCATTTTAGACTGAAAAATCGAAAAACAGCAAAAACCAACCGACTATTTACCGCAATGAAACCGCGATTGCGGTAAACCGAACAGCATTTGCGGTATAAAGAACCGAACCACATTTACGGTTGCGATTGCGGTATCTATGTTGTTTTATTTTATCTTCTTATAATAAAATGTACTAAACTATGTTGTTTTATTTGTAGATAGCATTAGTGCTCAAACAACACAATGGGGTTCTTCAAATTCACTCACCACCAACACTTGAGTTTGTAACTTTAGTTTGTAACATTGGTGCATTGCATTTTCCTTTTTAGTTTGTAACATTGGTGCATTGCATTTTCCTTTTTAGTTTGCAACTTTAATTAACTTTGAATTGGATTTTTCTTTTTAGTTGTAACTTTAATTCATTTTGCTTTGCATTTTCCTTTTGGTTTGTAACTTTAAAAGATTTGGAATTGGAATGCTTGAGAAGTTTAACTTTAATTGGAATGCTTGGAATTGTAACTTTAATTTTCTTTAGGTTGTGAATGCTTGAAAAGTTGAGGAGATTATGAATTTATATATGCTTGAGAAGTTAAGGTTGTGAATTTATATTTTTGTGAATACTTGAGAACTTGCAGTTTTAAACTGCTAATTCGCGGTAACAGACTGTTTTTTGCTGTTTCAAAAATCTTCATACCGCAAATAGTCGGTCAGTTTGCGGTTTGGGCAAAAATTGCAGATTCGAACCGCAATCACCCCTACTCCTGCCCTTAATTAGCCGTGTCGTACTCTGGTGTTGTTACTTTAAAGAAATTATAGTGCTCTAAGCAAGCATACGTTGTGGATACATTAGCATGGGATAACATCATAGGATTTCGCTCCTATTCTGTTGGCCTTTAAGATTAGATTAATAATTAACAGGGATAGTCTAGGGTATTCGCATTTCATAAGCAAAGGTGAAATTCTAGGATTTATGAAAGATGAACAACTACGAAAGCATTTGCCAAATATTCTCGTCCTTAAGTTTTCTTGCAACTTAGGCTAATGATGTTTCTAGCGTGGCCACTGCTAAAGTGATCTCAATGTAGCTTCATTGTTGTTTTCGCTTTAATCCAACTAGTAAAAACAAATATGCACAAATTTGCGTCTTTAAATTAAATCAAATAGACAAAACTAAAAGGGACAAATCAAATTCAAATTCGTGTTTATTTGTATGGGTTATGGGTAAAATATTCCCTTATAAATTATTTACAAGAAGAAGAAAAAAACTTTTTAAAGTCGATTTTTAGCTTTGATTCGGAACAACATAGATACCGCAATCGCAACCGTAAATGTTGTCTTTAAATCAAATGAGGAGATCTTCAAATGACCTAGAACATTTGAAATTCATTGACAAAACTTGATTGATGATGATGACGATCATAATTTGAAGCTTTGATTCGGAACAAATTAGAAATTAACAACAATTAAAACTTTTGCTAAACACAGTAAAGAGACTAAGCAAAGAAGAACCTTCAGCCTTCTCCCTCTCACAAAAACTCTAGAAACGCCTCAACTCCCCCACCCTCACTTTTTGCGCGTGCACTACACTCTTCCAATCCAATCATGTATAAACACGGGTGGGTCCAAAATTATTTTGGTTTTAAATTTATTTAATTGGAGAAAGCCGGTGTTTGATTGATTGTGTGGCGATGAGTGAATAAGTAAAGGCGGGCTCTGACTCACTCTCTCTATTATGACCCGACTCTCCGAGAAGCTCCGTCTCTCTCTCTTCCTGTACAAGCCAACCCGCTTTCTCTCTCTAAACCTCCTCCCCAACCTCTCTCTCTCCTCCACGCTCCACCTCTGCAAGTCCCTCACACGCGCCCTCGCCTCCAAAACCCTAGCCTTCTTCTCCTCCTCCTCCTCCGCCATGGACGACCCCTACTGGGACCTCGATTTCCGCCCCAGCTTTCGCTCCCAGCGCCTCCGCCTCCACGACGACTACGACGACGACTGCTCGAACGACGACGTTTCGCACAATGCCGTCGATAAGCTCTACCTCGTTCCCTACAGGTGCGCCTCCAGCGAGTGACTTGGCTACTGAATTGCTCTCGAGCCCTTTTTTGTGTTGTTGAGATGGTTCTGTTGCTGCATTGGATTTCATTTCGTGTTTTCGTTTGCTTTCAGGTGGTGGAAGGAGGTTCAAACGGAAGACGATCAGATGGGAGGGGTCTTGTACACTGCGTCTACGGACGACGATGCTGGCTCGGAGATTTTTCTGAATTTGAAGAAGAAGGACGTCGCTGAAGAAGGGTTTTCGGGGCGTGAGTATGCATTGGTCCCTGAACCTACATGGTGTCGCGCTCTCAGACGGTGAGGAAGCTTTCTATCTCTTATTTTGCAATTCTTTTTCTCATTTTAGATGGTCAGAATTGTGGTATCTTAAGTTGCCAATAGATTAGGGTAGGTCTTAATGGAGGGTTCATTGTAGGTCCCAACTGTTACTCTAATGCTGTCAAATGAGGCCCATTTTCAATTATTCTGGTACCTTGCCAAAATCTTTGATTGCCCGTTTACGGTCGACCTTTAATGATAATAATAGCACATTTCCCTACTTAGCCCTTTTTCTTTTCTTTTCTTTTTTTTTGGGTGGAAAGAAAAGGGGTGTAGTAGTTCTGGGGAAATGTGGTATGATGGCAATTTTCTTGATTATATAGGCGTAAAGGAATAGGAAGGTTTTTGAGAATGTTCTTGGTGAAGAGGGTGGAGTGCTTATGGGATTAGGGTCTGCTTTTGTCTTCTTTATGGGCGTCTATGGTTTGGGGTTTAGGGAGCTGTCTTTCTATGTTATCTTATCGGATTTGAAAGCAGATGTTTTATAGTTTTTCCAGAAGTGGACTCCTTTCGCTATTTGTACATTTTTTAGTATTTAATGAATAGTTTTGTTTCTCATAAAACAAAGTTGCTAAAAGCTTAAAAGGGGTCGTGATTTCATTGTTTAGGCTTATGTTTACTGTGCTTTCTGGGATTATAGGAGAAGGTAGAAAACAAACTGATTTTCTTTTGCATTCAGGGATTTCTTTCTTTCTTCTCCAATTTCTCCTGAAGTGCCTTAAGTTATTGTTATTTTTATGTCTATATGATTTGACAGTGATTTATGAGAATGGAGCTTTCTCTCTTTATTCTCCACCACCTCCTAAATAATAATGGCATTGATTTGTCCACTCTTCCTGTAGGCATAATGATTTCTACACGGCAGCAAAGGATAACGTGAGCCTTTTTGGTGCAGAAATTTTCTTGAAGGATGTGTTTTCTTTACAAATTAGGCTGTTTGTCTCATGGGAAACGAATTCATTGGTTGTAAAGATCAGCCAAAAGGTAAGTTTTGTAATTTAGCCTTATTTTGCATCCCTTTCCCTCTCATTACATTCCTGTATTGGATGAATTCTTAAAAAAAATTAGTTGTGGAAGTTGGATACCTGTTGTACTTTGGAAAGGAATGTCTGGGAGAATAATGCCTCAGATTAGAGTTGGCATAATCTAAAGTACGTAAATTGATTTCGTGAAATTTTTTTTATTATTATTATTTTAAGAACTTGTGATGCTCAAAACATTATAGGTAGGTGAAGTTGCTGGATAATACACGCATTAATCCTAATTTAATTTGAGGTAGCAATTGACCAACCGTGTTTTGTGGACCAAAGTGGTGAGGAACAACAGAATGATATAGTTATTGAACAAGATGCTGAGAAGATGAGTAAAAGAGTGAGATCAAGAAGGGGAATGTACTTTGAATAGCAAGGATTGTAGTCCCAATAAGTGATGATGAACTTTTATTTATTTATCAGCTTATCAGATATTGGATTGGAATTGTTGTGTGATGTTTGGAGGTGGCGTGAGTCAAAAGGAAAGTTATTTGAGCTAAGAGGAGTCAGATTAAGAAATTAATAAAGAATCAGAATAGAAAGCACACGGTTGATGGATTATGACTTTTAGCAGGTTGACACGAAGTGGAACAGTTAGCTTTTACAATTTAAATGTTTGAATGTGGTATTTGTGTGGCATTGGGATCCTACTGAAACATGGGCTGTGCAACTTTCACTTACTTTTCTTTAAACTTTTGTATGTTTGTGACATGAATATGATTCTCACTATTGCGCTTTTTTGATACATTCCTGTGCTTAAATGTGATTGTTTCTATGGTCTTGGTCACAACATCAATTTAGGAAAGATGTTATCACTTGGACCCAGTTAGTTGGGGGTATAATGGAAACACAATCCAGTGAATGGACTAGCAGTTGTTTCCTTAGAATCTGCTGGAACAGTTGTAGTTGGGAAAATTCCATGCAACTAGGCAACAAATCACTAGGTAGTTATGCAAGCAACACATGTTTTGTTTTATGGACTCCTGCTTCACAAGCACTTACAAGTCTTTTTGTCTGGCATATAAGTTGTAATTACTAGGAAATAGTGATGTATATGCCTTGGAATTGCTATATATATATGTGTCCTTGCTTAATAGGGTTCATATGCTGTCATATAGAATACATCATAAACTGTGTTTTACTCTTCATTTTAGTAAAGTTAATAACCACTTTTTATTTCTTTAGAGTTTCGATTGATTACCTTCTGAATTTGACTAGACTGCAATTTTCAGGATAATACAGTTGATTCTTACAAGAGGGCCTGCAATATTTTCAGTTCAGAGTATGTTCCGGTGAGTTACATGACGAGTGACAATTAGTCATTTACAGTTGGTCTGATATGTATGTGATGATATTTACTCATCCATGGATTGATTTTACAGTTGCATATTTGGGACTTCTCAGGGCAGACAACCCAAATTTTCATGAATGACAGTATTAATTTGCCAAATGATATTCCTGGACAACTGAACAAAGAGGTGAGTGATTATAATGTATGGTTCTTATTTATTTGTTAACTCTCATATTTCCTCAATCTGGTGGGTGCCTTTCACCAGAAAGCGGATGGATACTTTCTATTTGATATTTCACAATCTACTGGAGAGTAGCGGCTCAACTTTTTACTGTTTGTGCTACCTTTCTAGTTTAGGCCTTTGAATTTTTAATTCCATTTACTGAATTTTGGAATTGCGCATACTGTCTGAATTGCATTGATGGTTATGTTAGTAAATATTATTATGATCGGAAGTTGGTTGGCGTTGAACTTTCGCACCAGCGTGCTCATGTTGATCCTTTGTTACTGGGAAGTATGCTACATCGAGTCTCAATTTTTTTCTTAAAAAATGGATCCAGATTTTGTATACAAAAATCTACCAAAATTAATTTTAATGCTCAGTGTTGCAGTTTATATATATCTTTACGTGCAGATTAATTTCTACAGTTTAGTTATATGGCCTTTCGTTTCATGTTGTCCTTTCAGATTCTCCTTGAACTGCGACTCCATGGATTTTCAGATTATATGAAAGGTAGAGATTGGAGGAGCGATGAAGTGGCCGATAAACATCCCAGTATGGATAGTTCTACTTATGGTGGCTCTATGAAGATGAATGGGAGCACTGACTATGTGAATCCTTATTTAACTCCAACCAACTCCTTGCAAAGTGGCACAATCTATAGAGGAGCTGGTTCCTTAGGCCTTATTGGACTAGAAAATCTTGGGAATACTTGTTTTATGAACAGTGCCATCCAATGCTTGGTGCATACCCCAAAGCTTGTTGATTATTTTCTAGGAGATTACCGGAAGGACATAAATTATTCAAATCCACTAGGAATGAAAGTATGTAAATGGGTTAATCCTTTGGTTTTCATTTTAAGTGGCTGCTTTTTTGTGGCATCTTTCGCTTACTTTGATTGTTGGCTCTCCTTTTTACTATAGACTTATTTTCCAGGGAGAACTTGCTTTAGCATTTGGAGAGTTGTTGAGGAAGTTATGGGCTCCAGGTGCAAAGCCAGTGGCTCCAAGAATGTTCAAGTTAAAACTTGCGAGTTTTGCTCCCCAATTCAGTGGCTATAATCAGCATGATTCCCAGGTTAGTTCATTTGGTTTTATGTTTAGTCTTTCTTCTTTTGTTTTTTTCACTAGGCGTAAATGTTTAATTTTGTTGCATGGGAAATAGATTTATAAATTGTAATTTGTCGAAGTGCCTCATGTAGGAACTTCTTGCTTTTTTGTTGGATGGTCTCCATGAAGATCTAAATCGTGTGAAATGCAAGCCGTATATCGAAGCTCAGGATGTAGAGGGTCGTCCAGATGAAGAAGTGGGAGAAGAATATTGGCAAAATCACCTTGCTCGCAATGACTCCATCATTGTTGATGTGTGCCAAGTCAGTTTTATGGTTTAAATGCATTGTAATTTGTAGATTTAAGTTTCACTTATTCCTTCTTAAGATAAGTTTGTTGGGATCAACTTCATTAAATTTATTTTTTTAACACTATATTGCAATTTCTTTTCCCCTTGCTACTGTAGGGCCAGTACCGGTCAAAATTGGTTTGCCCTGTTTGCAACAAGGTGTCCGTTACATTTGACCCATTTATGTACCTTTCTCTACCATTACCTTCAACAACAATGCGGACTATGACTTTGATGGTCCTAAGCACAGATGGGACTGCATTGCCATGTACATTTACTGTGACAGTGCCCAAGAGTGGAAGGTCGTTGGATCTGACTAATGCCTTAAGCGCTGCATGTTCTTTAAGAGATGATGAAACCCTAATGCTTGCTGAGGTATATTTCTGGAGCTCTGTTTTTAGAGTTATTGAAACATTGCTGTATGTCATTGGAGTGAGGGGGTGGGGTGGGAATGGGAGTTGTCATATGGATGACATGCATGCATAGTAGCTACGGTCATGGAGCAGTCATGCAGTGTTGTGTGTCGACTCTGGTTCTCTAGCACCATTTGTTGGCATTTTGACAATTACGTGGTCTGTATTTGCTTTTTGCATGCCATCATAGTAAATTCATGTCCATGATTGATTTTGTAACTATTTGTAATCTTTTAAAGATCCTTCACTGAGAGGTTAAGAATGCCAAGGCATTGACCCTTTGTTTGTAGGTATACAAGTGTCGCATTTTTCGTCTACTGGAAGATCCATTTGATTCATTAGACTTGATCAGAGATGGTGACCGATTGGTCGCTTATCGGTTACCAAAGGGTTGTGAGACGTCCCTTTTGGTTACGTTTATTCATCAGCAGATGGACATGTAAGTTTTGTTTCTTGAGTAAATCATCACTGCTTTATCAGTTGCCCAACTCAAATTACTTTATTAAAAAATTAAAAGTGATAATGCTTCTAATTTTTGCTATAATTAGTTCAATGACCTTTTTCCCCTTGCATTTTAAACTAAATAGGTTAGTGAACTCAGTGAGCAACCTAAAGAATTTTTATGTGATTGCCAAAATAGCTCAGGGACCTTTTGGGAAATGTTCAACATGATAATTTCAGTTACCTGGTAATCAAGGTATGTTGTATGCTTACTATAAGCTTAGACATTAAAGGACACATGATGTTAATAGGAATGATGGTGCCTGGTTCACACAATTCAATAGAAACTGTGTACAAAATATACTCTTTGTGATATGTTACCCCTGAAACAGTACTTACTAGTATGTGTTATTGCTCGTGTAATAGAAGCTGTTGTTGAATAATGCAAGTAGTTGGTGTGGTGAGAAGTACCCCTTTTTTTATTTATGTTGTCAAAATGATGGAAAATCTGGTCAGACTCCCAAAGTATATTGTAACATTCATTTTTGATTCATTTGAAAGTTTACGCCATAGAATTTGTCTTATGGGATGGTATTTATGATATATACATTGTTTTTTGTTTCTTTTAGTAACTAATGATATTTTTTGTATGCCAATGAACTCAATTCTACTAGACTTTGATATGGTAATGATAGAATTAAACAAGCAACCTGATTCCAGACTTGAATCTTTGGACACTTTGAAATCTCTGTAACCAAGAAAGAAGTCAATTAGCTCCTGAACCAATTTCCTTCATTTATGTACTTGAAAAGTCTATGATTTTTTGAAATATAAGATCTTCCTCATAAAACTTTACGACCAACATAACAGTTAGTCTCATGTCCAGATGGTAAGTTGTCACTTTTTATCAAGTATTTCATGCGTGAATTGTGTTTAGGTTTGAACCCAGATTTTGTTGCTCTTCCAACTATCATCTTCGGGTGTATCTTGTTTAAAAGTCTGTATAAACCATTGCCTTGTCAAATACAACATCAGTTACAGCTTGCATATTGTTTTTATTTATTATTATTTTGGTATCTGGTATTGCGAACTGTTTGTTGAAGATTTTATTTATGTTGGGGAATGATTGCATATAGAAACAGTCAAATTTTTTTGGCTTGTTCATTCCGTCTCATTCTGACATGTTGAGGCATTTTCGTTGACACCTTATATGTCATGGCTGAAATTATTTTACCGCAGAAATAGAAAACAAATTTTAAAAAAATGAAGTTGAAAGATGACCATCTATGAGTGATACTGGTGGTGCGTAATATGTTTTTGTTTGATATAGTTGGGTCTGTTTAATAGATATCACAGCCTTTGTATATGCAAGACAAAGGGTGGTTCAATGCATGACACTCCTTCCAATGCGTCTGGGGAAGGCTAGATGCATCAGCCATACCCCTTGTCCCAGAGAGGTGGTTTCCATGATTTGAACCTGCAACAGTTTGGTTAGGGAAAACCAGGCTGTTGTAGCGTCATGCCTTGCCCTCATGTTACTAGCCACCTTTTTAATAAAGAAATCTGATTACCAATTCGTACACTGTAGGATTTTAGAGTAGTTGAAAGGTCATTGTTGCTGTAGAAACTTGGTTCTGTTGGGATATATGGAGTTTGAAGTTTTGATTGAATTCAGGGTTCTATCTCTATGCAAACTTTCTGAATTTTGGATAATCCTATATGTATTTAGCAGATGTTTGCAAGTGCGTACTGAATTAATAATTTTTAAATGTTTTTATGATCCAACCTTGTAACTATCTCCGGCAGTAAGTTAGGCCTTCTCTGTAAGTTTCTTGACCGATTTGAAAGTCTTCCCTTATTACGTCTTTTAGGTTGTAAATAAATACCACTGGCTTCCTGTTCTTTGAAGGCCATATGGCCACCAGGTTTCAATAACTGTTTTATTACAAGTGCATGTGAATGATTTCTCTGTGGAAAAATACAATGGACCTCATAAACATGGATAATGATGTTAATTCATTTTGTGTTGTGATGATAATGTTTTTATCTTTTCCCTCTGTTACATGATCTCTTAAAAGGATACAGCTTGCATTTCTATGTTTTCACTATGGAAAATATTATTATTATTATTATTATTGTCTTTGCTTTTTGCTGTAAAAAAGCCTAAATACATATTTTTGTCTGGGATCAGGTGTCACAATAATGGGGAGATGAGATTAGTCCCACAGGTGTTTGGCATTCCCCTTGTAGCAACATTGCCTGATGTTTGCAATGGATCTGATATTCGTAATGCATTCCTGAAAGTACTAAATCCATACTTGATGAGCCCTGGAGATGTATTAAATATTTTTTATGATGATTTTGCTAATGAAGATTCTAATGCTACTACTACCACTACTACTACAATTATGGATAATGATGCCGACTCAGACAGGGAATCAAGGGATGAAGCAAATTCGGATACTGACTTCCAGTTTTACTTACCAGATGCAAAAGAAGCTATAGAAGATACCTTGATAGAGATGAATGAGCCGATCGTGGTCTCAGGGTTGCCTAAGAGGTTGGAGGTGCTTGTTTTATGGTCCGATAATATGACTAAAAAGTACGATACATGCCTTTTAAACACTTTGCCAGAGGTTTTCAAGCCCCAATTTTTCATGAGGGAGCCTGAAGAATCTGTCTCTCTGTACAAATGCCTTAAAGCCTTTATGAAGGAAGAACCTCTAGGACCAGAGGATATGTGGTTAGCATCTAACTTCATTTGAATTACAAGAACAAAACTGTTATGCATCCTCTTGACTGTTGTTTCTTGGCTTAATCTAGCTAGAGATAGAGCATGAAGTTTATTTGGTTCATTAATTATGTCATCTGTGCAGTTTGTCTTTTTCGGTTTTCAGAATTTTTTAAATAATAGATTGTAGTCATATACCTGCTGCCTATCTTAATGCTAGCTTTTGCAATGATATGTTGTTTACAGGTACTGCCCTATCTGCAAGAAGCCTCAGCAAGCTAGCAAAAAGTTAGACCTTTGGAGATTGCCTGAGATTCTGGTTATTCATCTGAAAAGATTCTCGTACAGCAATTTATTTAAGAACAAGCTCGAAACATTTGTTGATTTTCCAATTTATGGTCTAGATTTCTCACCTTACATTAGTCACCGAAATAGCCAGTTATCCTGCCAATATATGTTGTATGCAATTAGTAATCACTATGGCGGCATGGGTGGTGGTCACTATACAGCATTTGTTCATGTAAGTTCTGTTTCTCTTATTGTTAGAAAATTCCTTAGGCTTTTGTCCAAGTTTCTCAATTGAATCCTTTATACTCAGTGAAAGCCAGACCGCACTTAGATGCTCCTTTCCTTTTTTTATTGCATGCATTTTATCCCCAAGTTTTCTTCACTTTAGGGCTTTCTCAATTGAATTGGTAAACAATTTTTGTTCCCTGTGCAGCTTGGTAATGGTTTGTGGTATGAGTTTGATGATGAAAAGGTTCTTCCTGTTGGTCAAGAGAGGATCAGGACATCAGCTGCATACGTTCTTTTCTACCGAAGAGTACCGGATATATAAACACATAAACAGACAGTTGTATAGTTAAGTAACAGTTGGGAAGCAGGCTGCCGGCGGGATGCACCCGGTTTAGATATTGGAGAGATTTTGTAGAGAAAAGGAGCACAGGATTCATGTTGTACAGCTTTTAATGACGTCAGTGAAAGGGGCACAATAGAAGACCTCTCTTGGTTTTTGATTACATTGTATATGTATAATTTGACCCAGAAAAATTATTCAAATCCCATCCCTTGTTCAACAGGGTTATCTTTCCCTCTTTCTTCAGTATTTGTTTTATCTGTGTTTCTCTTTTACGGAGTAGCGATTCGAACTTCCACTTCTCCTAACATTAAAAGAGAAGGGTAAATTACTCAAACGGTCCTCAAATTTGTACGCGATTTACATTTTGGTTCCTAAATTAAATTATTAGTCCAAATGGTACATAAACACTATTTTAATCGTTCATTTGATCCAACCGTTACGTTCTATCAATGTTGCTGTTAAATGAGGGCAAATTGGTCATTTTGTACGTTAAAAATAAATAAAAACTCTCTCTCTCTCTCTCTCTCTCTCTCTCTCTCTCCATTCCCCCATGGCCACCACCCTCAAGCTCCAACCCCCAAACTCATCCCACAACCATTCTCCACCCAAACCCATCCAACAACCACCCTCTATCTCAGGCCCTATGAACCCAAAACCCAGGCTCCTCCCCACCCTCCACCCAAGCTAGCAACTATAGAAAAAGAAAAGAAAAAAAATCTTCCACAAACCCCCTCCCAACTAACCCAGAACCCCAACTCAACAACGACCCAGACCCTCTCCCCCTCCCTCTTAATTTCCCTTTATTGTTGAGAGACAACGACCCACCACCCTCCTCCCCACCTCATCACCCGCCAACCCCACCTCCCAAAATCACAGCCATTGTCAATTTCTCACCCTCTAAGTACAAGTACAGATTCTTCAACCAAGATGCCAAAATCGTTGCGAGGCTTTTGGGGATTTATGCCATCAATACCAAGGCCAACACTCCCACCATTTTCGCCATTGCCCACTTCCTTAGGAGCTTTCCTCTTCCTCTGCGTCTCTTCAGCAACTTATGTTATTATTATTTTGGACATTAATTGTTGGGCTGGATGGTTGAAGGTCATTGACAAACCATCTTTTCTTTTTACAAACACAGTAATTGGAGAGGTCTGTAGGGAATTGGGGAGAAGAAATTGAAGGGAGGGGGTTTGGGTCTCATGATTTTTTTTCTCTTTTTCTTCAATTATTTTCTAATTTTGTATTTATTTTAACCCTATTTTATTTGTTAATTATGAAAAGTCGTATTTGCCCCTAAAATTTGGTTACATTTAACAGAAAATGTAACGGTTGGATCAAATGGGTGATTAAAATAGTTTATATACCATTTGAACTAATAATTTAATTTAGGGACCAAAATGTAAATCTTGTACAAATTTGAGGATCATTTGAGTAATTTACCCTAAAAGAGAAATATCATTAGGCCTATCTAATTTTTATATGGGGCTAAAATTGCATAACGCGAGAAAGAGGCACTCATATTATTAATATTATTTTTTACAGAATCTTTTCTATTGAAGGGCGACAACATACTAAACTCACACATACTATACGGATATTAGTATTCAAACCTAGAACCCTTGGGAGTATTTGCTCCAAATCACTATACTACTTGGTCCTTTGCTGATAAGGATTTAAAGTTAAACTAAACTATAAGGCCCTATTGGTCCTTTGCTGATAAGGATTTAAAGTTAAACTAAACTATAAGGCCCTATTCGGTGGATTGAATTGGATTGGACAGATTCAATTAAAATCGACATGGATCCTTTGCTGAGAGGGATTTATAATTAAACTAAACTATAAGGCTCTATTCGGTGAGTCGAATGGGATTGGACAGATTCAATTAAAATCGACGTGGATCCTAACCATAATTTGGTGGGCTTAAAAAATTATCAGGGCGTGGATATGGGTAATGGACAGCTCAGAATATGAGCGGCTCGAGAACCCATCGCCAGACATGGGTTTATAACGAAGTCGTCGTCTCTTTTTCAGCACGATGGTCGTCTCTGGTTTGCCTTCTTCTGACTTCTCCTCTCTCTCTCTTTCTCTCTCTCCGTACCAAAAAAACAGCTTCAGATTTCTCTCTGAATCTTTGTTTTTTATATTATTGTTAAATATTTTGATATTTTGATGAGTGTTGTCTTGCTCTTTTGGTTTTGTTGGAAAAAAGAAAAGAAAAGGAAAACTAACTTATCAATTGATTTGATAGTGGCATTTCGGTCCAAGTTTGAATATTCTTCCAAAAATTCAATAAAAAGAAAATTGATTTGCCAATTTTGCCATTTGTTGCTTACGTAATAACGGTGTAGCCAATGCCAATGTAGGTGTAGCGCGCGCTATCCAGTAACCATCTGTTGAATAGTGTTAGATTCTTTGTGGAGGAGAGAGAAAGAAAGAAATATTCTTTGTGGGTTCAATTCTCACATACACAGGCGCTCTCGCGGCTGTTCTGCGCCGAATATTCATATAGAACTAATGGCTGCGCACACTTCTGGTAAACTGGAATTCTACTCATAACCACATACTGCTTACTTTTCTTGTATTTTTCATGTCGAAAAGGTGTATATTTGAGATGTAGGTAATGGGTTCTGAAGCCTTTGTGCTTAGGAGCATATTGGCATCACTGGGTTCCTCCTGGATTTACAGATTTTGAAGAGGAAGATGGAGAGAAAACAGAGAAAGATGTCTCTTTGTGGTGGGTCCTAGGAATTTTGGGTATCCCAAATCCGTTAAAACAAAATTCCCATTCCCACATGAATAATTCTTGTCTAGCTTAGAAATCCATGTAGGATATTAGGAGTTGGGGATAGTTTACAAGCAAAGATGTAGTTTTTAATAACTGGTTTTGTCTGTGAGCATGAACTTTTGCCCCTTGTGTCTTTGTTTTGATGGTTGGTGTTTTGTGATAATTGATTTTCATCAGGAACAATACAGGAAGATGCTGCAATAAGAGGGGGAGATAAGCTCATATTAAGGGGCTTGAAGTTCCATGGTTTTCATGGAGTGAAGCCAGAAGAAAGGACGCTGGGTCAGAAATTTGTGATAGATGTTGATGCTTGGATGGATCTCCGGGAGGCTGGTAAATCTGATCGTTTGTCAGATACCATTAGTTACACCGAAATTTATCGGTTAGTAACAATATAACCACACCACCTTCATTTTCCATTACCTCGAAACTTGGCATATATCATGTTTTAGTCTAGTCTAGTGCTGCAGTCCCATCATTTGCATATTGTTGTCAAATATTTGCCTCAATTTGGAATGGCATTGAAAAATTATATTCTATTTGGGTCCTTTTTTAGTTCGGTCTGTTTTGATTCAGTGGTTGTGGTCTTATAGAAAATGGAGATGCAAAAAGCTAGGAATTTGTATGTCCAGAAGAAAAGATTAAACACAATATGCTTATCGTTTTATATCTAAGGTTTTCTCAGACTGATACTAGGTCACTTTTGATGTTTTGCATTTGTAAACCACAGCATTGTAAAGGAAGTTGTAGAAGGGCCACCTCATAATCTTCTGGAGTCTGTGGCTCAACTCATCGCATCTACCACTCTGAAAAATTATCCCCAGATATCTGCTGTCTCTGTGAAAGTTGGGAAGCCGCATGTCGCTGTTCATGGTCCTCTTGACTACTTGGGTGTCGAGATATTTAGATACAGAAGTGTTGATGCGCCAAACTAAGATTTTATTCGTTACTCAAAAAGAGGCAAATCTATGCCCCTTGTGACAGCCTGACACATTTGACTTGGGTGTTATTTTGTTTTCTTCTCTTTTGAACTTGTTTGCGGGGATCCTTGTTCCGTATCTTGATCCAGCGACAGTTATTGTTTATGTAGTTCTTTCTTGTGCTTATCCTGATTTTTCACTTGGGATTTCATCTTGGTTTCATTCTTTATAGTACTTGGTACACCTCTGAACTTCATTTTATTGAATTTCTTCGTCAAGATTGCAGCAACGAGTCAAAACCCGAACTTATACAGCAAATAAGAATTAAGTCAGATGCAAAGTCAGCTGGTCTCGACTCATGGGTGAAAATAGTTTAAATCAGTTGGCATGATTTGTTAGTAGTTGTAATGAGTTGCAAATGTGGTGGAAGAAATGAGTGTATCTTGTCAACAATAGCTACTACGTACACAATTACATCCATTCAGAAAATAAAATACAAAATTGTTGAGGCTATCTTTGGAAGATGACAAATTACATTCTATTATGCATTGCTATGCCGAGAGCACTCTCTCTCTCTCTCTCTCTCTCTAGAGTTTTCCAAGATTGCATCTGTCTTCAGTTGTCTGAGTCTTGTTGGTTTCATTAAAACGAACAACCATTGTGGGCAGCTTCTTTGATCAAAGATGATACCAAGATTTAATTCATTTCCTTTTGTTTTCCTGCCATCATATGATCATATATATGCTTAGAGTCGGAGAAGTTCTTCCCAATAGCTTTTGCAGTTCGAATCAGTATGTTCTCAATGCTTACCGTCTGGAATCAAAATTTGAGTTGTGTTATCGTTGCTTCCACTAGTGTCTCACCTTTCCAAAACATTTGAAGATTCTTATACAAATATACAGCTAACCTAATATACTAAAATGGACACGTGGAGTATACAGCCTGCCGAGAAATGTTAAAGTCCCACAGTAGTCAGTATGGTTTAAACTTCATAGGAAATACCAATATCCAAAAGAATTTAGGGCTGCCACTTTCAGTCGTTTGCTGTTTGCGAGAATTCTGGAACCAACAGCAGTGCAAACACACACTATATTTCTTTTACTGCACCATCTAACGGATAATTTGGTTTTTCATTTGTTTACCTGTGAACTCCACTTAGGCGTAAACATGAGCAAGAGCTCATTCTCTGCCTCAATCAGAGGCCAAGGAAGAAGGGGGAATGGGTAATAATTTATTCTCTCAAATGAAGCCAAGTAAGAAGGGACTACGATGATACTCAACATATCAAGCGTTCAAAACTACAATGGCTTAAAAAAAACATATTTAAAACTGCATGCAGCCACTACCAGAAACTGCGACAAGGTTGCTCTTCCTACTCTGGCACTTCATCATTCACACTTGGAACATTATCAAGATTCAAGGACACAGGAGGAGTCTCAAAACTTTCTTTTAGAATATGAAAGCATGGGAAGGAAGCTTGCTCATGCAGCGGCACCATTTCGTTCACGCTCACGGGCTTTGCCTTTGCGGTTCCAAATTGGAGTTGTCTCAATAAGCTTATGAGGAACAAGCCTTCTTTCACGCTTTGTGAGCTTCACGAAATTCTTAACTTTCAGTTTGGCTATCTCTGCCTCCTCGTCAGGGGTGATCTCCCTTACTACCACTGTCAGTCGGCATTCTGCTCTCACTTTAACTCCACATTTGCCTTTAGCATGGTAGGACAGTCTCTTTTTGAAGTATCCCTTTCCAACAAATGCCTCAGCTACAAATAAGGAGAGAATGCAGAATGAGGGTTGAAATTGGAAACAAAGAGAAAGAAGAAATTAATTTCGATTTCATTATTTACCAACAAGGAGACGGTCTGGATCCAACCCGTGATTATGAGTAGCATTTGCTCTGGCTGAGTGAATGACCTGCAAATAGTAGTTTCTTACATAATGTTGAAATTTTGTTGTAAGTTCTATTTCGTGTTAGTAAGACATGAGCATAATGAAGCCATCGCATGTGAAATACCCAACCTCTATACTGATTTCAAATGATGACAACTAACTGAATAACTATTTTTAAAGTAAAATTAAAATTAAAAATTCTCAATGATACCACAAGAAGATGCATCTCCTCCATTCCTGTCTTCTCAGAAGTCAAAATAATTCAAAAAAAAAATCACTTAAATGTTCAATCCATTCATTCCTGTCCTCTAAAATAGATGCATGATGGCTGTATCACCTGGTACACAGTTTTGGAAGCTCGCTTTACTGTCACTTGCAACTGCAACAATGCATCTTCAACACGCATACCACGTACCAGTGCAGCAACCAAGTTAACCTTCTTAGGACTCTGAGAGTGAAAGTGAGTGAGCTAAAATCACTAAAAGTAATTACGTATAAGGGGGAAACTTGAAAATAATATCAACTATACAACTTTTAGAACAGCCATTTAGGTGACCAGGGATCCTTTACGTTAATGTCTAAACTGAATTAAAAAAAAAAAACTGAATTTAGGTAACACGAACTATCCAAGAAACAACTCCAATGCTAGGACTATTAACATCCAAACTGAATTTAAAAAAAAAAAAAGGAATAGACATCATTTTTAACAAAAGGCATGCCTCCCTGTGCCATAGAGAAGGTCTGCAAGATTACTGTTTTCACTGTTGTCCTTTCTTAAATACATCACACACACCCACATAATCAGAAAAAATGAATAATATTTGTTTTCAGAGGAACTTGTTCAGTCAGCCATCCAATCATTTCTAAATACATTACACACATAATCAGAAACAGGTATGATATTTTCCTTTCTAAGAAGTTGTTTTCACCACCTCCCCCCCTCCTCCCTCTTCATTGGTCATCAATTATAAGGTAAAATTGGTAGTCATGCACAAATGTTTACCCAAAAATAAAATTTGATTATTCGGCAGCAAAGGAACATACCACATGATAGAACAAAGTGTTTGATGCCCAGATGCATCAAAAACCAAATTCCATAGAACTTTAGAATCCATTGCAAAGCTTCATAACGATGCAACCAGAGTGCAATATCAATACCTGTTTGATGCCCTTTAAGATAGCTTGAACTTTATCAGGTTTAGTCAGTGATTTTTGCTTGTGCTCTTCATCTTTTCCAGTCTTTGATGTCAGAAGAGGAGTCAATGGAGATGGAGAAGGTGTTTCCTCAGCTAGTAAAGTCCTTGAACTCGAAATTCCCTGGGACAAAAAAAGCCAAGACAAGTTGAGGACAATACAGAAATGAACAATTATCGAAAGAACATAAAAATTACAGATATCACAACTACCAAGTGCTGAAAATATTGATGAAGGGGCCTTGAAATGGTTGGAGCAGATGGTTTGCAAAGTGTTTGAAAATAAGGCAAGACACCTGCAACATTAAGATTCTTATTAATCAACACTTTCTTATAAAACCAACTAAGCAATAGGACATTTTGAAGCTACTAACCCTCTAACCGAGAAGAAGAAGAAGAAGAGAAGTTAGCAGAAGGGTTGTAACTACATTCCACCCTTTTCCCAATTTGACGGATTGCTGACTGAAGATGCCTCTGCCAACCCACCATGGCTGCAACAGAGAAATTACCCACCTACCAGAACACGAAAAATACACACGTTCAGTATCATATTTGGGCATTTGGCTGAGAATCTGAGACTGGGAAATCTGAAAGTTCACTTCTTTTTGTTGATGGCTGCTCAAAACCCAAATCGACCCACTCCTACCTGAGCCTTCTTTCAAACCAGAACGGTACCGCAAGCCTCAAGCTTGAAGTCTCTCAAAGCCCTCTTACCGCCGCAAACCTAATACTCCCATTTCTCTGTATTTTACGGGACTTCAAATTTGAAGGCTGAAGCTTTGTGGAAAAATATTTTAGAAAATATTTATTTCATTTAGAATTTATATGATTTAAAGTTACCCAAATAAATAAATAACAAGAAGCTCATTCTATATTTTTTTCATATTATAATATAAGTAAAAGGATATATAGTCTTTTCTTTGTAGAAAAAAGGATTACATAAATTAGTTAATTAGCTCATCCCTGATAGTAATATATATTTTTTTAAATATCAAAAGTGCAATAGCCCTATTTTTTGTACAACCATGATCTACCAACACAATGATGGATTGGAATTTGGATGTATAGTTTGGCTAATTGATAGAATGGCAGATGGCCCCTTTCCATTATGACTCCACAAATTAATTAAGTGCACTCTTAGAAATGTAATATACGCATAACATTTTAAGCAGTAACATCATACCCGTAGCCCTTTTTGTGAAATTTTTGTGCCCCCATGGGAAAACATTTGATGAATCTTTCTTTTTATAACTAACTTACCCTTATTCTAATATTCTAATATCACTTTTTATTAATAATTTTTAATTAAAAAATAAGAGTACTATTGAAAAATTGAACAATTTTTCATTCATAATATTACACAAACCAAATTTAAGAATAAAAGAAGATGGCCTTTTTTGGTCGTCATTTCCCAGCATTCCCAAACACTGTAAAGAACATATTTCATTCTCATCTTTTAATATTAGACATGTGAGTTTCATTCCCAACAAATTTATTCCGCAAATCAAATATAAGATTTTGTTCTTTTATAATTAATAGCAAAACTACAAATATGTTATAACTTAACATGTAACACGTCGGACAAAATTAGGCCCGCATTAGGTAAATCAAGCGGTCTAAGCACAACATGAAGTACAACTAAGCTGGCCTTAAATGTGTCGTCTGGCCCATTGTAGACCTCTATTTATAACCTAACATTAATAATGAGCAACATTTTGAAAAAAAGAAAGAAAAAAAAACTTAGACTAATTACAAATTTACGTACACTAAATTATAAGAATGATAAAAAAAAAAAAACTGAAACAGGAATGAATTTGAACAAGTCATTACCATAATGCTCTCTTCTCTTGTATACATAATCTTCATTCCGAGCAAGTAAATATATATTATTATTTTTTAAATTATAAAAGAAACTAAAGGTTACCAAAAATAATATTGATTGAAAAATTACATCCCCATTCGAAATGTGGGGGAATGATGATGAGTAACAAACAAGGAAAAGGTTTGGATATATATCAAGACTAAATTAAATTAAAAACGAAGAAGGAAACCGAAACTGATTTTGAGAGTTTTTTCTTGCCCAATCAAGTGTATATCCCCTCAAAGGCGCTCTATATTTCTTCCTATATATATATATCTCCTCCTCTATAGAAACACCAACCCTACCTAGTATACATCGCCTCGCCTGCTCAATCAATCTTTTGTCCCTCCAATTTTTTTTTTGGGCTAGAGATATGTCAGACGATTCTAGTAGCACTGTTACAAAACAAAGAAGCACCATGGGCCGCAAGAGGATTGATATCAAGAAAATACAGAACACAAGCTCCCTCCAGGTCACGTTTTCCAAGCGACGAACCGGCCTTTTCAGGAAGGCCAGCCAACTTGGTGCACTCTGCGGCGCTGAGGTGGCCATCCTCGTCTTTTCTCCCCACGGCAGGCCGTTTGTCTTCGGCCACCCCTCCGTGGACTCCGCCATCTCCCGCCTTGCAGGCACAAGCACCAGCGCTGAGTGCATGCATGCAAGTGGTGATGACGAGGAGACGCATAGTAGTATAGTCCAGTCCAATCTGGCCCACTCTGGTACAACTTACGAAACAAGTCCAGATAAAGAAGGCCTTTGCCTGCGATTGCGAGTTGGTGGCGGCGGAAGCATGGGACTAGTGAAGGAGGAGACTCAGGAGGTGGCGGAGGCGTGGAGGGGAGGCCGTGGATTTTGGTGGGACCAGCCGACTGAGAAGATGAAATTGCATGAACTCAAGCAGTTCAAGACATCCCTAGAAGATCTGAGGGCTAAGGTGGGCATGCAGTTGGATGAGATGGCGAGGCGTAAATTGGCTGCGAGGGATTTTCTGGGTGTATATCGTAATGGCAGCTGTGGTTAATGATCTTTGGTTTTCATGGAGGCGCGGTAGATTAGGTTAAAATGTGTTTAAATTTTATCAATTTCGTTTTGAGTTTACATATTTTGATTTTGATTTGTTGTCATTTGATGTCGTTATTAAATTCTTGATTCTTTTGTTTTTGGTAAGAGTTAGATATTATTTGATGCTTTCGCCACAAGCATGGAAATTTTACTACACATATATATGGAATGTTTATTGTTCTTGCAAACTAACATTAAGAAAGAAAATCGCATGACCTAAATTGGAAATTTTATAACTCCTACTACACCAAAACTTGTATTCAACAAAGGGCAGTAAACATTGTGAATGTCCTTTGACAATACACTTGCGAGTGTCGTGTACCTTGAAGTCTTGCACTTTTAATGTCTCTTTGATGTTGTCGTACACATCAATGCACGATGTTTAAACTTATTTCACAACATTCGAAAACTTATTTGACAACGCTCCAAGGACATGGTAGAAACTACCCCTCTTGTTCTTTTAACATCCTATGAGCATTGCAAATTAGGTTTTCACAACACTGTTAATGTTGTCATGTTGCTATCCACAACGGGATTATGTGCGCTGTCAAATCCTAACTTTTTTTTATAAAAAATATATAAAAATTAAAATATGTGAATCCTATTCATTCAAATCATATGATATAAACATAAATGAAATAATAAAATTTAGCAATTCTTGGATTAATGCTAAAAATATTCAACAGAACTATCTACCAAAAAGATCTTTTGCACTCACAGACAAGGAAGTTCAAATTTGAATGCCATTTTATCACTATGCATAAAATAAATTCAATACAAGAGCAAGGCTCTAGCCCTAGAAGAGAGAGAAATTAAAATATGTTGTCGCAATAATGGAAAAGAAATTAAAATATTACTGTCATTAGATTTAACCCTACATCAACTGATTCAATGACCCTTACTGCAACCCAAAGCAAGTATAATGACTGTAAAATTCTTGACCACTTGATTGGAGAATTGAGAAAGCTATACACTTGTACAGCTAATGGGGAGGAAAAAGATGGATTACTGTGGACGAAGCTTTCTCATCAACCACTTCTTTCGGAGAGCCGCATCCAGTGCTAAAAACATTCTGGCTCTCCCTTCATCCTCTAAAAAGTCACAGGCATCTAGTAATAGATCATCGTCAATGTCTGGTATAGACTTCAAGACACCAATAACCTTCTCTATGGATACAGATTCCTCTTTCTTTAGTTTCTTCTTCAATGAAGACACTACGACTGCCATATCTTTTAGAGCTTTAACGGCCACAACTCTATCCGTTCTTCGTGCTTTTTTAGACTGTTGTAAGGTTTCTGGTATTTGAAGATAATGCCTTTTCTTTTGATCTGATAAATTCTTGACACTACTTGAACCTAATGGTTTTCCGTGAGCATAATGTTTGTCAACAATAGGCATAGCTTCTCCATCAGTTTTCTTAGCAAGGGTTCCCTTGTCAAGAGCTAGATTGCAACTTGAAGTAGCTTTTTTCAAAATTCTAGCTTCATTTCCACATATGATGCACATATCAGAATAATATGGCATAGCTTTATTTCTATACACACGAAAACTGGGATGTGCCTGCATTCATAACAAAGTAAGGTGCAAGCAATAGACAGCGTTTTCCCTTTAATAATTAATCAAGAACAGTTCATATACCTTGATATATTTATTCCAGACCCGATCATCAGCTACCATCTTTTGTTCTGTTTCATCCCACTTAAACCCCCTTTGATCAAGCAGAATCTTAATGCTACTGTAATGCCTCCTAAATATACTGTAACGGTTTTTCAAGACAGCCCTACCATGCTGAAACCTGAATTTCTCATTAAAAGATGTGATCATAGACACCCATGATTTCTTCTTGAAAGAGCGACCGACCTTATTTCCTTTACACACCTCATCCAACATAAGTTCAACAAAAAATTGGTCCATAGTCTGTGACCACTCAATTTTAGGATCATCATCAATGGGATCTTGACAATCAATTCCTATTGCTACAAAATTTGAGAAACATTAATAATGTTGCAACACTGTTTGCAGATAATGATCAAATAGAAAATTAGCTTAACTAAAGATCACCAAATTGACAGTGATGAATAGCAATTTCTCACACTATACGTACCTTCGTTTTCAAAGTCTACATCATAACATGAAAGACTGTATCTTCCATCAGCAACTGCATGCCCACATATTATGCACAACTCATTATAATATGAAACGACTTTTGTTCTGTATAGTTGCATTTCAGGGTGGGCCTGCATGGAACATATGCAATCTAACTGCAAAATAACTTACTTTTTGGACAATGGAATTTAAAGATTTAGGTAAAATGGTGTACCTTGATATAGTCATTCCATACACTATCATCAGCTGTTATCATCTGTTGTGATTCATCCCATCTAAAATTACCCTGATCAACAAGGCTCTTCATCTCACTGTACTGCTTCCTCAATCTTTTGTATCGATTTTTCAGAATATCTGTATCATACTTAAATCCAAATTTGGTATTAAAGAGTACAATCATATCTGCCCATGCTTGTTTCCTAAATCCATGACCAGTTTTGTTCCCTTTGCTCACTTGTTCTAGCAAAAGGTCAATGAAGAAGCTGTCTTGAGGTGGAGTCCAGTTAGCCCTCAAATGGTCACCGGTGCTAGAAAAACCAGAATTCATCCTTCACCTGCAATTTTAAGAATCTTGTCAATGAAAAGAACAGCTGATGCTAATGAAAATGCAATAAACTTAAAAGAGGTACTTAAGTCACAATAGCTCATACTGCCTAGATGAACACCAGATTTGTAGTTGTAAATAACTGCATGCTGCATTATATTGCTTTTAATGTCAAAATTAGACATTCATCCACAACCACTTAGACCAACAATGCCACCACCATCAATCTCACTGCTAACACAACCACCGTGCCGCTTTGTGCTACAACTAAAGTCTCATCCATTGCCACCATTTGCTTATGCTATTGCCTCCCTTCCCCACCAAGACTGCCCACATAAACTTGTCCACCATTAGTCATGACCCTGCTACTCTCAGTCTTATAACTCTTTTTATTTTATTTTTAATATTGATAAGATTCAGCCTTATAACTCCTAAAGAAATAATGATTTTTTTTTTTTTTAAAGAAGAAGTTCTTAGGGCTGCAAAATTATTTTGGCCACATAATTTTAATTGGATTTCAAAACTTCGACTAACCAACAACGCGTAATTGCTTCAAAACAATTGGATAGAAACCCTAATCCTCTGCTTGGTTGCCGAGAAACCGTTTCCGGACGATTTCTCAAGATTCAGAAAAATTAAAATTCACATACAAGCAGAAATCATATGGAAAAAGGATAAAAATCAGAACTTTGATAAAACAAGCAGCGGTGAAGAACAGAAAGTACCTGTTGGATTGGATTGGCCTTGAGCCAACGAACTGTGGGTGGCTAAAAAAAGGGAATAAGATTATCCAGATGAGATGACAACTTTAATTTATTTATACTAATGAAAAACTTTAGTTTGTAACATTGGTGCATTGTTTAGTTTGTAACTTTAATTAACTTTGAATTGAATGTTGTAACTTTAATTCATTTTGCTTTGCATTTTCCTTGGTTTATAACTTTAAAGGATTTGGAATTGGAATGCTTGAGAAGTTTAACTTTAATTGAAATGCTTGGCTTAATTTTAGAAATGGGCTTAAGCATCCACAATCATACTCTCTAATTTTTTGTTAAATTTTAGCTAAAAACATATAAAAGTTATTTTAGAAGTTCTTTATAAAATTTAAACTTCAATTATTCTATCTAGTTTAAGGAGTTATAAATGCTATAACTCTTTTTTGATTGGTCCATCTCTATTAAAAAATAAAATAAAAAATAGTTAGTATTAAATAAAAATTTGAAATACTTATAAAATAAAACAGTATTAAATTATAGGGGGCCATTAGGAATCATTTCTCTCTTCTCATATTTAAAAGCTCTTAGAGATCTCTCTATTTTAGGAGGTAAATATGGAGCATGGTTAAAATTGTATTTTTATAATTTCTCTCTAAAATTTGTCTAAGAATGTAATTTAGAAAGTCCATTGTGGATATTCTAAACTATCAGAAAAACTTGCAACGGTTTGGATTTTGAGTTTCTCAACCGAACCGATCAACCTAATCATAAAAAGTTTAGGTTGAATTAGATTGGCCTAAAAAACAATCACAAACCACTATATATCAGGTTGGGACCAAAATCAACCCGACTCGACTCATCTCATGCCCACCCTTAGCACTAGCTTAAGGGAGGGCCCCAAAATATATATTTTTTATTGTGAGGTCATATTCAACGCCAGCAGTGATGGTGAGGTCTAGTTTTTAATTCAAGTCCTTTCTTATATAGAGATATATATAATAAATTATATTATATCTTTCATTTTATAATATTCTACACTCATATAGATTTTTTTTTTCTCTTTTGTGGTGTGTGTATATATATATATATATATATATAATCTATTTTTGGCATCGCTTCAGGCCCTGAAAATGTTAGCGCCGGTCATGATTCTAGTACCCCAACCCACATTCATTAGCATCATTGGTCATTTCGTCATATGTGTAACTTTTTGTGTTAAATTTAGGGGCCAAATAGTTATGCCATGTCCAACCTCCTCCACTTTGTAAATCCACCACCAGTCTGTAAACCCAAATTCCTACCGCCACTAACAAAGAACGATCTCATGACCCAATCGTCATCAATTTCAATCAACAAAGGTCTCAACCAATCCAACTCTAACAAGGAACAACCTCATCCAACTTCGACATGAAACCACCTGTCCCGCTACTTAGCCAAGCTAAAAACCCACATTAAATGTCACATCAACTTCAATCAATTATAACCCAAAGTCCCAACATCAGCAGGGCAACCCATACCACACAAGCAAACTCCTTGTATTTTCCCAACCTCAACGGTTCTTTGTGTTAAACTTCATAGTTTTGTTAGAAAAGATGAGCCTTTGAGTATTCTATGAAAATATTTTCCATCTAAATACCATAAAGACACTGATGGTGATGTGTGTGCTGAGAAAGGATGGTCGGCTCGGGTGCTGTGGCTATGTGGGAAGGGTTGGGGTCGGGGCGGGGGCTACTAGTGTTTCGCCTATTAGAAAGAACATGAAATATAAAGTTTTGCCCCAAACATTTTCTTCTAAATGACCTCAAACTTTAGTTTTGTTATATCATCTCACTCAAATTTAATTTTTGCACCCACAGCTTTTAGTTATTTAAAATCACATACTCACTACAATATTGAATAATTATATATATATTTTTTTTTCAAAGTTAGAAAAATGAGGGAGAAAACTCAACACATACGATGGACACGGACACATACGATAACACGGATACCATAAAAACTTGAACGCAAGACGAATCGGAGCACACCCAAAACTTGATCTCAACCAACACACACCATATTCGTATTCTATCCCCCTTTTTTGTAACAGAGGTCCATTTATTTTACCCACCCACCGACTTGCATGTGGCAAAACAAGTGTGATGAGTGCAGGCCCATACTTTTGATGTTTGCATTCAATACTTTATTAGGTAAGAATAATAGCATGATCTAGATAAAATGCTCTGTTCTTTTTCGGAAAATTTATCTTGAAAGGGTGGAGGGTTGGTGGATATTGAACTAGTCAACTTTGCTCACCCCATTTAAATCCTCAATAGGCGCGTGGGGGGGAAGCGAATCTAAGGGTCATGCCATTTCCACCGCCCACAAAAGTAGAAATGCATTCCGACGTCACGCAATTCCTTGAGTGCGACACTGCTTTGCGAATAACATGTGTCTGATTCACTCACCCGTCTTGCTCAAAAACGGCATCATTCTGAAGTATAATGCACTCATCAAACTTGATCGGGGAATTTTATTTCCGGTTTGTATGGCGTTATCACAAATACCTATTACTATCAATTGAATAGCTTGTTTGGTAACCATATTTTTAAAAACTCAAACTCAAGAACGACAAAAAAACATCTCAATTATTTTTATTTATAAAAAAAATCTGTTTTTTCAATTTTTTTTTCTAACAACCCACAAGTTCTCAAAATTTTAAAATTTGAAAACAGTTTTCAAGTTGTATACCAAACAAGTTTTTGAATCTTAAAAATAGATTTAAGAACTCCTTGTTTTAAAGAAAATTCAAAGTTTTTGAGTTCCCTATTTGAATAGGATACCAAACGTCCCCTAAAGTTTTAATAGTCTTCATATGATCATTCTAAAAAACAAAACTAGTATTTATATAATCTGTATTAGAGAAGTGGTAAGTAATATAATACTATAATGATGATACTTACAGCATTTACTTTTTATTTAAATGTGACATACCCTAAAATTCATAGAGCAATGCTAGTGACACTCGGACATGCACATGATCAATTGATGCTATCACAATTTAAAATACATTTATTTTTACTTTATTTATCTCTAACATATAAGATCATAGTGAAATTAGCTTGTAATTGACCAGGCTATCGTCCACCCTAATTTCTTAATTTTTTTCTTTTTTCCTATAAGAATTTAATCCACATACCAAATAGTTCTCAATCCAAACTTCATCTTTTGTGTCCCAGCCCAACCAAAAGGAAAAACCTAGTTCCGGCACGTTGAATAGATATCGAAGCATTATTTTGCAAGTAAACTCTATCTCCGTAAATATAACATTATTGTTATAAGAATTGCGAGTATATAAATGTAATTATTGAACTATAAAATTGTCTATATCTCTCATTACGTGACAAAAAAATCTATTATAATTGTACGCAACTGTAATAGGGAAGAATTACTCCGACTCAGATTTATCTTTTACTTATTTGCTATAATTTGCTAGGTTTTTTTTTTCGTACCTATTAATTTCCCCCAACCTCCCGTATTAAGGATGTGGTTGGTAGGCACCTTCAAGTGTTGCCTCACCCGCCCGAGAGTCTTCTTCATCCTTGTCTTAAAGCCAATACAAGTTCAACTGCAAACCAACCGTATGAATTCTCTACTGCCATTTTTATTCCATTTTCATTTTTCTTGAAACAAAGACGTTTTGTTTGGTTATTTATGATTATATTGATAGTTTAGTTATCTGCTATGCGTCAGCAGTCCGTTACACCCAAGAAAAAATAGGCCTCCTATGTTCAACATCCGTCTGGGCGGTATCAACGTCAGCTGGCCTTGTCTCTCGTTACAGAGCTGAGAATCATTCCTTTTTATTGAGATCTGCATTTGAACAGTGAAGATTTCAGGTTTTATAATCCGGGTTCTGTTCAGACTTCAGAGCTGTGAAGCAACTGGAACTGGGTTCTGTTCATAGTTTTCCGCAGACTTAGCTTCCTGTGAGTTAAAGTTTTATGATTTTGATGTGATTTCAATCATAGGTACTTTCATTTTTGTTATTTATGCTGTTGTTTTGGATTGGTTTTTGATTTCATGCTAACTTTATATTTGCAAGGGACATGAATTAGTTTCTGTTTCATTTTTAAATTCAACTGGTCAAAGCTGAGAAATTTTATGCTTTCAGTTATTGGACTGAGTTTCCTTCAGCTTCTATTGGCTCTCAGTTAGTATGCTTGTAAATTTCGATATTTTTCAGTATTGTTTCTGAGGCTAGCTTATTGTGTATGCTCAATGATATGCTTAAATATCCATTTCTGGTTGCTGGTGATTGAGAATTCTTTTGCTACTGGTGATCATAGAGAGCTTCCTTGATTGCAGTTTCTAATTTTTTTTTTTGGATTTAATTATAATAAATCAGGGTATGAAACTGAAGTCTGTCAGGAATACCAGGCTTAAATTTCCCTCATAGCTTTGTTAAGGGGGCTCTTCCCAGTTCGTTTGAGATGCAAAGATGGAGAAAACACAAAAGATCATTCAGTACAGAGAGAGGCTGGACAAGACACTGGCATCTCCTAATCTAACAAATAAGGAGGCCTTAAAACTCCTTGTCAAGAATCAGCTGATTCATTCTTCCGAAAATGAAATTGGAGGTTGCTAATTATTTTCTTTTTGTGTTCTTTAATCAGTCACCGGTTGTATGTCTGTATCTTAAAATAGTGTAAGAAAATATTGACAAAAGCTAATTGTATTCGGCGAATGCATAATAATTTTAGCTTTATGGGTCCTGCAGGATGTAATGAGAATGTGATAGAAGAAAAGACTGCTGAAGTATCCAATTTACTTGACATGTTGAGGAGTGCTTGCATTGTTGATGACAAGGGATTGACTACTTGTGAGACCACATCACATCCTGAATGGAAAGTATGCTATCTAATCTGCATTATCTTCTTCAAATCCTGTTTTGCTCTAGAACTGTTTTCTTGGTTATAATATTTTTCACTTTTCCTGTATTGTATATGTGTGTAAGTGCACGTGCGTCTCTCCCTGACAGCCACACCTATAAATTTACTTCTATTGAATCAATTCTGTAATAAGTGAGGCTGATGAGTTTCATTGTTATCATTCATAAAGGATAGGAGGTTCTGACTTCTTATGTCTGTGGTTGGGCCTTTACAGATGCTGTTTGAGTCTCTTTTTTAATATGTACAACTTCTATAACTTCAATTTGTCATTAACATTTTAAAGTTGTAAATTGTTACATTCGCGTATTTGAAACTTATTTCTAAAATTAAATTTTTAATACAGTTCATTTAATTACAGCATATTTCATATTCTAGTCTTGACCAGTCGTCATTAAATGTTATTGAATTTGTACTAATGAGGCATTGTGACCCTTATATTGTGAAACTTACATAGTTGCAAATATACTTCTTTCTACAGTTAAAACATGACAATGAACAGTTCCGTGTTATGTATCGCGAGGGAATCCAAGGCACTCCCTTTCATACATTACTTGTTGAAGGCTACGTAGACGGATCTGTTGATGACTGTAAGTTAAACTAAAACACTTGAAAGTTCGTATGCCTCATGCTACAATGGTGAACTTTAAATAAGTCAAGTCTTTTTGAGACAAACAAGTTTCATTTTATTGCAGGTTTATGCACCTCATGGGAGTCAGACCTTTACAAGAAATGGTAAGTCATTTCAATCATTGCATGTGCACTTCATTTATGCATCTCACTTGTAATTAGATCTGATCAGCTTGATGGAAATTTATGTTGAAATAGTTGTTTCGTGTTTCCTCCTACGTGTCTGTCATCAATAAAATGTTGTGTGTGTGAGAGAGAGACAGAGACAGAGACAGAGATTACGAAAACTCTTATTCTGTTTAAAAGGAATTTAACTCTTATTTATGCAATAATTTGTTTTGTATCCTTCTCCCAGGTGGCCTCAGTCTACCATTCCAACTTTCAAAATTCTCTCTGCCAAATGTTTGCAGAAGGTCCGGATTGGTGAACAGATTTCTTTAGTGAGGTTTGTCTAAAATAAGGCATAAAACCAAATCATATGTTAAAGATTTTTTTTTTTCTTCCACTTATGAGAATGTTTCCATTCAAAATGCTGACTTTTATTTATATTTTTGGAAGAAAGGATGAAGGTTCCATGGCCACTTTCACCTAGGGAGGCTGTTGTACACTATTTTACGTTTGAGTACTTCCAAGATGATCTGATTGTTGTTCTCTTAAAATCGGTAGTTAACTGAAATAGCCTGTTGACTTCAATTGTTATTTTGCTTTCCATATGTCCAATCTTCCTAAACTTCCAAGATAGAAACCTGATAAAATTGACTTTATTGCAAATCCTGTCTCAGGTCTCTGATTCGGAAGGCATTGATGGTGTTCATGGTCTCACAAATGAGGAAACTGCTGGAGCAAAGGATTTGGTAAGGATAGATGTGGTGGGTGGCTTTGCTATACAGAAGGTTACCAAAGAAAGAAGTTACTTTCGGTAAGCTGTGGCGGCGTGAATGTGAAATTTGTTCACTTTGTTCAGTTGTTTGTAATTAAAGCCCTCAACATTGTCAATTTTTGTAGGACAATAGCAACTATGGATATAAAATTGGACTTTGTCCCACCATCCCTTATAAATTTTTTCTCAAGGCAGCTCATTGGCAATGGTTTCCGACTCTATCAAAAGGTTATATGGTTTCTGGCTCAGAAATTTCCTTTATCTTTCCATTACCAAGATCCAAAGAGAGCCTTCAAAAAGGAAAGGGGTGGATAAATTTTTTGAATTTACGTGTTGGCCATTTTGCCGAAACTGCATGGAAACATCCCTTCATTCTCATGAGATGAGACTCTTTTTATCATTTTCTTCTCACATTTTCCAATGCTTAACACCATTACAAACTTACAGGCAGTGTCTTCTAAGCTTAACAGTGATGGAGATTACAGTAAGGCCTTGGAAGGCCCGCTGTACACTCAGATACGTGAAGCTCTTTTTCCACTTAATGAACCAAACAGACCTCTGGAAGGAGAAAGGCTAAACAGTGACACGTCCAATCTCTCTGAAGAACATCTAATGAAAAATCAGATGAGTGACTTGAAGTTGGTGGATATGGATCAGAAAGTTGAAAATGATCACCCTGCAAGTGAAGCTGCCCCAGATGATGCACAAGTTCACCCTGCAAGTGAATTGATGTCAGATGATGCATTAGTTACTGGCAGAAGCACTTTTGGTGAGATTGAGGAGGTAGAGAGTGAAGACGGCAGGCTGCTTGAGAATCAAACATCCAACAGAGTTGCAGAAAAGGGTCTAGTAAATGGAAAGAGAAATGTTGTTATCAGTTCTGAGGTAGAACAAGCTTTAGGAACATTAGAAAAGATAATTTATAAGGTTCGAAAAAATGGATTGAATGCTCAAATTCGGTCCTCTTCTGGCTTCACCAATGAAATCCCCCGAAAGGAAACTTATGGAGGTAACCCAAAAGCCTTAGAAGGTGGAGTGTGTATAGGTGGTGAACGTTTTGTTGAAGCATCTAAAGAAGAAGTCATTGAGAGGACTTTGCCTAAGTCTCTGACAAATAGCTCTGGCATTCACAACTTAAGGTAATTAATTATGCATATTATTGATCATAATCATTTCCTGCGCATTTTCCTAGAAATTTGGGTTCTGAATCGTATACCTTCCTTTAACTCCATGATTTTATCTAGGAGCCAAAAGGTTAACCTTTTTTATTATTCTTATGTCCCAGCTATGCAGGATCAAATTCTATGTCAAAGGAAGTTAACCATAACAGAATAGTACCTACTTCCCTAGAGCAGGAGCTTTCAATTTCTTGCGATAATAACCAGTCTGCCTTGTGTTCCTCTAAAGATGGGACTGCAGAGGTACCTGTATTAGACTTGGATCATATTATGTACGGCACCACCAACCACATGAGCTCCATGAAAAATGGCAAGGATGAAAATATCCCTAATAGAACGAAGAAATTGACGAAGAAAAGAAAGCATCGGTACTGTTGCTTCAGCATGAATTAAAGACAGGCAGATTTTTCAGAGGTTGGGATTTGAAAATGCAAGTCTGAGTTTTGTTAAGTCACTCTTCGTTGTAAGCCTAATAGATGACTGGAGTGGATTTGTAACATTTTACTTATAGAATGGTTAAATGTATAATACATTGTTTAGAAGGTCCAAGAGGCAGTGAAGGATGTACCAATATTTTAGAATAATCACCTACATAATAAGTAGTAATGCAAAATTTATTTTTTAATATAGAACATGGGACTTGTTCTTTCATCAGTTCTGTGATGAAAAATATTGTTCTTATTATAGTTGAGAGTTGTGATTTGAGAATACTTTTTAGTCCCCATCATGAAAGTAATGCTAGTCCACTTGGATGAGCAATGCTTGGGAAATAAAACAGTGAAAATGGCAGAGAACAACTTGCATCCAAGTTGCTCTCCTGGTTGTGAATCTTCTCTTTTGTCCAGTTGTCTGGCAACACAAGATGCTGACGTTGTCAGAGTATGAACCACATAAACATTTGACTGACAACAGACATTATCCTACAAAGAACAATAGAGAACTTGTACCAATGATTACTTGGGTTTTTGATTTTTGATTTCTTATACAAGAGATACCGGAGAAAGGGAAATCGAACCTAAGAACTCAGGTGCATAGATAAATTCAGATATTATACACATAATTTTTGCATATTATTGAATAAAAATAATATATATTTAAAAAATTAAAACAAATCATATTAAAATATTATATAGTGGCCTGAACTTATCAGTTATAATTTGCCAAAATATTGCCGAATAAAACACGTACGTCTTTTATTCACATTTTTCATGTTCTGTATTTTACTAATTGAAAGGATGTGAGAGGCTAAGATTTTAACTTGTTATAACAAAAATGCAAGATGATGATTTTGCAAACTCTTTGCCAACTAGAACAACAATTTCAAACAAAGATTTATGGGTATAGTAGTAAGCGAGGTGGTAGTATTCTTCATGTAAAGTGTTGTTTGAAATGTCAAGCAATTAACAAAAACACTCTAACTCAGCATGCATTTCTCTACAACAAATAATGTGTGCAGTGTAGTAATAGAATTTTGTAGCACTAGAGAGAACGAGGTAGACCAAAGACAAACGTTCCCACACCTAAAAAAAAAAAAAAACAGAACTCTCAAATTGATTTATTGTGAAATTTCTCTCTTCAAAAAGATTGAAACTCTCATATCTTCTAAGAAAAATCTGTATACCACATTTATATACCATCTTTGGACAGCCACATCAATTAAAATTATTTAATATATATATATTTTAGATTTGTTTTTCGATACACTTCTAATTGATGTGGCATTTATCATGCCACATCTAAAAATTAAGTGTAGTATAAACTAATGCAACTAAGAGGGTCATTTTATTTTATTTATTCTTTTAATAAATTGTATAGCCGTGCGGCTATACTCCCATGAAATAAAATATACTCGAACAGTATCGTCGGGCTGCTAGACTACCTTTTTAGTATAGCCGAACGGCTATAATCTTTTTTTTGACACGAAGAGGGCGCTAGGCGCCAGACCAGGCGGGTGGTCTTTCTTCGGTATTATAGCCGAGCGGCTATACTGGAGGTTTTTTTAATAAAAAGGAATATCGCCGTCCGGCTTTACTAGTTTTGACACGTGGCGAAATGGCGCAGGCGATCTTTTTTTCTTTAATAAATAGTATCGCCGGCCGGCTATACTCGGATTTTTTAATAAAATAGTATAGCCGCACGGCTATACGGTTTTTTGTCCCTTTATCAATAGTACAGCCGCGCGGCTATACACGGTTTTTAAAAAAAGAATATAGCCGCATGGGTCTGCTACTGATAAAAAGATATTATAGCCGCGCGGCGATACGCGGGATATTTTTTTCGTAAAATGGGCATATCCGCTCGGCTCTACTCGGGATATTTTAAAAAAAATTAGTATAGCCGCCCGGCTATACGCTTCAGTAAAATTCCAGCATTCCCGGAAAATGTACCCTTTTTATGCTAAAAAGAGAAAACCAAAAGTACCCTTTTTATCCTTCTCCTTCAGTAAAATTCCTCCTCTGTCCCCTAAAATATTGCCATTATTCCTTGAACCCTGGAAGTTACAAGACACTTGTTAAGCCAACCGCCAGAGGTCTGTGAGCTCCAACAATGTTGAACAAACACCTACTTACTTCTCTCTCCTCCGTTCTCCGACGAACCCTAACTCCGACGTCTCATTTCTCATTCAATTCCACCAGGTGGTTTCAATCTGGCACTTTCTTCTCACCCAATGTAAAAACACACCACCGCCTTTTCCCGTGTAGCGGATTGGATTTTCTCGAGATTCACAACATTCGCGGAAAATGTTTTACCTCCTCCCAATCAGCGGAGAAAGCCAGCGCCAAGTGCTGGAACTGTGGTGCCGCGGCTGAAGCGGTGCCGTTTCTGTTGTGTTCATCTTGTCGGTGCATTCAACCTGTGGATCAGTCGGTGGATTACTTTCAGATATTTGGACTGTAAGTAATTGAATCTTTGAGAACTAGCAATTCTTATCAGTATTTCGTGAATTCAGTTGTGGTGGTTTTTTTATTCTCTCTGCTTTGAATTTATGGTTCGTATTTGTTTGGTTACCGAGAAAGCGGAGAGGGAGGTGGAAAGAAAGTGAAAATTTTGAAACTTGTTTAACGAATTATTGGTTTCAAATCTTTAGTTTATGTTATTCTGATTTGAGCATTTCCTTTCACAAATTAAAAAGAATGAAAATTTGGAAGTTTTAGATAGTGTTCACTCTTCAATGTGATTTCCCTTTTTTTTCTTATAAAAATTAGTTTTGACAGGGAGAGAAAGTATGACAGTGTGGTGGACAATCTGGAGGGACAGTATAAGGAATGGCAGAAAAAATTGCACCCTGATCTTGTTCATACAAAATCAAAGGTATTTCTGATACATCTTTGTATTTCAAAATATAAGATATAAAAATAGTAACTATACGAAGGAGAAAGTTTTGTTTTGTTTTAATGTTTATTATGTTGTTAGGAGGAAAGAGAGTATGCTGCTGAACAGTCTGCTCGTGTGATTGATGCATACCTCACACTTAGCAAGCCCTTGGCGAGGGCAATCTACATTGTAAGTGTACTTTTCACCTATTAGATTTGTATTCGTTGTTGTGCTCAGAGTTGATTCATTTTCATGGTACCTTGTTGTGTTGAAAACAATGTTATGAGAACCGCACTGTTAATCAGAAAATGGTCTTGGTCGAATGTGGTTACTTGGTAAATATACACACACACACATATACATTTATATATATACTACGGGTTTTAGAATTTAATTGTGCTATTTTGTTTTCAGTTGAAGCTTGAAGGTGTGGATGTTGATGAAGAAGAGACACTTTCAGAATCAGAGTTGTTAACTGAGGTAATTTGCAAAAAGTTGACTTTGTTGTCTTTATGCAGTATATTCTCTCCTTGTTTTTCCAGACATAACAACTATATCTGTTTGTAACTGGAGCGTTATAAATTATAATTTTTCCCATAGTCCAAAATTTTGGTGCAAAGTGACTGAAAATCTGCGAAAGAGTTTGATGCTCTATATCATATGGAATCTTTGACATTTAGAGTGCACATTTTTCGAGACAAACATCACCCATCAGGGTCTCCCCCATCTTGACAAATCTTTCATGGTGAAAATATTTTGTAAACATAAAGATAGTTGACGCTTGCTTCATAGAGTAATTTGCATTGGTATTTGAGGTTATCAATATGGCTTTGGCTGTTGGGCATGTTGCAAGTGACATGACAGTTTTGTGGTGGAAGTTTGGCATGGTTTGCAGTGGAGATAGTTTCTTTTTATATATTTTTTTCTTCAAAAATATAAACTTGGGTTATAAATATTGGAGAAAGCATAGTACCTATAGACGTTTTGGAGTCACTGACTTGTTTTTATTTTGTTTGCATGGATATACTGAAGTTGATGAGAGTCATTGAGTCAATTTTTTCTTTTTCTGATATCTGGTCTCCATTAAAGACTTTGATTTTCTTATACCTTCTGACTTTGAAATTGCAGATTCTGGAAATCAGGGAAGCTGTTGAAGAAGCTGCTGACGCTCAGGCTTTAGTTCAGATTCAGTCTCAGGTATGACCCGAGACCTTTCGAATACATTTGGGAATGTTTAGTTAAACATCACAGTAGCATGGCACTTCTCTTATCCTGCCGCATGTGTGGCTTGCAGTCTAATTTGTAGAGCCTTTTTGATTCACGTGTTAAGTTAATCAGAATATGCATGATGGCGAGTTTAGTGCCCTTTCATTCATTTTATTTCTTTTCTTAACTAACTTTTCTTCTTGCTCATCCAGATGCAAGAGAAAATGAAGCACTGGTCTAACTCTTTTGCAAATGCATTTCGAAGCCGGAACTTTGATGAAGCTCTAAAAGCTATCCGGAGAATGACTTACTATGAGCGTGTAAAAGAAACTATCGTAAAGAAGCTGTAGTCAAGGTAGTGTTTACAAGTTCTTAGCTAAATAATCAATATTCAATAGACACCATGAGTGTAGGAGACATCATATAGGGCAAAGTGTATAATTATGTCTGTGTATGAACCTGAGTTCGGGAAAAGGGCTCTGTTCTATCCAATTCATGTGTTTGGTCTTGCTCTGTTCTATCCAATGCATATGTGTTTGGTTTTCTCCGAGGCATGGTAGTCTACGGTCATGCATGCCTACACACACATAGTTCGTAGGTATTGACCCAGAAAACTCACGCTTGACCTCCTACTTATGGGAAAATGAAGGGCACCATTTGCTCCATATGGTTATGAACTTATGTTGTCATCCTATAATGTCAAGTAATAAATCGAATATACAGAATTGCCAGTTGGTTTTCCTAGAAATTTCTTTATTGGAAAAGATTGGACCTTTTTATATATATTATTATTAAATTATGAACATATGAACAATTCTAATGAGCCTGTCATTTGGTAACTTTCAGGCTCTTTAGTTCTGAAATTGGTATGGTTCTGGAGCAAACCAAATATAATTCCATGATTGAGAAGTAGAAGATTTGATGGCAACATGTGAGTATTTTTGGATTTTAGAAAAACAATGTGATGCTTTGTTATTTTCTTTTATCCTATTTTAATTTGCATGAATGAAAGCTGATCCTAGATTGTTCCTCATTGCAGCCAGATTTTGATTGAAGACCTGGTTGAGATTTGCCCGGCATCCTTCCGAGACAAATTAAATGTCAGAAAATACAAAGATTGGGCTGACGTTTGGTCCAGCTGCAAGTACTTTTTTCATCATACTATTCTGTAACCTCTTATGATGGTTTAGAGATAGCTCTTAATAATACGAATGCTTGTTGGATGTATTGTCCATGCACAAGCTGTACCTGGCAAGCACTCTCTTGCAGAATAAGTGTTCTATTTATCTTGTTATAAAATGAAAAGATTGTTCCAAATAAATGCCACAGAAGAGCGAGCCAAATCAAACACCATACCAGTCATGCCCTTAAAACAAGGATTAGGAATTATGTTAACAACTTACGTTTTCTTATTAAAGACAACTTTTGCTGCATTACATTGCGAGCCAAATCTTGCTTACCTTCTCTGTTAAGCCCATAAAATACGGTTCGAAAATTGACCACACTGGGAACAATCCCAGTGGTCAACATTTCAGGTATAAGCTGCATGGCTTCTTCAGATTTACCCACCTTACAAAGACAAGAAATGAACATTGAATAAGTTCTGAAATCAGGCAATGGCCCTTTTTGTTTCATCTTGTGGAAGACTTCCCAAGCTTCAGCAAACATTTCCATGTTCATGTACCCTCGAATGAGCACAGAATATGTAACAATTGTCGGTTCACAACCCTCCTGTTGCATTTCCTTAAAAATTTCTAAAGCTTTTCCTATCTGCTTCTCTTTGAAGAAATGAACTATTAAAGAGGTATATACATGGACGGTTGGATTTATGCCTGCCTGCTTCATAGAATCCACCTTGGCCAGTGCTGCTTCTAACTGTCCACTCCTCAGAAGTCCATGAAAAAGGCTCCCATAAGTGTACTGATCCAGTTTCGACCGGTCCTCCCTGACATCATCCATCAATGCTGCAGCTTCTTGCAATCTCCCAGCTCGACAAAGAGCCCTAATGTACAAGGAATAACAAAGAGGAATTGTAAAACCAGCTTTAGAGAGCAAATCTATGCATCTTCTAGCATCTGATAGCTCACCAACTTCACATAAACAACCAAGATAAGATTCAACCAATTCTTTGTCAGGTACATGATTGGCACGAATCATCTCCTGGAATATTCTAATTGCTTCATCTGCCTTTCTACCTTTTCTCCCACAAAGAGATATGATCAAATACTTGTAGGTACTGCCAGTTGGGCTGTAATTATTAGACTTCATCTCTTCAAAAATCTGAAGAGCAATCTCTGTCAGACCTGTTCGACCATATTGCATTATCATTATTGTCCATGTATCTGCTGTTATTGAGAAACCTTTTCTTCTCATTTCATAGAAAAGGCTTCTCATGTGTTTGAAATCTTTCCCTTGTCCTGCTATTTTGATAGCCATGTTATAAGTTTCGGTAGTGTGGCTATAACCAGTTTGCTTTCCCACCCATGAGAAAAATTGTAATGCTACCAAACCATGCATACTGCTACTCCTCAAAATTTCCAGAACGAGCCCTGGAGTGAAATCAACAGAAGAATTCTCCAAAGCTTCCTGAATAGAGCACCAATCTGTTGACGAGGACAGAATTCTACAAATTTTTTGCAAGTCCTGCTCATCATAAGCTTTTGAAAGTGGCTCCAATAAAGGATTGCGATCCATCCTCGCTGGTTCTGAATGCTTAAAGTCCAACCCAGTATTGAGCTCCTCTCCCTTGCACAGATCCTTACTAAATACCTCTTCTTCTTGTGGTTGAAGTTTATAGATTCTCTGCATCTGTTTTACTTTTTCAAGGTTCTCCGTCTCTCCCTTTTTCTCCATATGATGTATAGCCAAGTTAAATATGTCATCTCGAATGACTATACTAGATGCTTGCATATCATCCAAGACCTTGAGAATCTCATCTGTCCTTGAAATTCTGCATAGCTCCTTGATGAATACAGAATATGACTTGACAGTGGGCTCGATGCCTTTCTCCTTCATATTATTAAATACTTTCCATGCTTCAGATATATGGTTTTGGCGGATGTGACCTGCAACCACAGCTGTGATTGCCACACTATCTGGTTCAACTCCACTTTCCAGCATCTCTTCATAGAGCTCGCAGCCTTTTTGATATTCATTCAACTTAAAAAGGTGTTGCATCAGCTCTGTGTAGGTAGAAGTCATAGGAATATATCCAGATTCTTTCATGCTATGAAACAGATCAAGTGCTTTAGAAACATCATTTATTCTTAAGTACCCGTTGATGATAATCCCGTAAACCTTCCCATCAAGAATATTTCTTCTCTTCATGATATCCAAAATTTCCAACGCGTCTACAATTCTATCAGCCCTACACAGTCCTTTCACCAAAGTCTCAAAATACTCAGGGCCAAGAATAACCTCTTTGTTCTTAAGCACACGAATAAATTCTAAAGCTTCTCTGATTCTTCCAGAGATACAGAAACACTTGAGGACAGAACCATAAACAATGTGTTCTGGAATCTGTGAGACTCTAATCATGTCATCTGAAACCAAGGCAACAGCACCAGTCTCTCCGGATCTAGCTATACCATTCAATAACAGCTTGTACAAATTCGTGTCAAGCCCAATGTCCTTCTTTACCATCTCCTTGTAAAATTCCATTGCAACGTCAGATTTTCCAGCAGCACAGAGTGCACGTATCATCAACCTATAAACCACTGCATCCGGTTCATAACCGCATTTCCTCATCTCTTCATAGACCAACAAGGCTTTGCCAATTAACTTAGCCTTCCCATACAGTGAGATAAGAATAGTCCAAGTCTTAACGTCTTTCTGGCACGAATTCTTTCCCATTTCATCCACCAACTTCTCCACCATTGCAAACTCTTTGGCTTCCCCAGCTATAAAGAGCATGGTATTATAAGTCTCTGTGGTATGACGAAACCCTTCTTTGAGCTTCACCCAATTGAAGAATCTCAAAGCCAAATGTGGCACTTTAAAGCACCTCTTCAAAACTTTGTCAACAATCTCTGAATCTAACTGAAAATCCAAGTTTTCTAACAGCTCTTCCATAGAAACCAAACCATTTTCCGCCCTGACAATCTTTGTAACCTCATGAACAACCGGGCTAACATCAATTTCAGCCACATTTTCCAAGTGGGCATCTTCCAAAACCGTTATATCTTCCTTTTGTTGCAGTACACTATCCTCCGCATTTCTACGAACAGCTAGCGTGCAAGGCGCGCACACTTCCCCAATCTCACCAACCCTCATCTGGGCTTCTTCAGATATCAAAATCCCAGACGGAGTTTTCTCCGCAGTAACATTCTCAGCGCCCAAAATCTCACTTATTTCACTGAAGAGCGAGCCAAAGCCGCTGCTTTCTGCTTCTTGTTTCGAGTGGGCTTTCTTAGGCTTAGATGGTTTATTGAGTGTTGCAAAATGATCTGCCTTGTAATACTTTGAGAAGGAAATGAAGTATCTTGCTGGTTGAGCTCGAACACAAGGTCTGCAGTTTGATGAAGCTTCTCATGATTTGCCTTCAAATTCTCTTCTTAGCGGGAATTCATATATACATGATACATCTCATCAATCAACAGAACAACAAAGAAAGTGTCTGACCAAAAAGAGGACGAAAACAAAATTTTTTTTTTTAAAAAAGCGGGGAAATCAAATAAAATTGTAGATATTTTGGTTTTAAAGCAAAGGCGCCCGTGGCCTAATGGATAAGGCGTCTGACTTCTAATCAGGCGATTGTGGGTTCGAGTCCCATCGGGCGTGACTCTGCTAAATTTAGTTAAAATAATTCATGTTTTTTAAAAGAAAATTGTACGGTTGTACCAATAATAAGCTAACGACTAATTTTCTTTTTGTAATATACCACTTTTTATTTCTCGATTAAAAAAGTAGAATCAATATTTTTTCTGAGATGGAAAATTGCAACAAACACAATATAATCACTGTATTGAGATATAAATAATAAATACTTTGGCAAAAAAAGAGATATAATAATAAATACTACTTTGCATTGAAATTATTTAATTCCCGTAACTTGAGCCAAATTTTAATTTTCGCAAAAATGGATATTAGTTTAAGTGATTGAGAGCTAACTCTTGCACATAAAGTTATGTGTTCAAATCCCCCTTAATCCAATATTGCTTATATAAATAACAAAAAAAATTTGCTCATTTTGTCTACAAATTATCTCAACAACAAAGATAATAGCTTAATTCTGCAACCAAAGAAAATCTGACATAATTAGCATGTGAGTGCCATAATGCCAAGTGAAGGGAGCGTGCCCGCGTCCTTGCACCTGAATTTGATCCCTTTTCTGTACATTAGAGTTGTTTGAAAAAATAACTTTCTAACAAAATAATAATAATTTGAGACTGTCTACCAAGGATTTCTCGTTCTTTGACTTCAATGTGAATTTTTAATTCAATTATATGAGATGTCTGTTTACGTGATCGGGCCGAAGCCCTTTTCCAAGAAAGTGCACAAAGGCCCAAATCTAGCCCAACGAGCCGCCTTGGAGCCCAAGTAAAGCAGCAATCTTCCCGGACCTTCCACCGAATTGTGAAAAATCGCAGAGAGATTTTCTGGAGTTCGCTCAAAGGCACACAGAGAAAGAGGCATAATAGAAGGAAAGCAAACAGAGAAGAAAAAAAAATGGGGTGGGTGTGGAGGGACGATGAAGACGACAACAATTCAACTGCGGGTGACATAAACCCTCGGTCGGACGGTGAGCGATGCTCGACGAGGAAGGTGATGAAGACGCAGTGCAAGACTGAGGAGGTGGAGCCTGGAAAGTTCGTCCGAAAGTGCGAGAAGACCGAGCAGCTTCTCAGGGACTGCGCTGGCAGGTTTGCCTCTCTCTCCATTTCCCTAAAATCCTGTGGCAAATTAGGAGTAGTTTTATCTAGGGTTTCAATGAATTGCCTAATCAAAGCACTGTGATTTTTAGCGGCCTCTATCTTTTATGCTTTGATATACAGTTTCAATATATTTTTTATATAACTAGTTCTAACCCTTTTTCTCTGTATTTTTTGGTTGGATTTTTTGTGTTGTGAGGATTATGGGTTAGGATAAAACATGTTAAGAGTCATGAAATTATGATATTTGAAGCTAAATTAAAGAAGCAAATGTTGGTTATGCTTTGATGATTATGAAAACACAGTACGAAAGAGAATCAAATTTCTTTCTTCTGTCTTGTTGACAATACATGATAATATGGACCATGTTTTGATGCCTGAACTATATAAATTGCTCAAGTGCGCTTGACTTACAGTCTAGCAAAGTATGATTATAGCATGTGATTATTTATAGGGTTGTTTTAGTTTTCTTCGTTCCAATCACAGTACAACAGCTAAGACCTCTAAATTTGTTTTACAAAAAGTATTATGGCTTTGGCTACATTGTTCAGATGAGTATGCTCAGAGGTCCTGTATTGGTCATGCAAAATAGGTTGTTGACGTTCTTGTTAGAGCCAATATAATCAAATTTTTTACATTGGTTTGGGAATTAGTTTCAGAAATTTGTGATGCTACTGGTTACTTGATAAATTGTTTTTGAGATTAATTTGAATGATTCCGCGACAACATGTAAACACGATTGGCTTGTCAAATTGGTTGAGCTGTTGATGAAGTGCTTTATGCTTATTTGGACAAATTGCATGGACTTTAAAGCTGAATACTAGGATTGTTCAGTGGGTGGATGAGCTATACCTTAGTAGAAAAATCTTTCTGTGGGTATCATGTCTCCCAACTCTGTCTTTGCTAGCCTCTGAATGTAATTGGAGCTATCCGCTACATAAAAAGTATCCATCTCTTTTTCTTCTCCCTGTTTGAGCATTGGTATTATTTATGTTACTACAACATTGACCAATGTTGGGCACTTTACCTTTTGTTAGGCCTGTCGAAGTGGTGCAATCCAATAAAGAGTACACTGAAGATGATGTCACGGAAGAGGTGCTCAAAGGGTCTGTCTACTCTGGGTCATCACAGCATGGAGCATTTGACTTCCCTGGGCTACGCAGTGACATTGAAGACATTGAACGTACCTTTATGGGTGGCCTCAGCCGTTTCTTTGATGCTGCTGAGGAGATGAGGAATGGATTCTTCAGTGCATTTGGGGTTCCACGCATCTTTGATGAGGGACCCTCTTGTTCACTACCATCTAAGAGGCAAGAGGTACCCATTGAAGGTGGTCAGCAGGAATCTTTTCCTAAAGCAAATGCCGGCAACGACTCAGGGCAAGTTGATCTTTCTGGGTTGGCGAGAGATGTTTGAAGCAAGCCCACGGTAGGTCACATAAATGTTGTCCAGTAGCTTGTTAATAGAGTGACTATCAGACTTCCGCTGTTATTTTCCTATCTTCCCGCTCGCCTCAAAATAGAATATGCGATATATCTCACTCGTAGTAGAATGCAGTTCCTACGAGGGCTCGACTACAATTCCATTTGACAATAATGCGTTCATGTTATAATGCAATGGTTTCTCAATGGTTTTATGGTTTAGCATGAATCATCTGTCTCGCCCTATATATGAATGTGCCTACTAATGTTAGAAAAATCCTATTTTCTGATTAGCACATCAATTATTTTCTCACATCAATTGATAGAATTACAAAGCAGGGGATATACTTATATGACATCTTGATGACATATTATGCTGCTCTTATTTCGTTTTCACACTAATTTCAAACTTTCATATAGAATGAGAATGGGCCAGTCGATGCCTAGTTAGTGCCACACCTCACAGTGTTGTTGGATAAAATATAATGTTTTTTAATCTAGGACAATTTTAGGATCCTCTGTTTTTGACGAAGTTTCCAGTTACCTACCAAAAACCAATACCAGATAGTGGTGCTACACGATTACAAAGCCATTATTGACCAAGGAAAGATTTATCAAACCAAAGACACAGCCAACCTCGTGGAGTCAAACAAGTTCCTACGATGTTATCTGAATTACAGTTGGATCAGTGTCAAGTCAAGTCAATGGTCTCTCTCTCTCTCTCTCTCTCTCTGGGTATAAAAAAGATGGTCACTTCAGTTGTTAACAACAATAATATTCGCATGGATAGAATTGGAAAAAAAAATTTGGAAGACTGCATTTAGTGCTTGGCATGTCATATGCTCTAGGAATTTGGGAGGAAACTTCTACTTACCCAGAGACACATCTAAGAATGAATCTAAACTCTTGATAAAAGAAAGAAGGCAAGATGAAGCATGCTTTGTGAATATTGCTACCAACCCCAATTTGTTTACCGAAAATTTTGTTTGCTTAGTAGTAGTTGTGTCTTATTTATTCGAACAAAGACAAATTATAAATCTCACTTATTTTTATTTCTGATAAGTAAAATATCGATATATTGTCAGCTAAGAAAATTTGGCGATTCTATTAATTATTAGTAGATTTGTCTTCTATGATTCTGTGGTTAGTGACATGGCCAAAAGCGGTACAAACATAATTCAATTGCTAACTACATTTTTCTCAACCAAGTAACAATATTCATATTACCCTCCAATTGTGGTAATTGAAAATATTAAGAAAATAGAAAGGAAATCACACCGGCTTGGGCCGGCAGCCGGCGGTAGCCCGGCCCACTAAGATCCCGCAAACCGGCTAATCCTTGTTGTACAGCTGTAACAACTTGATGGTGTGCCGGTCATAACAAAACAATCTGAAAGTCCTCTAAATCACAAGATCTCAGCCGTCCATTCCGCTTTGCAGTCCAAGATCGTAAATATATTTTATCAAGTGGGTCCAAATCCGAAAGGTAAAAAGTTTCTGTTTGGGTCATCACAGTCAAACATAAGGCAAAGAAAGAAAAAAAAACGCGTCTTTATAAGTTTTGAAACATTCCAACAGAAAAACCTACCTTCTCTCTCCCTCCCTCCCTCTCTCTCTCTTTCGTTCCTCAATTTCCTTCCTTCTTCTTGTGCATGATTATATAAATTTGGAACAAAGGTAGAGAGAAAACCCTAGTACTCTTTTTCACAATTCCAAAACCACACAAGACGACTGTGTTTTCATTTTTTTTCCTTTTTCTTCTGCCATTGTTCATTTCTCTGTTTTTTTTTTCCCTCCCTTCAGAATCTGAAAATTTTCTTCCTTTTTTGACGTGGAATTTGTCAATATAGTTGGCTTCAAAATATTGGGTTTCGTCGAAGTTTGGGTTTTGGATAGTCTTTCTTCTCCGTCGGGTAATGCATTGGAAGGTTGAATGGTTTTTGAGGAAATTTTATGTTTTTTTCTAACTTGTAAGAGAGTTTAGGCAATTGGGTCTTTTGGGATAGCTTGATTTGGTTGATGTGTTTGGACTTTTTTTGGCTGAGGCTGAGGCTGAGTCTTTGTGTATATTTGAGACTCTTTCTGGGGCACAGCTTTTGTTTGAGAAGATTATAATATGTTGATTAGAATTGTTTGAATTCTTTATTACAGTGAGCAATACAGAATTCTCTGCTGGTTCGTGGATTCATTTCAAGTATTTATTGTCGTTAAAGTAATTGCGATTGAGTTGGTAATTGGGGGATAATGCTCCATTTTTGGTCCTTTCATTTTAATATCCATTACCTTTTTGGGAGGAAAGAAATGGGATTTTGGCCTTCATATGATATGTCTCTGCTTTTAGATTTTTGATGAGAATAGAGATCAATATCCGATGGGAAACAACTGCGTTGGATCGACGAAGGATGGTCTCTTCCATTCAGTCTCGAATTCGCTTTGGTGGTCTCGATCGACAGGTTTTGTTTCTCATGGCAGTAGAGAAATTAATAGTACTGATGCAACACCACAATCGAGTAAGAAGAACTCAGAAGCTCCTCTTTATGTTCAAAACAAGGCCCCGGAACAAGTTAAAATAGCTACGGAAGACTATAAGCCGGTGCAGCCAGACAAGCCTAAGGAACCGGCACAACCTCAGAAGCAGAAAGAAGAGACCATACTTGCAAGACAAGTAACACTTCAAAAAGGAGAGACTAAACCAGCAAAACCAAAAATTCTCAAGGAACCAGGACAACCAATACCACAAAAGGCAGAGACTAAGCCTGCAGTGGTGGCAAGACCAAAGAAGCCTCATAGTGTCAAGAGGGTAGCAAGTGCAGGGCTTCAGGCTGACTCTGTCTTGCAAACCAAAACAGGTCATTTGAAGGATTTCTTCGATTTGGGCCAAAAGCTTGGACATGGACAGTTTGGGACAACTTTTCATTGTGTGGAGAAATCAACTGGAAAGGAGTATGCTTGTAAATCCATTGCTAAAAGGAAACTGCTGAATACAGAAGATGTGGAGGATGTGAGGAGAGAAATTCAAATAATGCATCACTTGGCAGGGAATCAAATGTGATCTCAATTAAGGCAGCGTATGAGGATGCTGTTGCAGTTCATTTTGTCATGGAATTATGTTCAGGTGGTGAGCTGTTTGATCGGATTATCAAGCGGGGCCATTTCACCGAAAGAAAGGCAGCACAATTAACAAGGACTATAGTTGGTGTTATAGAAGCCTGCCATTCTTTGGGTGTCATGCATCGTGATCTTAAGCCGGAGAACTTTCTTTTCGTCAATGAAGACGAGGATTCGTCCCTTAAGGCTATAGATTTTGGATTATCAATATTCTTTAAGCCAGGTATGTCTTAACAATTGTCCTCTTTCTTACCTTACAGATCAATTCCTTTTTATGATTTTATTTACTGTTACATTTTCTCCCATCTGAAGTGATAGCATATATTATTAAGCAGGGCGTTACACCTTAGATGATTTTAAAATATATATACATATATACTTCTTTTACTTTGTCAAAACATATGTAGCTCTCTTAATTATTGGTTGACTTTTAGGTATACTGTGAACTCTGTTTCTTTGCATGCTTCCCACTGCTTATTTTCATGCCTACAATATTTTATAAGTTTTGTGGTGCTGCATCCTACTTTTCTTTGTCTTCTATATCATTGACACACTTAAATTGACAGGGGAGATTTTCGGTGATGTGGTTGGAAGCCCGTATTATGTTGCACCTGAAGTCCTGCGCAAGCGCTATGGTCCGGAAGCAGATGTATGGAGTGCTGGTGTTATCATTTACATTCTCTTAAGTGGGGTGCCTCCGTTTTGGGGTGGTAAGAGTTTTACAATGTCTTTCCTGTCTCGAGTGTGTGCGTGTGGGTGTGCCTGCGCTTTTCCACAAAGCACTTGACATGTTTCTCCTCTTCTTATTCTCTCTTTTCCATTTGAAACAGAAACAGAGCAAGAGATATTTGAAGAGGTTTTGCATGGTGATCTTGACTTCTCGTCAGATCCCTGGCCTAGTATTTCTCGAAGTGCCAAAGATCTAGTTAAGAAGATGCTTGTTAGAAACCCGAAAAAGCGGATAACTGCTCATCAAGTTCTGTGTAAGTTTATACATTTCTGTTTATTATCAAGAAAGTGAGACTAGGACAATCCCCTTCGTCAAGAGAGGCACAAATTCAATTACATTTCTCTTAGAATCAGATCCTGCAATATGTTTAGCCTAGAATGTAGAATGAATTCTATCGTCAGAGCCATTATTGGTTTAAATGAATCTTGAGGCTGTGCAGTTTTATAAGGGAAAGATTGGTCTCATATGTTGGAGGATGCCATCAGCATTGCAAAACAATAATGTTTGCTCTGATTTCTTGCAGGCCACCCTTGGGTTCAGGTTGATGGAGTGGCTCCAGACAAGCCTCTTGATTCCGCAGTTTTAAGTCGCTTGAAGCAGTTTTCTGCAATGCACAAAATTAAGAAAATGGCTCTTAGAGTAAGAGTCTTTGCCATTGTATTTTATACTTCTAAGTTCATTAATTCTTGTGAAGCTGGCTTCTAACTCTACTTGTATTGCCTGCAGGTCATTGCAGAGCACCTCTCTGAAGAAGAAATTGCTGGTTTAAAAGAAATGTTCAAAATGATAGATACTGACAATAGCGGTCAAATTACTTTTGAAGAACTTAGAGATGGACTGAAAAGATTTGGAGCTAATCTAAATGAGTCTGAGATATATGATCTTATGCAAGCTGTGAGTATTTATATCAGCATTATCCTTCTAAACTGAATGATGCTACCTATTGCCTTTGATAGGTTTCTGGAAAAGTATGCCTCAGAAACAAAAATTTGCAATTCCACATATTTCCTTCATCCAACTTGTTTGTGGATCTTCAATTGTTCTTATGCAAATGTTACTTGTTCTGAATTGCAGGCAGATGTTGACAATAGTGGCACAATCGATTACGGGGAGTTCATAGCAGCAACTTTGCATCTAAACAAAGTAGAGAGAGAAGATCATTTGTTTGCAGCTTTCTCATACTTTGACAAAGATGGCAGTGGCTATATCACTCAAGATGAGCTTCAACAAGCCTGTGAGGAGTTTGGCATTGTGGATGTTCACTTGGAAGAGCTAATCCGGGAAGTCGATCAGGACAATGTGAGTACTTCTGTGGCACATAGAGAGAGTAAACTCAGAACTTTCTGATCATTTACATGAAGAACTAATTTTCAAACTTGTTTCTTTCTTATTCTTTTTCCAGGATGGTCGGATCGATTACAATGAGTTCGTTGCCATGATGAAGAAAGGCAATGCAGATTTTGACAAGAAGGGCCCTCATACAAGTGCTCTTAGCATTGGATTTAGGGAGGCTCTATCTGTTTGTTAACTGGCAGTGAGGCATTTTTCTTTGGACACATTTTCCTTCCACCTTTTATGAATGTCTGCAACTTTTCAAGGCTTACAGATAGATCATGAGGGCTCTGGTAAATATGAATAGATGCCTGCAACTTCACTGCTCCAACATTTGAATTTGCCCAATTAGTTCTCATTCACTAATTTGTATTGGAACAGGCGGTACAATAGACTATCTTCCCATGTAATATATGGTAGAAAGAAATTACTGTACATAAAGAGGCATAACCTCATTCTTGTTATTAGTTTATGTTTTTTTTTTCTTTTCTTAATGGTTGTTATTAAATCAAGAGGACGGTGTGTGTGTGCACCATATAGCCTATAGGAAGATTTTTTTTAAAGATAATAAAAAGAGGATTTAAGTATATCTATCGCTCATGGATTTGAATTTAAAATCTCCAACAAAATGTATATTGTGTGTCGATAGATCAAATGGTCATTGGCAAACAGTTTTGATTCAGTGTAACATGCCTGAGGTTTTTTTCCTTTTGTCAAAGTTAGGAAGGAGATGGAGGGTTTTCTCACACATACTATCACGGTATCATGGGATTCGAACATGACTGATCTACAAATCAAAGCCATTTTTCCACTGGACTAAGTCAAAGCAAATTGTACATAACACTTTCATGGGAATGAATAAGACGTAAAAGCAAATTATATAATCTTTGCCCAAATTAGGGATCTGAGTTAAAGCCATTTGTGTGGAACAAATTCACCAGTGTTTGATTAAAGGACATTATTGAGTGATGGTGGTACGATAAGGATCAATTCCATCATATATCTAAGTGGGGTTTGTTTGGTGCATTACAGGATAACAACTATTAAAACCATATCATAGTGGGGCCATCCAACTTAATTATTCTCATTAATTAACATCAAATTCCTATTCTCCTATTATCTTTTTGTTTCCAACAATTGAAGACAACCGATATAAAGTCTAATCGAGGTGGCGAGGAAAGTGTGTAAAAAGGAGAAAATTGTGTGAAGTTGTTGCTATTACGTGTCAATGATATGTGGCAAAGCAATTGAAATTAAGAAAGGTCACAAATTCAATCTCACTCAATAGATTAAAACGAGATCTACAGGCCCGTGTTGCTCATATTGAAGACCTAAAAGATTAAGAAGAGGAGTAGACGAACCATGGTCTCTTAACATAAAGGGATTAGAAAGTAATTTACCCTAAGAAATGCTTATGATACATTGCATAATATATGGTTTATGAGAAAATGATGCTTGGCAATGGGGACATTGACACTATCTGGCCACTGGCCAATGACCAGTTTGTCTACGCTAATAGACAAGTCGTATAAAAACTGCAGTTTAGACTGCAAACAACGCATGAGCTTCACATTATGGAGCAATGCCAATTATGTGTTCATTTTTGGCCCCCCATCCTCCAAAAACTTTTTGGTCCAATTTCTTTTTGTTTTTTGTTTTTAGTCTCCATGGGAAAGGTGGGCTCTTATTGTTTGTTTTCTTTGATATTGCCCATGGTGCGGTTGTTTTTTTATTTTTATATATAGTTATATTATAGAGAAATTGATGTTAAGGAACTAATTTCATTGTTGGAGAGACTAAGAAATGTCCGGCATTGGAAGAGAATTTGTAATTATAATAGGGTTGACCGTGAATAGTAAAATGTGTTTTGTTCGTCCATGTTGAGATGCTTGATTTGAATTTATTTATTCAACAATACAATAAATTTCGTCCATAAAATTTGAAACCGATACTTAATCTAACAAAATAAAAACTAAACGTCATTAGCTCAAACAGCCATTAGCAAATGCCCGGTTTAGATTGAAGTTCGTTTTTCTTTGATTTTCAGTTATGGTAGTTTATTATTTGTAATATGGCCCCCTTTAATTAAAAAATAAATAAACAAACAAATTGTCAGTGAATCAATACGTGAAAATTGGATGAAAGAAAAAGAATTTATTTATTTTTATTGTGGCATGAGGCCGATGAGGGCAAAGTGCCAAATAACAAATGAAGAGGATACTTGAGAAGCCAGCCTAGCCGTTGAATGCAACTCACCACCTACAAAATCCCCAAAAAACAAAGAAAATAAAATCCAAGTTCTTCCCAAACGTGGAGCATGATTGACCGCCGAACGGACGGCCAAGATTGTCTGGTTAAACAGAACCAGCCGTAGGATTGGCACTGCGCTACGTAATCTCCCCCGCACGTTGTTACAGCTCACGCGCGGTTGGTGGACGTGGGTGGGGTGTCCAGGTTGGCCTAACGTGAAACCAATCATGTTCCTTGGTCGTTCCACGTCAGCGAGAAAGACAGCAACGCCATCTGTAACCCCCACACACATAAAAACACTCTTTTCTCAAGTCCCAACGTTCTCCAACAGTAACCTCCGTCCGGCTGTTTACAATCATTGGTTCCTTTTTAATTTACCATTTTACCCTCACAGTTCATTCTATTGGTTTATGTTACCTGACCATAATGCCCTTTTGCTTGCTTGCTCTGTTATTTGACCTCAACTTCATGCTGATGAATAATGATAAAACCCAATTTTTCTTGAATTTGATAATCAAGTACCATCAAAATCTAAATCAAAAAATTAAAGCAAAAAAAAAAAAAAAATTCTCCTTTTTTTTTAAATTAGTTTTTATTTATTATTTATTGCTTTGAGACATCACTATGGTGTTTTGAGTAAGCTCCATCTAGTGGATGATAATATACCCTTCAATTAGTTTTCTTTGTTTGGTATTGATAAGATATATATATATATATATATTTCTTCATCTGATTGTCTATCACACCCACTATTTGAAGGAGATTGACAATGAAATAAGATAATCCACTAACAAAAAAATTGAGTGAAACATTGATTCACACCTTCGATCATCCTTGTAAATTGTAGAAGATTGGGGTAATGCTAGAGAATTTCTGATTAAATATGGTGCATGAAAAATGTTGGATGGAATATGAATGCTACACTTGTTTTTTAAAATTAATACTCTTAGGTTCGGAGATAAATGCTACACTAAAGCTATAATATCTTGTGAATTAGGTCTAGTGATCTTGACTTGTAGACCAGTGGTTTTAGGTTCGAACTTCCATGGCACATTGATAGTGTGTGATAGTGTGTGTGTGTGTGTGTGTGTGTGTGTGAGAGAGAGAGAGAGAGATAGAAAACTCCCCTCCCCTAATATCACTTGTATAAAGTTAAAAAAAAATGCTATAAGATCTTATGCTTCATATCCGATTGTACCATATTCATGTTCATGACCTTTTGATAGTGTTATTTAGTTTTTATTTTGTTGAAAGAGGTGCATGAATTCAAATCTCATATATGAAATTTTTTGAATAAAATACAATTAAAAAAAAAAAAAAGTGTACCTTATTCATCGGATGCCATCCCTTCTTGCCATTAATTTGAAATTAGTTAGAGCAAATAAAAACTACAAAATTCCTGGATATTTCACTTGTTCCATTTTAAGGTATTAGAAGTTGATTGATATTATTATATAGAGTGTATCTTTAAATCATTTATAATTATGCAGGAAACCAACAACAACCTTTGTACTCCAAAGTACAGAATGACCCAAATTTGCTGCTTGATATGCATACTGAGACTTAGAAAACTAGCTTTAATATGGGTGAGTTTTATTCAATTTCAACTCCTTTTTATTTTTCCTTTGAAGACAAGATGTGAGCTCCATACCTCAAAGCAAATGTGAAGGGCAGTAGAAGCCTCCACCATTGTTAAAACAATATTTGTTTCTAAAGTTCCAATGCCCCTTTTTGAGTGAAACACAAAATGAAAAGGAATTGTTTGAAGAAAAAATGAACGGAATTACATTTTAAAAAATCTTCATATTTATTATTTTGTATTTTCTTTAACTAAACCCTTTAATTATAGTTTTCAAAAATTGTAATTTTTTTTTATCAGTGGGTGAGAGGGATTTTAACTTGGGACTTCTTCTAAAATTGGAAAAAGAAATAACACTAAATTGCTAGGTAGTTTCATAACTCGCAGTTGAGACATAATGAATTGACATAAATTAGTTTTTTTAAAATAAAAAAAAATCAAAATCAAAGTTGACAATATCCCTCCAAAGAATTGCCAAAAATCATTTACAACATAATTCATGACATCTTATACTTGAGCTTGTGTAAGAAACACATAAGCGTCTTATCACTTATATGTATGTGTAAGCTTTTCTATAATATGGTTAATCGCATTTGCAGATAATTTCAATTTTGTATATTGGTAACCGTTCAACCGACAATACAAAAATTGATTATCCCCAAACACAGTTAACCACATTACAAGAAATCCAATGTAAATTATCTTAGTTGTTAATAATCGATTCAACGATTGAAAAACTTGTCCTCATTAGAATGATAATTGAGAATAATTTTCCCCCAAACCTCAGAGCTGCATAAATGGTATCCAAAAAAAAATTCAAATTACTCAGATTTGAGCAAAATCCATGAACTTGTTTGCCATAATCTCATTATAGAGGAGAGAAAATCCTAATGTCCTTTTTCTTACCTTAACAAGAGAAATTTTGACAGCTTCCTACTTCACAAGATAAACGAAGTGAGACCGTAAATAAGTAACTCCGTTTCCCTCCATCATCATTCAGAATTCAAAACTGCTAGTAACTTCCATAGTGGCAGTTTAGTCATTTCCTAACTATTACCCATCTCTATCCACTTCATTGACATACCCCTCTCTCTCTCTCTCTCTCTGAATTCTCGAAACCAAACCAGAGCGTGTCACCAACTCTCTATAGCTTTCATGCTCAACTATCACCAAGTGCTTCTAATCTAAACCACTATCAATATATTGAATATATTCCTATACTCTCTGCTCTGTTCCTATCTTCTCTTCTTCGTTCCCTCTCTATCATAATTCCATCTTGAAATTTTGTTTGCATTGCCCCTTTGGTCTCAGTATCAATCAGTCTTGAGTGCTTATTTAAATCACTATAGGCCAAATTCAAAAACCCAAGTTTGGAAACTGCCTGCTAATCTCTGTAAGTTCTATATCTTTTTGATCTCTAATGTCTTGTACCTTGGAAATTTGAATTCTTTAACCTCTGTGTTGCTTATTGTATTGGGTATCTGCTCTTTCTTTGATAATGTTGCTTATCCTTTTCTGGGTCTGTTTTGAGAACTTTGCATGTATTGATGATCTCAAGAAAATTGGGTTTACTTGGAAAATGTGAGTGCACAAGAACTTAAAGCCATGAGCCTGGCAGTGTGTTCTGTATTGATACTTGAGATTGAGAAAACAATATTGACTGCAGTTGACTTGTTATACAATTTGGTATAATTGGTCAGGTTTCCTTCTTCTTTTGAAGTAATTTGGAGCCACATAACTTTTGTTGTGCAAGGCTGTTAGCCTGATAAGAGGGTTATCTTCTACTGCTTGTAGATGCTTGGTTATTCGACGAATTTTGCAGAACTGTTGTCATGTTGAGAGTTATGCATTGTGGGCCTAGAACGATATGCATTATGATTTAGAAATTTCATGACTGAAATTATGGGAACTCTTTCTTGGAGGCTATATTGGGATAATTTCAGAATGAAATTTTTCATGGTTGGGTAGTCATGCTACAGATTGTGTTTTTACGTTTTCTTTTGGATGGGGGCTCCTCATCTTGTTATTTGGTGCATAGGGAAATAGCAGAATAGACCCTTACCCTTTTGAGGATATGATCAGCAGTTGAACATGATAGACATCTTATTACATTTCTGGCTGTTGCATGCCTGCTCATGTGGGTTTTCTGGATGTTTTATGTATTGTTATTTCCTGCCCCTCATTATGTCTTGCTGGTATTTACTGAAGTTGCATCATCGATGTCAATCGAAATGGCGTAAAACATAAAGTTTCTTGTTTTTTGTTTTTTTGGTTCCTCTTTTTTTTTTCTTTTTTTTTTTTTTTCCGAAAAGGTTCATAATTCACTGTCAATATTAGTTTTGTGATTTGTGGAGTAAGCCAAGTGTTATGCTCTTTTGCATCGTGGAGATACTGCCCAACTTTGCTAACTTTTGTATTTCTGTTCTTTAGTATTTTCCAAATGGAGTCTGCAAATGGGATTACTTCCGAGCATGAGAGTATTGCTATTGAGGAAAAACATGTGGACATGCCAGTACCGGATTTGAACAAGGATGGTAAGAATGATAGTAATGTAGAAGTTCATGCCGTGAATGGAATATCTGAAACTGGAACAAAAGATGAAGGCATCAACTCTTCTGGAGTTGCAATTGAAGCCTCTGCAACTGTTCCGCCTGGTAAAAATTCGAAAACCATGAAGGTACTGCATGCATGCCAGAGTTCTTTGTCTTTTGAGCTATTTCTCTTATGAATTTGCATGACACGGACATGTACTAACTGCACCTTTTCTCTCCTACTTGTGTTTTATGTTCAGGATCCTCATGCTCCAAACAATGGTTTTTCAAAGAGCAAACTGGCCAAGGATAAACCTAACTTGAAAGGCATAACTCAGATTCCTCGTAACCAGAGGGCAATACTTTCTCAGAGCCTTTCTTTCCCATCAAGAGGATCTCGTGCAGATCCTATGAAGAAGAGCATTGATGCGTACCCAGTGAAAGCAGTAGCCAAACATGCTCAAGGAAATGCAACCAAAGCTGAGGCCCCTTTTTCAGTTTCTCGCTTGAATCCAAATAGGCGTGCATCCACAGGAGTGCATTCAAAGGAAGAGAACACAACTGGTGGAGCTTCCTTTAAGAGGAATTCTTTAGCAGCAATACCTAGCGTTAGATGCTCTTCAGTAAGGCTTTTTCGATATGTTGCATCTACATTTTACTCATCTTAATATCTTCCTTAATGTAGCTAATCTCCATTCTTATTTGTGTCAGTCTGGGAAGCCTGGTTCTGTGAATACATCTGCTAATAGCCCATCTAATGTGGTCCGGTAGGTTACAACCTCTATTCAGTACAGGAGTATACTTAACCTTTCTTATTTTTCGTTCAAATAAATAGGTCGATTTTACTGTTCCATTTTTCTTCTGCATGTTTGTATATGGGAAAAAAAATGCATCCGCGGCAACTGCTGAATCATTGATTTTATGATGTTTTATGTAATTGCAGAGCAGTTGATCAAAGTTTAAATCCTGTAAAAACAACTCTGCCGATCAAAGAGGATGATGATGCTCATTCCATTGCTTCGTATGTCTCATATCCTAGAACATTATTCTTCTTGTTGCTCATCTATTACTGCCAGTATCTGATTTATCCTGTCTGTTTTATTCACACTTCCATGTGTACCTTATTTTATCAGAAGTACTACACCAAGTGGACGGCGGAGCAGTGGTTCTTTTGCCTTCAGGTTGGATGAACGTGCTGAGAAACGGAAGGAGGTTGCTAACACATACCTTTAATATCTGGTTGATAGTTTTTGATAAATATTCCTTAAAACTTTTAGGATGTGAGACAGCAATTGTTTTGTATTCTAAAACACAAGTGGGTCTCTCTCCACCATTGGAGACCAACATGTGGAATTCAACTTATTGGGAGGATGGGTTTGCAGGGATTCACACAGGGTCTCCTGCTCAAATACCATGATAAAGTTTGCTGGTTCTATTCCCAGAAGCTTAAGCTTTAGGATGTGGGCCAACTAGGGATATATGTTGACAGTTTTATTTTCAATGTGTGACACTAATCAGACTTATTCATTGTTTATTAGTTCTTTGAAAAGCTAGAAGAGAAGATACAGGCTAAGGAAGCAGAAAAAAATAACTCACAGGCAAAATCGAAGGTGTGGGACTAATTTACAGCACTTATTATATTATACCCTTGCCGTTCATATATTAATTTGTTTATTTCTATTTTCCTGTTTCATATATGTTCCATTTCAACATATTCACTCTGTTTTCTACGTGCTTACAGGAAAGCCAAGAAGCAGAGATCAAGAAACTAAGGAAGAGCCTAACATTCAAGGCAGCACCCATGCCAAGTTTCTACAAAGAGCCTCCTCCGAAAGTTGAACTAAAGAAGGTAACCTGTTAGAGTTTATCTGATGCGAAAAATCCTTCTATTTCCAGATCTTTTCACAAGCTGAAGTTCATTTTTCATCATCATTTTTTTTTTCAATTTTCCATTGCTACTCTCCTCTTCCACCTCTGCTTCACTTTGCTTGCTTTTGTATAGCAACATTGTGTGTGACTCTTCTCTACCAATCAATTTAGATACCAACTACTCGCGCAAAATCTCCAAAGCTTGGAAGGAACAAGAGCTCCATTTCTTCATTGAGCAACTCTTCCGAAGGTGGTGGGGCGTGTCTTAGCCCTCGTCTGAATCAAGAACTGAATAACTCAAAGAAAGCATTAAAGACTAAAAGCGAAAAAGATGTCCTAGACTCAAAGAAGCCTATTAGGAAGTCCCACAGCAGGCTTCATTCTCAGGAAAATGTTGCTACCAAAGATGAAGCAAAATCTGTTAAGTCCCCACCAAAGGCTATTGGAGAAGAAAGAAAATACCAGAAAACATGCACCACAGAAACAGAAGAAGGTCAGGATAAATCTGGGCTTCTTTCTGAGTGCAAAGAGAAGATAGAGTCTGAAGTGAATGTTGCCGAGATCGAAGAACCAATCCTCAGTGCACCTACTCCCGATATCATGCCTCATGAAGTTAGCATTGGAGCTTAATGACATATTTGTGATGCATTCTGTTCATAGTCTGGAAAGTTTTAAGTTTCATATTGTTGTGAATATAGAGATCATGGGATGCTCCTTAAAGTCATATATAATGTAGTTTATATGTGAGTTTTTTTCAATCATCAAATTACTGTGGAAGTTTGAAGACATTATGCTGTCTTCAGCAATCTATGGATTATGAGTCTTTCATATATAGTTGATGATTGCCATTTCTCCCTATATAGTTGATGAGTTTTTATTTGAATTATCTTGTTTGGAAGAAATGAAGAAATTTATTATTTCTTAACTTATTCATACCATTGTTAAAGAAACACAACTAAATTGGCCAATCCGAAAGGAAATTAAGGGCCGCCGATGCCGTTGAACACATCACTCACATGCCAAATAGTTATCAAAAGTATCTTTCAACTTGGTCCACCTTGTACCAAAGAAAATCTTTGTGCTACAACAAGACTTTAGTAGGGGTTGCTCGGCCTAGGTCCATTTGTATTAGCCCCATGGGCTAGTTTTTAGTTTTCTTCTCTTTTTCAGTGTATGGGGTGCCCCTACTAACCCGATGGGGATAGATAGGGCATGATGAATGCAAACTCACGCGCTACATAATTGTGATTTCACTAGACCAATTTTATCCGCCTAGTTTAAACTCCGTCACAGGCAATCATTTTAGTAGTCTACAAGCTCACGTTACAAGATTCGGCATTCTAAAACAATTTTTCATATGAGAGTCTAACCACAACAAGAGGATGAAAACCTACGTCCAAAGCAAAGTAGAGTTGAAATCCATTGGGACTTAAAATCTTTGGGCCAATTACACATTGCGCCAGCGATTGTAGCTTGTCAATGATACTCTAGTTCATGTATTTTAAAATTTGAAGAAAACAATTATAAAGTTACGAATCGTTACACTATTGGCCCTCTCTATAAGAATAACCGTGAAGTCAAATGTTGCTTTTTTGAAATAGCACTTAGAAGGCCAAGTCTTAGCGAATATGGGAGCCATATAGATTTTAGGGTTATTAGTGAAATTAATATACCATATAGACAAGGAATAATAATTTCTCTTTTAAAGAATGAAGGATTGCCTCCGCTTGATCAATCTGGCATTCTTGCGACAGTGTGACCAACAGTATTTGACAAGTCTAATTGACCCAAAATGTTTAAAACTATCAAATCCCTTTAAAAAGGATCAACAAATTAAATGTACATCATATGATTTTGTCAGTAATAAAAACTCCAAATTGCCACATTTTACATTAGGGTTTTTTCCCACAACATGTTCCATGTAGTGGCCAATTAGAATCTTAATAATATTTTCTTCATGATCCTTGATACTTATATATGCTAAACCAGTGGTTAAGGAATAAGCCTTGCTTTGACCCCAAACAAAGCAGACCTGGATAAAAGAAGATTCCTCATTCCCACTGCTGGCACAGCTTGTCAAGTTTTGAGAAAAGATCTTGGGAATTTTAGTCTGACCAAAAAAAAGATTTGGGAATTTAAGTGCCAGTGAGAATGCATGGTGCCTGGTTTGTGAGAGAAATGTAAGTTTTGTCCAAAACCTGCCCCTGAAAACAAGGCTTGTAATTGAAACTTATCTCATATAGTGTACATGTTTTCTTCTTCTTTGACCATAGGCACGCACATTTGAGGTCAAACTAGTGAAGCACGTGCATTTTTGTGTAAAAAAAAATGAAGCTATGGTCGCATCTCACATGTTTAATAAAGTTCAGTTTTTCTTCATTGTAATGCTGAACTTTACATATCGTCCGATTTTTTGAAGTGGTAATTGGGTCTTCATAATTTCAAGCACAGACACTTGAATTTGATGCATCACCACGGCAAGCGTAAACATTATGAAGCTCATGAGAATAAAAATCGAATAAAGCTTAAGCTTCCAATAAGGTCTCAATCTGTAACATCAACCCTTCAACCCTTTATCCCTTCTGAAGTTTTAACACACACGTTGCACTAAAAGCTATGTTAGTCTGTTCTCTGTTGCATTATAACCACAACCAAAGCCTTTGGTTATGCGACATGTCAAAATAAGACGTTTCAACTTTTAAGCTTTCAGCCACGGTCATCTCCAGCTTTCACTGTTGCCAAAGGGTCCTACTAACCTAGCACATAGTTTTCTTTTAGCCTAGTCCATCTTCTCCTAGCTTTGACTGCTTTATTAATTTATTTAATAATTAAGTATGAGGAACTTTCTTCTTTATACTTCTATTTTCTTTTTTTCTTTTTTTTAATTTCGTTCTCATAATTTTGCTTAGTTTGATAATAAGACCGTCTATCTTCAAGATTCCTTTAAAAATCATTTATGAAAAAAATCAACCAAATTTGAAAATTGTTTAGTTATCTAACTCTTCAAACTTCAAATAGGTAAATGGACTATGTATTTTGGTAGATATTGAATCATAACATTGTTAATCAAATAGCTAAACGATGCTTTAGTTGATCTTTTACATATACATTTATAAATGATGATGTCGAAATGAACGATCTCAATTATCATACTGTATTACGCATAAAGAATAAAAAAGAATAATGTAGAGAGAGAGAGAAAGTATATAAAATATTCACTTTTACACATAATTTGTAAATGATGATATTGAAATGAACGATCTCAATTATCATACAACATTACGCATAAAGAATAAGAATAATAAGGCAGAAAGACGTAATTTGTAAATGATGATCTCGAAATGAACGATCTCAATTACCATACTGCGTTACGCATAAAGAATAAGAATAATAAGGCAGAGAGAGAAAAAGTACAGAAAATATTCTTCATCAAAATATATAGCGTGAAAAAAGAACAACAAATTCCATTTCAATGAAACTATGGTCTCTCAATTAATTCCCCAAAGAAAGAGAACAAAAATGGGACCTAGCTTTGAAAGGGTCCTACTAGCACATACTCTTAAAACAATATCAGTTGGTAGCTGTCACCTATCAATGATGCTTAAAAGGTTGAATTTATGGGTGCAAAGCCCATTTTTATTACACTGAAAATAACTAAACACTAGTAAAATTTTCATTTAGGTAGACTTTAAGCTTCCACCTTTTTAATTCTTTTTTTTTTTTTTGGGGGGGTGTCTTTCTTCATGGGCACGAGTTGAATGGTATATAAAACTTTGCTTTATTTTTTTAAAAACAAAAGGCAAAAATACATGTTCCACGTGGGTTCTAATCAGTGATCACTCCACTTGTAAAGGATCTTGCTACAGTCAAGGCTCTGTGTGGTAGGCTAACATTTATTCCTTTTTTATAATCATTTTTTTCATAATCAGGTTTTATGTCCCTTAAGCTTGATTAGAAGAAACAAAAAGAAGATTGTTATGATTATAATTAATATATGAGCATGCAGGAAGAAGGGTTTTCTTCTTATTTAATTAAACAACAACCAATAATTGACCACAATCTGTTGTTTTTCCTTTCTGATTTTATTACAGAGTGACAATGAATACCAACTAATCATACCATGAAAGACCACCAACCAACTTGGTGTGTCTATATTGAATCCTCCTGCAACTACCAAACTCAATCTCAACTATTTTATATTTCTGAATTAATGCCAAAGCAAGTTGAGGTCTACATTCACATAACAGAAGCTTTGTTTGTTTATTTATTTTTGCTTTCAAGAATTTGGGACAATTGCATGCATTCTTTTATGTATTTGTGAATGAGATGTATCGGAACCTAATTTTGAAGTGCATAATAATTTCTAGAAGAGAAAACATTTCGTTTGAGTAAAGTTCGACCTAATATTAACTAGTTCTTAGTTTAGTAGTATTTCTCTTTCATATTAGAAGAAGTCGTCGGTTCCAAAAAGTTCCAACCTCCAAACCCATGTCATTACAGTCAAAACTTAGAGTAAGATTGAGAAATTGTTGTATATGTAATAATTTTTGTAAATTCGATATCGTATTATCATGTCACAGTATATCAGATACACCTAATAATTATTCGTTCATGTAGCTCAAAAGCCACAACTTCAACCACAGTTTGAATGGTATGTATCTGTGGTAAGGGTTGAGTAAGAGTAGTTAGATTGGAAAAAATCATGACATGATTTTGGAAGAATGCCAAATCAGGAACCAGGATGAATCCATAGGGCAACCAATTTTATCCACAATCTGACAATCAGTTTTTTCTACTAATGCTCTAGGTTTGATCCTATGTCATTATCATATCTCAGTGATTAATCCATTTCAGCAACTCAATTATCTCTTGCTTGGTTACTTAATTGCACAATAATACTTTCATTATTATCATATCTTGTTCATTAATTGCTCTGAAAGTCCTTCATATCCCAAAAAGAAAGCAGAACAAACAACATAACATAACCTAAACAGCTAGGTTGTTGCTTTCCTTATAACACAAGTTCAAATTATTATAAATCAAATTCTTTTTGCATGCCTTTCATGCCTATTTTCTACTCAGCCTAGTTTTAGACCGATTCGCACGGCGACACGTGGCAATCCCAAAAGGGCACGAGAATTTTGCTTGGTCACACCGCAAGCAAAACATCATGCTGAAATTTGATTCACAAGCAATGTCACAGAAGAAAGGGCAACCAAAGCATTAAAAAAATAATAATTAAAAAAATGAATATGTAGTGCTAATTACAGTTTTGATAACAAATCAAGAGGGTGGAAGATCCTTTTTGTTGAATCAAAAGAAATCCTGCAAACCAATCGCTCCCTTTGTTTATACATTCATTCATTCATTATAATATAAATGCAGAGACTCGTGATCCTAACACTGCATATATATGATTTAAACAAAACTCTGTTTACCCAAAAACAAACGTGTTTGAAACAAATTACAATGAACGTAGAGAAGGGAACTGTATTTACCATTATCAATAACTGTTTACAGTGAAAATAATTTTTTTTTCCTCTTTTTTTTTCTTTTCTTTTTTTTGGGTTTCATTGGGGGAGAGGGCATTTTCTTCATTGACAAGTAGAGAAGTGAGAATCATGTCCAAAAGCTCCAAGCATTCTACAAGCCACTTCCATCAACTTTCCTGTTAAGCACAATTAGGTGAATGAGAAAAAGTAATTAGTCAACTGCAGAACAAGCCATCTGTCTATACATCACATGCACATAAAATAATATAAAAAAAGGAACAACTTGGGCAAGCATAAAATTTCAATAAAAAAATAATATAAAAAACAATTTTTTTAAATTTTTTTAAAGAAAAGAATAAGGAAGGTCAGCTAGTGAGGAGGCCAGCTGACTTTTAAATTAGGAGCATGGAATTAATTAGGGACAGGCTGTGTTCGGTGGCATCAAATTTTTGGTGGGTCATAACATATAGGTCACAGCTGGGCAAAGCCAGGCTTGATTGCTTGGCATCTGAGAGTGATGTCACATGGATTAAGACCCATTACATTTTTCATATGATTTGGAATCACACTACCTATGGTGTGCGAGGGGCACTGGGACCCTCTTTACTTTCTCCCGATAACAAATCCGTGACATCAATTTCTCTTTGCACCGACACTTTGCAGCCTAAAACTATTCCCAACCTTCCCCTTCCCTAAATACAACCCCAGGAAAATATTAATATGCTCTTATGCTGAACTTAGAACCTCATATGCACGGATAAATATTCTCGGTCATGACTCATTTTTAACTCTAACAAATACTGTATTTCTTGTTGTCTGTACGTATTTATATTATATACAGATGACTAATAACCGCTGATTGATGTAGGTCTCAACTGTTCAAAATTCTCAATGCTAGAAACTTAGGGTAGTTGTCTCTCTTTCTAGGATATGCCTATGCCTACAACTTAGTGCAACTCATATAAACCCCAATAAATCAATCAATGATCACATCATCATCCTAATCATTTGTGACAGTGGGCATAAATTTCCCAATTTTCTAATGCCCTAATCAATCCCAGCCCATTTGTGAACTTAACCCACTCCAAAACTCAACCCAATCCACCATGAACATCAATCCTAATCTAACCTAAAAATAAATGCAATTTCACCAGCCTAATTAATTAACCCATTTACCTGTCGGTCCAAATTTCATCCTCTCAGAACAGCATTCATGAGTTTCAGACATTACAAACCTAATTACTCAATCAATCAATATCAGCATAACAGATAACAAACACCAATTCAATCAATTACCCCAAAAAATAAACATCACAAAAAACTCTCCTGGATTATGGGAGGTCCACTAAAAGCTTCGAAATCCAGAATATCAACAATGGAGGATGGGAGTGTGATCTAACTTAGGGTTCTTAGCTGCTATATAGGGAGGGGAAAAGGGCAGAGGGTTAAGAAAATAACTGAAAAAGGGTAAATTTCCCCGAACACATGACCTCGAGTGCAGGATTAAGCCCCTTGCAATAAATGGAGGATTAAGCCCCTTGCAATAACTTGTACCATTTAGCATAACCTAATTGAACCATTTTTACAATGCCCAATTTGTAAACGGATACTCAAAATTCAACCCACTCCATTCTCCACCATGAACATCAATCAACAGTTAATCACTCAAAATTAGTCAGCTCATGAAATTTAAAAAAAAAAAATCAAATTCAAGCAATTAGTCAAAAACAAGAACAAAATAGTAATGCAGAGAAAGATAAATAAAATAAAATAAAAATAAATGAATATACCTCTCCTGTGCTTAGCAGCAACCTTAACAACAGGGGCCGTTTTCTTCTCGGCCTTGACCTCCTCCTCCTCAAACGGAAACAGAACCCCATCAATCCCCTGCACCGAAATCCTCCCGTCCGTATAAATATCGGGGTCAAACAAGTACGCCGAAACATCGCCCTGGCCGAATTTCACCGACCCATCGGCCTCCTGCGCCACCACCTTATGCGGCAGCCTCAGCGTATCGTACCGGACCTTCCCGAATCTTCTCACTGAGTTGTACATGCTCTCCTCCGTCTGATACTCGGGTATGATGTGGTAGTACACAATCTGCTCCGGCGCCCCCGGTTCGCTCAACTGGTCGGTCGTCAGCTTGGCCATGGCCTCGTCGTTCGGAGCAAGCACCGTCAACACGTAGCCCTCCGAAACTAATCGGCCCATCTCGGTCGCTAGAGAAGTCAAATTGACCAGAATATCGGCCATCTCGTTGTACCCGCCGTAGTGCAGCAGAGTGTGGATGAAGTCCTTCACCTGGCTCTCGCCGTCGAAGTGGTGGTGGGGACCTCCGGGACCCGGAGCCGGAGCTGGAGCTAGAGACGGGCCGGGAGCTAGAGCGTCGTAAACGGGTAGAACTGGCGGAGCCCCGGCTGGAACCGGAGCTGCTGGTTTTTTCAGACGGTGGGTTCTCGGGTCGACCTCGGGAGCTCCCTCCGGTAGAATGGCGGATATGGTGCGGAGATTCCGCCTCCGGTTGAAGTCGTCCTCGACGGAGCGCGGGATCAGGAGGCGCTCGATGCCGTGGATGACGCCATCGGGTCGGGTAACATCGTCGGGTCGGATGATCTGGGCGGAATTGACCGATTTGCGACTGTCGTTTTTGTGGGTGGCCAGGTGGAGGCGCTCGTGGCTGCTGCAGAGGGTCTGGTGGTGACGACCCGACCCGGGATGAGGCCACTGGGTGGAACCGATGCGGTTGGGGATAATGTGGAACATGAGGAGGGTTTGGAGGGACTTGAGGTTGCCGGGTTCGAGCAGGAAGCGCTTGAATTCGGGGTCCAGCTGGCGCTCGAGAGCCTCATTTTTCGGGGCGAAGATGGTGATGTTGTGGTTGCCCACGGCCTCCTCGAGGGTCTGGAGTAGGAGGGCCTTCTCGACGAGCTCAGCGAGCTCAGTGTAATGCGAGTCGAGGAGCGCGACGAGGACGGAATTGGAGTTGATCTGCGCTGTCGTTGTGGCTGCCGCCGCTTTCGTAGAGGACGATGATGTTGTTGGAGAGTGAGATTTGGGTTGTGGGTTGTTGGGCAATGCGGCGAGCGTGGAAGTAGAGAGAGAAGCAATGGCGAAGACGATTAGGAAGAAGATGGAGCGACCATAGATCTGAGAATCCATGGTGCTCAGTTCAGCTTTGGGCTGCGTTTTTACTTGTTTTCTGGCGAAGTGGGGTTTTGAGGTCGTGGAAGCAAATGAAGAGAGGAAGAAGGCGGAGACACAAGACGAAGAAGAAGAAGAGAGGGTTGGGAGAGAGTTGTGTGGGATTAAAGGCTTAGAAAAAGGTGAGCGAGAGATGTGTTAATTTTGCGACAGGCTGGAGGTGGGGACCACACGGCGACTTCCTCTCTCTCTCTCTCTCTACTCGCCACCTGCTTACAGAGAGAGTAGTGGGCTTAAGCTTAGGGTTAGGCTTGGCTTCGGATACTTCTTCTTCTTCTTCTTCTTCTGTGAAACTGAGCCTCAAGCTGAAGCCGCGCCATTTTTATTACGTTACAGAAAATGTTCTTTTATTCTTTTCCTTTTTTTGTTTTGTTTTTGTTGTCTTTTGATGCAATTAATGTTATTTATAGAAAATGTTGGGGAAGAAAAGATGTAGGGTAGTTGTCAAAATAGTGGAGCCATTTGGCGGGCTATTGTTTTTTTCTTTGGGATTTTAGTTTTCATTGTGTCGGTTGATGCATTATAGCTATACCCTGTTTGCTTGCGTGGCAACTTTAAGAAATAAACTCTTTTGTCTGTCCATATATCTTTTAATCACGTTGCATTGCATTCAACTTCAAATTTTCATGTTTAGGTTTTTCTTTTCTTCTTACTCATTTTCTAATAAAACAACATTTTGTAATCATTTTACCCTTGAGAAAAAAATATTTAAATACAAGAACAAAAATATCTTCTTCTTTTTTTTCTCTGTATGATACGATACAGAGATTAATCATCTTTGTATGTGGCTAAGTAGCATCAAAACCTCGTGTTGAAAATTTGTCCTAAGCTCAGTGAAAATGCCAACCAATTTAGGAGTCATTTACAACTTAAATGTTTATATATTAGTTATTGTACCTGACTTACAATCTAATAAATGTATACCCTACACATATTTGCTTAATTCAAGAAAGCTTTTTCTTATATCATGAAGTTTTTCTCCAGCACACAAAACTGTATTCATTCATTTCTTGTTATGCGATGATATTCTGGTATCATACAATAATTTCTCGTCCCTCTCATTTTTAATGTTTTGGGTAAGAGTTGTTTGAGGGGTAATTAAAGACTGTTTTAATTGAAGTGCTGAATTAGTTTATTTTGTATTTCTTTGTTTAATCCAGAAAAAGTTGGTATAAGTTGGGAGTCAAGTCAGTCAAGTGCATGTGAGTTGGTGCAAAAGGTGAAGCCGAAGGGGCAGCTGTTTTAGCTTAAAAGGCTCAAAAGGCTCAAAAGGCTTCACGGCAAGCTGTCGGTGTCTTCTTTGTTTTTTTTTCCCTTCCTACGAACAAAGAACAAAATCACATACAATGCCCTCAGTTCTACGCTAAGCTACAAAACCCCAACCCCCTTACGTCACCCCTAAAGCGCGAATGCAACGCGTGAGCTCACTTTCCCTCCTTATTAAATTCCCGGACGGCGACGTTTTGTCCACTGGCAGATTGCTTGTCAGCCTCAGCTCTCCAAAAATTCCAGTGTCCACATAAACCCAATACAGCTCAACACACATTAGCATATAGTATCTATTTACGGTTTCTCATTTTTCGGTATTTGGAATTTAATTTTTAACTACTTGTTGTGACAATCTCTCGTGAACTTTAGAAACTACATTGGTAAAAAAGTAAAAACAAAAACAAAAAGATTTTTATTATTTTGGTAAAAGTAATGTGAAAGGTGGTTAGGTTAAATGGCCTTCCGACAATATTATGTTGTATATATTTGACAAGTGTATATGATGTTATTTTAATAATCGATCACGTGATCAGCAAATAAGAACGATTGTTTTAGGAACTTTCATTTTGTCAAAAGTTCTTATTGAAGGAAAGATGAAGAAATTAATCGGTAAATTGTAGTAATTTCGAATTAGACATACGAAATTAATAGCTACGATGGAATTTTGCAAATTATGAAGAGACAAGACAAATGGAATTAGAAAAGAACCTTCAACCTTTTTGAAGCATGAAAGTGATCGAACAAGCTTACTATTTGGTTAATTATTGTACGTATGCCCGACTTTTCCTGCTTTTCTAGAACATCACTCTTTATATTTACCAATTATTGTTCAACACACAGTTGGAAAACGATACACCAACTTTTGATGTGTTTTTTATTATAATTAATTTGTATTTTCGAGATAAAGTAAAATAAAAATATTTACGAGGCTTAAAGATTTAGCAAAAAGAAGGGGACAGTGGAGTTGTCATTAGGGTTATATCCCTCCTCTTTACTTTAGGAATAAGTTTTCATCTAAATTTCCATGTGAAAAAGTGACCATTTTGCCTTTTTAATGATAACGAAAACTGAGAAATGAAGAATGAAAATGAAATTTCTTGGTCCGAATAATCGTTTTAATAAGAAAATGAAGAAGAAACACAGTGTGTGATTTCCATTTGACATTGTCTGAGTATGGTGTAGGAATGGGACATTGAAACTGTTTTATAGTGTGTGTTTTTGGTGAATTAAGTAATTAGCCCAATGGGTCAAATTGCATCAGTTTACCACATTTGGCTACCCCCGAAAACAAAAACCAACAGATTTCATGGCTTCCATTCCAGGTTGGAATCAGTTCAGTCGCTCGCGGGCACATGAGCAACCTCAAAGCATTATCGATCAAGAATCACTCATACTCGTGTGGACGACTAACCACATCACTACTCTTGATTCTTGGTTTCAGCCTTTAGATGTCTTCTGCGCGTAACATGTTTTGATATTTTCTTCACGCACCTAAGATCTTGTGTTCAAACCTCCCCTCCTCAATATCACTTGTATAAAGCTCCGTTGTGCTTATTATCTCTTCATGAAATGAAATATTTCACTAAAAAGAAATATATGGCATTTCCAAAGGGAAAATAGGACACACTGAAGCAAAGCCAAAAAGCCCTTGTGTTCCATATTTGAGAATTCAAATTTAAATCTCTTAAGAGGAGAGATGTGCTATCATCTGGGATATGTTGTATAGCTCAAGACCACTCACAGCTTCTTAAAGCCCAGGACAGGGAGGTTAGGAACTAATGTGAGACATGAGTAAGAAAAATCTAATGCTGAAATTTACACCTTTTTTTTGTTGGTCGGAGAAATTTACAGATGCATCTTTAGAGAAATGGTCTCTTACCAGACTTATGCTGCTAAACGATAAATCTAAACCATTGATCAAGTTGAGTAGTTGCCAGATTCACAATTTAACATGAGAACATGACTCCAGTTCAATAGAACATAAAAAGCATTTTCATACCTTACCAAAGGGTTGTGTAGATTTTAGTTTTATTTAGAGAGGGAGTGCGAAAAATCTCAGATAATTTTTTGTTAAGTTTATCCTAAATGTTCAATGGCAAATAGCCGGTCCTGATACGAGTGTGAACTGAAATTTCAGTGCCTGATTGATATCCACCGGGAAGTATACTCAGAACGGCTTCCATAACATTTCTCCTCAGTATATCCATAATATATCAATGCCATTACAAGAGCATCCAGACATGTTAAAGGTTACATATAAACATATTCACATAAATATACCCATTTATAAATGTCTGTCCAGATGGAAGCTCTTCTGTCAAGACCTCTTCTTTATTTGAATTCAGACCACAATCACAATAATTTCACATACCCGAATACTTAAAACTCCGGCCTGAAGCGCAAAGCATCTCATCCTCAGCATGCCATGTCCTGTGAAATGGCTAACGTGGATCAACCTGAAATGGTGTAAAAGTACATCAAGCAAAAAGATTCGAAATTTCAAACACTAAATACCACTTCATCGATTTAAGGTCCCATGAAAAGTTGATGGAGTGGTTTACTTTGATACCAGAATAATAAAAATTGAAATCAACATCACTACTCACCTTAAATTATGAAATGCTGACGACAGATGCATTGCTGAAACAATTAATAACAGATCAATTTGAAGAAGAACCTGCGGGACAAGTAGTACCAGGCCTATTGTTGTCACTCAAACGGTTTTCTCCATGAATCTCTAAACTGTTTGGGTTGTTGCTCTGATCTGCAGCAGAACCATCTGCCGTATGATTTGCTACAGAAGCCTCGGGGGCTCTACCATTATCTTTGGTCTCAAGGCGTTCCATCATACGTGATACAGTGGCGATTCCAGCATTGACCTCTCTACGAACTTCAGAACTGAGTTCTGACATAGAAGTGCTACGTGAGAACAGCCTCTCCTTCCATCCTCTTGTACTCCTTGAAAACGACTCCTTGTACCTTTACAGCAATTGAAAATGGTAAAAGAGCAAATCTATAGGTACGCACAGATGCACACTGATTAAGCTAGTCAGATGATGTCCAAAATAGAAGAGTGGTTACATCATGTATCATACCTCATTGACATGGAATTAAACTTAGATTTCAGAGACTCTGAAATGGACTGAAGGTCTGATGGTCCTGCTCGGTCCTGATTCAATGGAGAGGATTGACTAGTAGAGTTCCTACAAAAAGATACTAAATTGTCATAAAAATACCTATCACACCAGTGCATACCACAAAACTGATCTGCACAATCACACAAATGCAACATAAGAAAATGATTACTACCAGTGACTGGAGGAAAGTCCTTGACGATTTCTGTGCATGCGTACAGACCCAGATGCTGAGGGCGAAATTCCATCAGTCTGAACAGAAGGAAAATGTGCACTCCTTCGTGATGATTCATCCCCATCTGATGTAAGTGGGGTAGACGGACTTGCTACAGTTATTTCGGCAGGTTCGCTGTCCCCTCCTGGGGCAGAAACAGGACCAAGAGGAGATGCACTAGGATGAGTAGAAAACACCGAGAAGTGTGGATGACCACGAGCAGATGACCGGCTCCTCTGGCCTTCCCTTCTACCATTGTGGTGGGCCCTTCCCATGGAAGCAGCAGCTGCCAAGTGCTGGATTATATGCTCTTCAAGTTCAGCATTGTTAGTACCCCCAGGTAACTGCATTGCATTGCATAAACACATTAAATAACATGATTGCAAAATCTTTAAATTAATAGTTTTAATTTCTTCAATGCCTTTTCTTTTTTTCTTTTTTTCTTTTTTTTTGGAGAGTCAACATTTGATCAAGGCCTTGCAATGTTTTAAGAACCCAACAACTATTCTCAGAAAAGAAAAAAAAAAGGAGATGAAAGATAGATATTAGACATGCTGAAATTCAAAATCGCCAAGGGTGGGATGATGAAATATAGTTGCATTTCTTGATGTATTCCTAAAGCTCCTCTCCCGTTCAACTGCCTCAAGTAACTCTTGACTGCCAATATATGCATCAGAGTTTAACTCCAGGTAAATAATTATGACACATGTAAAATTAAATAACAGCAAAACGAACCTGCAAGAATCCTTCAAGCTAATGGCCTGCCAACACATGGGGCACTGAGAGCTTCTCTGGCACCTATATGTATAAGTATAACCTTGTTTAGATTTAAGAGCATTGTACCTTTTCCCAAATAATATTATAAAGTGAACAGAACTGTGCAGATAATTTACTCCAAATTTAAAAAGTTATTGATGAACTAAGGATTCCTTGTAAACGCATGTGGAGAAAGTGTGTCAACATGTGTGTTTGCGGAGATGGAGAGATAGAGTACTGAAAAACTAAAAGATTGAAAACCAAGAAAGAGTATGTAAAGTGAACGGAGAAAAAACAATTAAGTGGATCTCTCATAAGCAGATGAAATCCAAAATAATATCTTCAAGAAGTCCTACTTTAAATTTATCAGCTAAGTCACTGGACCCCTTTAATAAAGAGTGGCGCAATTGCCAGTGCCACCCATAAATCAAATTGTGGTCCAAGCCCTAAAAACAAATTTTACTGCTTGGTGGACACTTTAGCCTCCCATGGAGGTCAGCAACATACTAGCTTAAATAAGTGTAAATCAAAGATTAATTACAACTCAATAAAATTAAAATGATAATTGATTTTTATTATAAATATAATTACTTAACAGAAAAATAAAGAATGATTAAATATTTTGAAATTTAGTGTGGTAATACCATTCAAGGATGCAGTGGAGGTGAAACTCATGCTTGCAAGTAGTCACCTGCAAGGCAAGGCACAAAATGGAGTTGAAGGTACATCTATATAATAAGATAAACACATTAAGAAAATGTGTAAGATTCTCATGCATGAGCAGGAAATAAAGAAGGGGAATGTATCTTCTGATTTGTTACCACTGAAGGATCACTTTCACAAAACTCCTCAAGGCATATGCTGCAGGCCTCAGCACAAGCCTCTTGTATTCCCCCTTCCACAAATGCTGCAGCTGATATCATATGACTTTCACTCTTCTTTGCCTCCATATCTGGAACCTTTTGACACACAAAATACAATATCAATATTGACCAGTAGAGTACTGGGTTCATGAAAAGCAGCATAATTAAACCCCAAACACAGTAAGCATCCATTCTCAAAGTGTTGACCAATCTCAGTCCTAAACTGATGAGAAGTAAAATAAGTACTGAAAACGAAAACGAAAAATATATATGATTCAGTTCGATTATGAACAAAAAATCTGAGTCCAATTATTATTTTTTGTTTCTTTGGGCTTCAAGAAGAGTTGAGTCGACAAAATGAATTTAAATCTAAATTTTTCCTTTATTTTCTCAGTAACCAAACAAAAAATAAACCATGTTTCAATGACCAAACTTTCCTGAACCCTTTCTCTACTCCATTTTCATATCAACTAAACAATAAATAAACCATATACAAGAAGTACAACCATGACTAAGACACCAGCACCGTGTTCTCCAGTGGAAGGCCGCTGACAACGAAAGATCCAAGTGCGATCAGCACTGTGACTTACGTGGAGAGAGAGAGAGAGAGAGAGAGAGAGAGAGAGACACACACACACACACACACACACACACACACAAATGAAAAGGAGCACAGGAGAGAGAACGTGGACAGATGAGGAGAGGGAGAGGTACTAAAGAGAGAGGCTGAGAGAAATGTTCAAAATGAAAAAACAGACCCTACCATTGGAATGCGGCCAGTTCTATTCCAAGAGTATAGAACTGGTGCAGAAACCAATCAGAATTAGTTGACTTTTTTAGTCAACAGAGTTTTTTCAAATTTTATTTTGACTAGGTTTATCGGTTCTTTGGTTCCAGTGCCCACCCCTAACTAACAGACTTACAGCCAAATGTTAAGAGCATCTCCAAGGGAAGAGGCAAATGAAATAGGCAAAATTGTACCATAACAACCTAGGTGGCATGTTGCCTACCCATTTGCCTCATGAAAAAAGTTGGTCACGCAAAGGGACTAGGCAATGCAAGTCTACAAACCATTGTTATATTATTTATTTTTATCTTTACATTTACTATTATATTTTATAGCAAATAGGTGAGAGAGTGGATATGGTATTTTATTATAAAAAGCAAATATACCTCCTCACTTTGGAGTAGGCAATATTGCCTTGTTGGGGTAGAGTAGGTATATTTTGCCTACCCATTTGCCTCTTCCCTTGGCGCATGAAAATGCTGATGTGGCAAGGCAAATGAGGTTTGCCTACTCTATTGCCTCTTCCCTTGGATATGCTCTAAGCTAACAAATTCTCATGAGTAGCCAAAATTATAAACCCCAGCTCAGTGAACCTTAACCAACTATCTGAAGCTGGTGACACAATCTCTCAAGGCTTACGCTGTGTAGCTCTATATGGAACCACATCCACCGTTAATTTTTTAGGTATCATTTCCTAGCTTACCACTATAACCACCTCCTTTCTAGCCTTCCACTAGTTCTTTTTCCTATATGTTGAAAACAACACATTCAAGAGATAAATCTAAAAAAGTAACATTTCTTAAAATGATAAATTATATTCTCTTAAACGTTGAGATTGGAGAAGTTCACAAACTGTATTATCAACATCACAAATCAAAATCACTTATTTTCTTACTTCCCTTTTTTTTTCTTTTTGATAGAAAAGTGATTTTTTTCCCAAAGAAATTGAACCGATAGGTGAAGGTTCATATATATTTCAGAAACCTTCAAATGTTTCATGTAGGGTGCAGAATTCAAACAGCTAAACTATATCTTTTACAGCTGTATCAGAGATTAACAACAGCTCTGGGAGGTCTTGCACCAAAGTAACTCCAAAAGAGTGGAAAAACATTACAAATTGCCTGTAGATATTTCACAAATTAAACAACCTCTAACACATCCACGTGGTAGTTTAGTAGGTAAATTAAAGCAAGCTTTTAGCTTTGTGCCCACCAGCAGAAAAACTTCCTATGGCAATTACCATTATTTCTAACTCGGAACCAATTTCATATTTAAACTCCTTCGCACAGTATAACATTTTAAGTCAAGTACATAAATATCATCATTCATATTTTGCATATTCTTACATAACCCGGGTGAAAAAGAAAAAAAAATTCTGAACACTGAAATCAAAGCAACAACGTACTTGAAAAACATCAAATTTCAATCCTACATGAGAACAAAATCAAAACTTAAATAAAATTCCAAATGAAAAAATATTGATGGGTTTACCTCCATTTAAGGGGATTGGAGATGGGTGGTCAAGAAATTCAGAGAAGAACGACCATGAAATTCAGAGAAGCATCGTGTTCTCCGGTGGAAGGCCAAATTTCGTGTTCTCTAGTGGAAGGCCGCGGACAACGAAAGACCCAAGAGCCACCAGCACCGTGACGAGCGTGGGGAGAGAGAGAGAGAGAGACAGATAGACAGACAGACAGACAGGGACAGATAGTACGGAGGGAGGAGAGAGACACACAGATGAGAAGACGGAGAGGTAGAGGAGAGAGAGCGTGGACGGTACAGGAGAGAGATGCTGGGGACAACCAACCCTAGCGTTGGAAGGAAATCGTATTGTTGGGTGCGACCGGTTCTATTCCAAGAATAGAATAGGTGCGGCAACCCATCGGTTCGGTCCAGTTCAGTTTTCGAACCTCAGTTAACTTTTGTAGACAACACAGTTTTTTTTTTAACTCGGTTCGACTCAGATTACCGGTTATTCTTTGTAGCATCCGTAATGTAATGATTGTTGAATAGTTCAATGCAATAAAAAAATACAATAATCTGCAGTTCAATTCAATATATGCCAAAAAAATTAATTTATTGAACTATTGAACAACCATTGTGGATGCTCTTAACAACATAATACATTAATTGCTGTATTTTTTCTATTTTTTATTGGCATGTGGGTCTCATAGCGCTTTCTATTGCAATTACATCTATTGCAATGAACTAAATCACACCATTGCAAGTGAGATTTTACCATTTTAGTTCAATTTCATGCAATATTACATTAATTCTAAGCATTACGGATGCTTTTAGCAGACTTGCAGCCGAAGGCTAAGGCTAACAAATTCACATGAATAACATGAGAAAATTTTGGAAAATCATTACTTCTAACTCAGAACCAATTTCATATCAAAACTCCTCCACACAGCATAACATCTTACATCAAGTACATCAATATCATCATTCATATTCATCCATCCATTATATCCATTCGTCCATTTGCATATTCTTATGTAACCCATATGAACAAATGATCTTAAGTAATCAAATCAAAGCCAAAACACAAATGAAAACAATCAAATTTCAATGCCACAAAGAAAATAATGAAAACTTTAATCAAATTTCGAATAAAAGATTGATGGGTTTACCTCCATTGAGGGGATTAGAGATGGTAGCTCAGAAATTCAGAGAAGAACGGCCATGAAATGCAGCAGATCGAGCTCTGAATTTCCCAACCAGAGAACCCCGCTAGAGATTCATGGCAGCCTAGAATTCAGTGGTGCACAAAGATTAATGGTCAAAAAAGAGGAGAAAATGAGGAGGAAGATGAATAATTGAATTAATGGTGCACAAATAATACATGTCCACCTCCTCCTTACCTTAATTATGGGTGTGTTTTGTTTTTGGCCTATCTTGGTCTTTGTCTGGAGCAAATTATGGTTTATATTGCTGTGTTTTTACCAAAAACACACCAATTTCATTAAATTACGGAAAATGCTTTAACGTTTTCAAATGAATATACAATAACGTTACAAGTACCAACTTGTTTACCAATTTATTAATACCAATACATCTGGCAAATAAAATTGCCACTACGTTTCAATAACATATTCATTTCACCTCAGTACATGCTAAAAATAATAAGATTATGCAACTAATTTTTCTATATGAAAATATAACCCATTTGTGCGCCTTCCCACTTTCAGGTTTTTTTCTTTATTTGTTTTCGTCTTTTGTTGTGCATTGGGAAACAGAGCATACCCACAACCACGACATCACATAACAGAATAAAACAGACAAGGGAGGCCTCAAGAGTAAACTGTCTCGTCTCATCCTTAGGTTGCTTTAAGGCAAACTAAGCAGAATGGCAAGAAATAGTTGGAGAAGACCACTCCTTAGGAAAAGTTGCAACAAAATGCTAAGCTGCATCTTCAGAAAGTCTTCAAAAAGTCACACTGTCTTGGATCAGACCTTAATTAGTTATTGACGTAATAACCTGACTTATTCTAATAATTAGACACTTAATTACTATATGAAGCGTTTTGCTCATCAACTATTTTGTTAGAAAAAAAGTTTTATTAGGACGTCCTGAGTTTGATTATCTTCTCCTTTCAATATCGCTTGTATTAATGTTTTCTTGAAAGCATCTTCACTAGAAAACACTAAAATATTTTTATTAATCCTAAAAACCGCTTTCACCTGTTCAACCGAACTTTATGGAAAATCATACTTTCAATTATGAGAAATCCCTTTTGGCATGCCAAGTTGATCCCATTATATGGTCATTGATAGACTAGTACAAGAATGGTCAAGCTGCCATAAACAAACTCATTAATTTGGCGGGGTTCTCTTAGAGGATTTGGTTCCCTTGACTGTATAGTATATGGCTTTTCTATTATTGATAACAAATTGCAACTAACATCATGATAGTTGCCTGTTTCTTCTAAATTTTTACTATTGCTAACTAATAATAGGTAGAGGTTACAGGAGGAGTAGTATCTCCCTCCTAAGTTTTGTCCTTATGTTAGTAAAATTTTCTAATATGTGAGAAATGTATCCAGATTGTAACAGAGTCACGTATTTTTTTGGGTCGAAATAATGAACATGTCATTATCAAACAGAGATTACAAAAAGCCCAATACAAAGTCATAAAAAGAAAAACAAGGGCTATAAAAAAATAATAATAATAAATAAAAGCACAACTCCAAGTACAAAATACAAGCCCAAAACAACAAACAACCCAAAAAATACATAAAGCCTATAATCATATTCTACAAACAATAAGTCGCGAGTGTCGCCATAGAAGGTGGTCTAGAGGAACCAACAAATGGGATTTGCATTATGTAGGGCATGGGTTTGGGTGAGAAAGCCACCAATAGTCATCTTACTCAAGCGATCAAATTGGGGTCAAAATTGACCCATAAGTTACAGAGCCCATAGTTCCATAGCAAAAGCTCATATATGAGGATGGGTTGTAGGGGAGAAGCATTTGCATCAAGTCATTAGACGACCAAGAAAATCATAGGAAAAGAGAAGGATTTTAGGGTTTCAGATCTCATGGGAGAGGGAGAGGAAAGAACTAATGTGTGAATGAGGAGGGGAGAGGATAAGGAGAAGGATGTGAGAGAGGTGTGATGGTTGAAGTGAAGTGGGAGAAGAGATGTAGATGGAATAAGGAAGGATATATGAGCCAAAATTTGGAAAAGCAAATTACCATGAACAAACAAGAACAACAAAATATAACTCTTACAAGGAGAAATGACACTCTTACATAGGAGAGATATACTTACTTTTAACATAATCACATATTTTTATCGATCTATTATGTTATAACACATGTACATCTTTTTAATACTGTACTCGACATCTACTCATATTTTAACATATGTATCAGTAACATTACATAACAATACTGTTTACAACATAGTTATCTTACAATAATTTCTCCACAAATATATGCCAAAAGATCATTAGGGTTTGGCCTATTTTGATTATCTAGAAGAGTCTTTGTTATTGTTCAATAAAATTTCTTGAGTTGTCTTTGTGGCTGCAAGGAGAGACAAGTACTAGTCTGCAGAGTCACTTAAAAGTGAGCAACATAAGTGTACTTGGAAAGATGTTGCTAATGATCTTTATATATGCTATTATTTCTATCTTTCTGATATATGGATGAATGATATAATTACTAACCGACCTTATTGTTCAATTTTCTCATCTTGTGTACTCGCTGCTCAACGTATGTAAAGTCCATCTGGGATGGAGAAAAAGAGAAGACAAGGTAAGGAAGATGACAAGGATGGAGGAATTGTTGAAGTACTTCCTATATGATCAGAAGAGACATGATCAGGACAAGATGTGGTGGTTTGCGAAAGGGTTGGTTTCATGTGAAAAGAAGATGAAGATCTTTTGTAAATTGAAAGATCCTAAAGCCAAGCTCAAATGGATTAAGAGGGAAATGGCTAAGGAATGAGCTGGAAGCACCTACATTATGCTTTACGTTTTTTTACTTGTGTCTATGGTTTAGACTTGTGTGGTGCTGGATTTGGAATTTGGCTAATTACCTTATGCTTGACTATGAGTTATGTAATAGTAGTATGTTGACTGCTATCTTGTACTATCATGTAATTGTAGTAAAGCTTATTTAGATTTTCAAGTATGCATATGGGCGGATCAATGGCATTATCTGTTTTGCACGAATTAGGACACAAGTTTTCAACCATTAGATTAGAATGGACTGAATGGTTGAGATTAGGTTTCAATAATTACTTAAATTAAATTAATCTCTTACGCTAAGTAAATTTCATTTTTATTTATTAGTTATGATAATTCTGAAAAGCATTCAATTATCTTTCCTCCTTTTGTTTTCTAATCATTTTCTCTCCTCTCAATTAATATCCTGCAAAACTTCACCATTACCTTCTACTTGCCACCATCTACACCAACCGAGCATTCTCCCATGACATAGAAAATTTGTCTCAAGCTACCAATATTATAGAGAAAAAAGTATATTAAATAGAGTGTTGCTAAACAAACTCTAAAATTAACTGAGTATACCCTATTATCTAAGTATACCCTAATATTTTAATCAAAATGTAAAATTAACTAAGTACATCTTATTTAACTACCAAAAATACCCCTGGTATACCCTAATACACTCTATCACACAACACCCTAATACTAATCCTAAACTAGATGTATCTTTTTACATGTTTTAAGTAACTCTTTATTCTTAATATTTCATCCTTTGTCAGTTGTTCTTTTTTTTTTTTTTTGGGCTGCATCACTAGTTCTCATTGTCCTTTTTAAAAAAAAAAATTATGCGAAGCTTTCCAATGTGAATCATTATATTAACTCCTATTTATTTTTACCTCATATTTTGAACCCAATAAATAAGAGAGCTGATTTTCCCACTCATCTTTTATCCACTTACACTCCTTTTGTTAGAAATTGTATGTTCTCACTCCTCTTTTATCCACTTACACTCCCTTTTTTGTTATAGTAAAAACTATTAAAAAAAAAAAGGGAGTATAAGTTGATAAAATGAGTAGGAAAATCACCACCCATAAATAAATATGCAAATTTGGCCAGTTTGGTGGCAGGTGATTTGCAATTGGGACGACATGGGCATTTTGACTCAACTTAAAATAACAAACATGTAAGCCAAGAACATATCTATCAGAACAGACAAGGATTTGCAATTGCTTGGAATCAAATGCAATAAAATTGATATGATCTGATTATGTCTCCATAAATTAGGTCTTAATCAAAATCAAGTCAAGAGTCTTATAAAAAGGACGTCAGATTCACAGTTTGAGGACCGACAATCTTTTCAACACAAATACAAAACCCTAAATGTAGGTTTTCCAAAGGACTCAAGTGCTCGTTATGTTAAGTGAGGTCAATAGCCCTATTGAGATGCCTTTCCTTGCGCCTTCTCCAGTACTCACTGCGTTGTTTGTCTGGGCACCAAGCAATACAAAAACTTCTACTTTTTTGTTTTTGTTTATTCAAATATGATGAGCTAGTAGTGTGTACTTATTAAAATTATATTTGTTTCACAATTTCATATATATTTTTGGTAATTTTATATTAGGGTAAATTAGTAATTCAATAAACACTTTGGTAATAGGATATACTCAGTTAATTTTAGAGTTCGTTTAGCAACACTCTATTAAATATTAATATTTAACCAAAAAGGAAAAAGCCCAGATGCGTTGCAATATTTCTTCTCTATGGTTTGGTTGGTCTAACTCTATGTTGCAATATTTCCCTTTTTTTTTTTTTTTTTTTTTAAGCAGTACATTGCTTATTGCTTTTCCTATAGTTAACCCATAATTTAATTTTGAAAAACATGCATAATTTTAAAAAGCTCACAGACTGACAGAGAAAACCAATCAATTTTGGTGTTCTGGATTTGTGTGGATGAGGCCGAATGATCATACAAGATGCCTAGTGTTTTCAATGGGCCACTATGGGTACAAAATAACTTTTTCTGGTCCATTAGATGAAGAAAAAATCATTTTGGGAATATAATGTAGAAAACGAAAGAAAATGAAAGGTGTCAAATTTGGGAATAGATGTTAACTTTGAAAAATGCTAAAGTGTAGTATGAAAATGAAAATAAAAAAAAGAATAACTTACACATTTTCCACTAAGAGCATCTCTGACAGTAGTAGCAAATAAAACTTTTTAAATTGAAGTTTGTTAACTCACGTGATAATTTGAAAAACCTTATTTGCATTACTCTTCAAATATGATAAATAAATAAATAAAAGGAATTATATTAAATTTTAAAATCAGCTGTACATCAAACCCAGCCAGCAAAATAAATGTTTCTAACATTTTTCTTGTGCAGGTTTTGAGCATCTTACATCTTTTCTAAGTACACTTATGCTGCCCACTTTTAAGTGACGCTGCAGACTAATCCTTGTCTCTCTTTGACCCCTTATTAGCAGCCACAAGGACGACCTAATAAAATTTATTGAACAAGAACAAAGACTCTTCTAGATAATCAAAATAGGCCAAACCCAAATGATCTTTTGGCATATATTTGTGGAGAAGTTATTGTAAGATGATTGTGTTATAAACACTATTGGTATTCAATGTTATTGATACATATGTTAAAATATGAGTAGATGACGAGTTTAGTATAGTATTAAAAAGACGTATATGTATTATAACATAATAGATCAATAACAATACGTGATTATGTTCAAAGTAAGTATCTCTCTCTTATGTGAGAGTTCTATTTTGTTGTTCTTGTTTGTTCATAACTGTTTGCTTTTCCAGATTTTGGCCCATATATCCTTCCTTATTCCATATGCATCTCCTCTCCAACTTCACTTCAGTCATCACACCTCTCTCACCTCATTCTCCTTCTCCTCTCCTCCCTCCCTTACCCACACATCAGTTCCTTCCTCTCCCTCACCCATGAGATCTGAACCTCCTCTTTCCCTATGATTTTCTTGATTGTCTAATGACTTGCTGCATATGCTTATCCCATACAACCCATCCTCGTATGATTTTCTTAATCGCTTGAGTAAGATGACTATTGGTGGCTTGCTCCCCCAAACCCTTGCTCTACAGAATGCAAATCCCATTTGTTGGTTCCTTTGGACCTTCTTCTTTTGATGGCAATAGTGGCGACTTATTGTTTGTAGGATATGATTCTAGGGTTTATGTATTTGTTGGGTTGTTCGTTGTTTTGGGCTCATATTTTGTACTTGGAGTTGGGCTTTATTTTACTTTATTTTATCTTTTTGTTGAGCCCTTGTTTTTCTTTTTCTGACTTTATATTGAACTTTTTGTAATCTCTGTTTGGTAATGACATGTTCATTCCTTCGATCGAAAAAAATACGTGACTATGTTACAATCCGGAAATATTTCCCTTATTTTTACATATCAGAAAATTTTATGTTAATGTTAGGGGGGAGATACTCCTCCTGTAACCTCTGGCTATTATTAGTTAGCAATAGTAGAAATTTAGAAGAAAAAGGCAACGATCATGATGTTAGTTACAATTTGTTATCAATAATAGAAAAGCCATGGACTATATAGTCAAGGGAACCAAATCCTCTAAGAGAACCCCACCAAATTAATGAGTTTGTTTATGGTAGCTTGACCATTCTTGTACTAGTCTATCAATGATCATATATATAATGGGATAAACTTGGCATGCCAAAAGGGATTTCTCATAATTGAAAGTATGATTTTCCATAAAGTTAAGTTGAATAGGTGTAAGTGGTTGTTAGGATTAGAAAAAACGTTTTCTAGTGAGGATGCTTTCAAGAGAACATTAATACAAGCAATATTGAAAGGAGATAATAATCGCACTTAGGACTTAGTCCAAAAAAAAATTATAACAAAATAGTTAATGGGCAAAGCGCTTCATATAGAAGAACTCTCACACATTGCCCTAATGCCATAAGTGAGCTTGTTTTTTTAGCTCTAGTTTAGAACTGGTTAAAGCTCTTGGAAAACAGAAAGTTTTATAGGGAAAAAGAAGAACAAAAAAGTCGGTTGTAGAATGCTTCATCTGGGGAATTTCCAAATCAAGATCAGTTTATAGGGAAAAAGAAGAAGAACAAAAAAGTCGGTTGTAGAATGCTTCATCTGGGGAATTTCCAAATCAAGATCAGTTTGGAATATAATGTAGAAAACGAAAGAAAATGAAAGGTATCAATTTGGGAATTTATGTTAACTTTGAGAAATGCTAAAGTGTGGTTCGAAAATGAAAAAAAGAAGAAAGACATGCAAATTCTGGGATTTTAGGCTGAAATCATGATTTATTCTTTGAACACCTACAAATACAGATATTTTTTTGTTGGAGAATGCTAGCAACCTTTTCTCTAACCTTCTTCTTTGGACCTTCTCCATTTTTCACATGACATGTGTCATTCTCATTACACTTAAAACAATGTCATTAATGCATTACACAAGCTAACTTTTGCTTTCCAAGTTTACCCTATTCAATTAATCTATATTTTTTTTTGACAACTCTCTTACCATCTTAATAAAAAGTTTTTTTTAAATTTTAACGTAAGTTATTTTTTTGAAAGAAAATGTCTGCTTTCATCTTCTTCTTTTTTTCTTCTTTTTTTAACACAAAAGAAATGTCAATTTTCTATTTTATATATATAAAAGACATCATTCACATCCGTAAGCACCTCAATGGTACAAAGTTTACAGACTAACTTTTTTTATAAAGGAAATTGCTTGATTGCATTTTTTATGCTACTAAATAAACCAAAATATCCCCCAACAGCATAGGCTTGAGATAAAATATATAGAAGCAAAAGAATAAAAAATCATCAAAATTGAATTCAATATGAAATAAATAAATAAATTGCAGTTTAGATTAACAAAAGAAAAAACAAAAGAGTGGTCTCCATCCATATTATACAAGCGGCTATAATATGTTGCTCTACTCTATTTTTATTATTTTTCAATGGTCATGAAGAGAAACATTTATAACAACCCAAGGCAAAAGGGAGGAGAGCCAAAACCTGTACAAACAATAAGCAAAGACCAAAAAAAAATAAAGGTTTTTTAGGTTTTACACATAAAAAAAATTTCACTTTTGGAAAAGCCAAAAAAACTACTCACTTTTAAATCAAAGACATGCAAATGTATTGGATTCTAAGGAAATCTAAAAATAAATAAAGGCATTTTTGTCCATTTTTACTTCTTTAAAATTTTTCTCTCCTTTTGCTTTTTCCAAAATGAGAGTTGTCAAAAAAAAAAAAAGATCAATTGAATAGGGTAAACTTGGGAAGCAAAAGTTAGCTTGTATAATGCATTAATGACATTGTTTTAAGTGTAATGAGAATGCGTATAATGAGAAAAATAGAAGGTCCAAAGGAGAAGGTTAGAGAGAATGTTGCTAGTATTTCCCTTTTTTGTTTTGTTTTAAAGTGCCCCCGTCCCATCTCCATCTCACTTCAATTGGGTTTGGAATATTTTAGTTGGATAAAGAACAAGGACATAGATAATTATATAGTTGTCCACATGTGTGATTATTGGTACTTTCTAATTTCACCGCCCAAGTACATCTGCAATTTTGGTCCGGTGTGAGAGACCAAAACCAAAAGTTTCTGCACAAGCAGTAACTGGGATTTTACCTTTTTTACTTTGGTAAATAGGATGAAATAAATAAATAACTGGGAGGGAGGGCAGAGAGAGAGAGAGAGAGACGTTAAATTTAATACAAATTTATAAATAAACCCAATTTTAAACATGTATTTATAAAAAAAATTCAAATACTATTTAAATATAGAAACACACTCAAAATATCAACCCTAAAGTCAACAATTGTATATTTTTTTGGTGTGTTTATGAATGAGTGTTGAGTGTGTGTAATGATGGGTTTTGGGTGTGTTTATAAAGTATTTTAAGTATTAAATTTTTTTATAATTTCAGCTCCCATTTTGAGTGTTTTAGTTAAATTCCCTTAAATTTAAAGGATACCCTTTATTTTATAGGACAAGGACAAAAGTAGGGGTCCCAATCCCACTAATTTATAGGGAACAAAAGGGACAGTTTACACGCCCACACAACCAGCACACTGATTCACTATTCAGATCTGAACCACCTGACTTCACAACACCATGTGTATAGGGCCTGGAAAGTGACTTGGAATTTCTTTTCTTTTTTATTATTATCGTTTGGTTCTGCTCAGCCACAAGATGAGGAAAAGGGTAAAAATTGGTTCACGAGTCACTCGCTAAGATGACTAGAGTTTTTACCAAATTTTGATGTTCTCAAATTCGACGTATTTTACAATTAGCTATTTAGGGCGCCGATGCATATAAGACTCACATTTCATCTACAGTCGGAAATTGTTCACATACGCATAGACAATTGATTTTAGTAAAATTGAAGAAATTATTCAAGAGGGAGTGTTTCTTTATTATTGTGGTGTGCGAATTTGACCCTAAAAAATGTATAGTCGTCAAAAGGTGAAGCAACAAAGCAGAAAGAAAAATGTTATTTTGAAACATTATATAGCAAAGAAAGCTATCTGCATATCCAAGAGAAAGCCAGATACATATTGGCCCTACCAGGATCCTCATGTTTTTCATTTGAATTATCCAACCAACTCTAGATGGAAGCCACTAAATATATGGGGCCAACCTAGGACGTTTCCTTGATCCTGCATTTAAGGGTTACTATCATATTACCTACCATGATAAGAAGAAATATCAAAACTTCACATTAAAACCCCTTACATACAAGCAATCAAATCGTTACATAGTTTTCCAGATAAAAGCTGTTATTGACACTCTAAAATAATCATCATATAGTGAAAGAGTCGAACTATAAGCTCATAAACAAAATGATTATTTTGAAATGTCAATAACAACTCACCGTAACACAAATTCCGGAAAGCTATGGACTTAGGTTATGTCCAAACTAATGGTCAAGCATCAAATCTAATTTGATAGTGAAACTATAGACACTAGTTCCTCAAATGCATCACCTTGCCACATAACCACCACAAAAGTCAGCAAAAAATTGAAGGCAGAGTTTCATACACATTTCTTTTTGCTGAGACAAATAAATAAATAATGCAGAAAGCCGGCAAAGAATTCGATTCCATTAATCTTTGAAACCTTCAACATTTTTTTTTTTTTCAAATGCCCACAAGATCCACATAAAACCCCCAAAGTCAAAACAACTCTTACAAAATACATAGAGAGATTTGCATGTCCACACGACCAATTCTCCATCACCCAGAAAATAAAAACAAACCCATTTCCACATCCCCAATATTTACATGATTAACCAGAAATTACAAATAGTTTTAAATAATTTTTAAAATTAAATTAAATCCCTGACCTTTGGCAAGACCAAAACCAGAGAACACACACAAACACACATGCACCACCCTGCAGCCAATCAAATCAAAGATATGGAAGAAGGGGAAATTCAATTCCCAGGTGAAATTGAACCAAACAAAACAAATCTCGGTTTTTTTTTTTTTGGGTTGTTTAAAACTTGGGGGTATTTTGGTCATTTCCGGTGGTTGATATATAATTAAATATTAAAATTATATACCAGGGAGAACCTTGGAGGGTTCTCTCTGGGATGGGCTTCTCCAAAACCCCGTGCTGTAAAACCTGTCCCACATCTCCTTCTCGAGCTTCAGCACATCCTCATCAACCGACTCGTCGTCCGCGACCTTATGCGACATGTCGTTGATCTCCAACCCGCAATCGAAACCCACTTGGTGGAACTGGAGCTCCGACCCGTCGAAGCCGCACGTGCACTTGCAATGCCTGGGCTGCAAGAGCCCCTTCTTGACGTGCCTCTTGCGCCGCTTCTTCTTCAGGACGCGCCGGCAGATCCCCGCCGGCACCTTGTAGATCACCAGGACGAGGAGATTGACGAGCCCGCACGGGCAGCAGCAGCACACAGCGGCGCACTCGGCGGCGGTGCCGCCGGCGACTTCCGCCAATCGAACAGTGCTGTGGGAGACTTGAGTCCGGAGCAGCGGCTGCCGGCGGTTGGAGGAGGTCTGCCGGAGGAAGAGTTGCCGCGATGAGGTTATGGATTGTGACATGGTTGAAAAGTTTGAAGAAAAATGGGAGGTGGGTTGTCTTAGGCTCGATGTAAAATCGGGAAAAGGAGAAAATGGTTCTGATCTGGGTCTTAGAGATTGGGCGATTTTCTGGGATTTCAGAGCCTTTTTATTCCTGGGAATCTCAAGAACTTTGCAGAAAATCAGAATCTCTAAGATGAGATGAAAAAGAGGGAAAAAGGAATGATCTTTGGTGTTTGGTTTTGCCAACAAAATGAAAATAAAAAAGAAATTAAAAGGGTCTCGGATCCTGAACAAGGAAGAAGATGAATCTGAAAGTGAATTCAAATTCCTTGCTCCAGGATCACCTGGGACCCTTGTACCATACAGAAGGTCAGAGGGTGGAAAATAATATTAAAGAAAGTGGAGTCTCCATCAAAGAAAAATGATGAAGACGAATGAGGAGGAGGAGAAGGAAGGAGGGTGGGGTGTGTGTTTGGGAAAATGGGTTGGCCTTGGGAGGGGAGTGACAGGGCAAAGGGCAGCTTATCAATGGAGTTGGTAGAGGTTGGACATAGGAGGCCAAAATGAATGGAGGGAGGGAGTTGGGGGAAACGAGTATTGCGGTGGTGGAAGTTTTGGTGTTTTGGTTGGAGGGCCTCTTGCTTTATTTGATTTTGTGGGAAATGGGGTCTTTGCTTTTTTTGACCTCCTAAAAAATTGCAACAAATTAAAAAAGGTTGGATGAGAGAGAGAGAGAGAGAGATTAGAGTGGGGTATTTAATTTAATTTAATTTAATTAGTGAAATGATTAAGAAGACAAAACAAAGAGTGAGGCAGCTCGGGAGAGAGAGAAAGATGAGTCAATTGGCAATCAAATAAAGAGATAAATTATAATATAGTTTTTGTCTTTTTTTGACAATATTTTTATTACATTATATGATAAGCAATCGATTGAAACGTACTTGGGTTGTGATTGTCCATGATTTTAATATTTTTAGAAAAATAAAGTGATTTTTGTATGAAATTCGAAAGATGGCAACAACTTTTTTATAGTTGTCAAGTGGTAGAGAACTTAGTTTTAATAGTCAAATGATTTTTTAAGAAGTATAGTTTTCATATACGTAAGTAGGGAGTCCAATCTTTTGAAACCGACATCCTTTTATGTAACGAGTAATCTGCTCTTACCACATTTATAAATCACTTTATACAACAGATGAAGTAGACAATCATATCAATTAAAAAGTGTCAATAAATTATAAAAAAAAGAAAATATTAAATTAATTTTAATTAATATGGATATCCATATTATCTATCATGCAAAATAGTATTGCATATGATAAGAATAGTATTACTCGTAATGATGAGTAATATTATTTTATATTCTCATGACATACACCCAACTATCAGAAAATGTAATACGTTATGTCAGTGCGTCGTGAATTGAAATGATGATTCACATAATTTGGTAATTCTCAAATTTTCATTTGCTTCCGTGCTCCAAACACATGTCGTAATGTGATTGCTTTGTTGGTATGATTTCGATTGATCTTCTAAAAGCCCAATCCTCCAACAACGAGAGGGTCCTCCAAAACGCACCATGATGTGCCGTCACGACTCATTCATTCGAACACGTGGCATTTATTTATTTATTTAATAATTAAATAAACAAAGCAAGCTCCATCCCGCGTACTTCGAGACTTTTTTGTTGTTGTTGTATTAGATTAGACTAGATTGGATTAAATAAATAAAATATAAATTAGTCGGAGTAAGAGAGAGAAATTGCGGGGCCGTTTTCTGACGTGGAAATTCAACCGTTTATGATGGGAAATAGGACCCTCACGTTTTGGTCTATCTGTACTGATGTGACCTGCCTTGGCTTTCACTGTAGCCCAATTTTCCTTTTCTTTTAACTTTTTACAGCTTTGACCCAAAGTGGGGTCACACAACAACCCAAATCCCATTCACCATCCACTGTATAACTTGCTTACTAATTATATATTTTCAGTGCGGATGGTGAGTCATATGAGTTCCGTGAACTGACTGTGAATGGGACGATTGATTGAGTTGATGAGGCATGATATTAGATCATTCTAGAGTTTTGACTTTTAATCTACTGTTAAATAATTCCTTGTGCTTTTTTTTTTTTGGGAAATTGAAGAAACACACACAATAAAACTACGAAAATAACCCCAATAACCAAGTCTCATTAGGCTGATATCTTCCCACCAAAATGGGTGATTCATATCCGTCATTATGTTAATGGAGTGGCTCGTCATGTTGCACAGTTCACTTTACACATCGAAACTTCTTTATATTGGTAAGAGGAATCTTTAGGTTATATATTTCGATGTTGCTGGTAATGGGATCCTGAACTGTCTCTCTAAAATTTGACGTTTTATCAAAGCGAGTTTATTGGATGAGCCAATTACGGGCCTTTACTCTTACCCTTACTCAATACGTGGTGTTCACATGTTGAGCAGATGTTTACATTTACCCAAGATGTGATATTCACATGTTGAGGCAATGTTTGACTCAGATGTGGACTTAGTTCTACGTGTGACCCACTATGTTTCACTACTAATATCATCAAGACCTATTGTGTAAAATCTCACACGTGCTAAACAGATGGTTGAGTTGGGTACAATACTAATGTTGCTAGTAGTGGGTTAAGGGTCCATCCCTCTAAAATTTAACAATCTCATAAAATAACTAATAAATATTTAATTAATTATAGTTGTAAATAGGGAAAAAAAAAAGTGATTGTGAAGATAGCCATATACAGTGGTGGACCTATTAAGGTGCAATGATGTGCAATTATCCCTCCATTCGTCGGAAAAGCCTTTGTAGACGCTACATATTGCCTTTTTGCTGAGGATGAGTGGTGCACTCTAGGTATTCGATGAATTGCCTCAAAGTAGTGCAGCGCACTTCACACATATTTTTTTCCAAAACATCCTGGCTAAAACTTTGAACTAGGTTTTAATAAATAAATAAATAAATATTTTTTTTTAAAAGGAAACCTAGACTTTCGTTTCGTGGGCTTTAACAAGGACTTTCATGGACATATTCTAGGGCCTGCTTAATAAATGATTAAAAAAAACTTTAGAACAATAGCTTTAAATTCTAGGGTTTTTAACAAGCTTTATTTTTCCTTTTCTTTTTAAACAAGGATTTTTAAATAATAATAAATTTAAAAATAAAAAAAAAGAGAGAAGGAAACTCTTGCATTGATTGCACAACTCCTTATTTAAATTGGACTTGGAGAATTATTTATCTTCATAAAGGCTGCATTTTTTTTTTTGGGAGTTTCACTAAAACACCCAAAATGGGGGTTAAAATTATAAAAAAACACAAACACTATTTAAACATATAAACACACCCAAAATTCATCATTACACACACTCAAAACCCATTTATAAACACACCCAAAAAGTTAACTTTGGGGTTGATTTTGGGTGTGTTTCTATATTTAAATAGTGCTTGAGTTTTTTTTTTTATAAATACATGTCTAGGATTGGGTTTATTTATAAATTTGTATTTTTTTTTTCCATATTACAAGAATTAAAATCATCCAAAGTACTCTGCGTTTTTTTTTCCTCAAAACCTTTGTAGGTTATCTGTAATGCTATTTTTTTCTATGACTTATGAATGACATTGATATTGTTTAAATTATAAGGATATTTGGTTGTTAATTTTTCTTTTAATAAAGCTTTTAACCTTTCAAATTGCATCTCCACTAAAAAATTGATGGGTCTCGAGTGGCCATATACTACTTAATAACCAATATGTTGTGTTAAAATCTTTGTTAACAAATACCGGCTAATTGGAATTAGTGTCAATCAACACCTAATGATGTTTAAGTTAGCTAACGAAACTACCTAACTCATATCATTTTCCCTAATTTGTTAGACAACGCCACAACCATGTTGATTATGAGAATGTCTAAAAAAAATATCAATTATAAATTAAATTCGATTCGGAACATGTCACCATAAGCTCCCAATATCACCACCCTAACCTTCGTTTGTGTCGCTCTACTACTTTTCTGATTATCCAAAAATGAGTGGAATTGGCTACTCTTCTACTTTGATTGGATGTGGATTATGCTACTTGGACAGGGAAGTGTGCCCACTTTTTTACAACCAAAAGTTCATTTCTCATTTCTTCTAGATTATAGTAGTTTAAGATTAATTTAGACTATTGCTTGTATTAAAAGAAAAACGTGATTGTTTGTTTTTTTTTAAAAAAAAATTTATAAAAGAAAAACGTGATTGTTAATGTAAGGCATTCACTACATATAAAACATTTATATAATTTTACTAATTTTTATTATTTTTTTGTTGTTGGTAAAATTAGGGGCAAAGCCAAAAAACACAATTACACAGAAAACGACGGAAATGCTATAATGAGGGGGTTGTGGAAGGGTTCAATCCCGCCGAGAGTAAAAATATTGGACTTCAACTTTTTTAATAATTGGATGGTTGGATTGAACCCCTCCTTCAATCCCCACACCCAAATTCCCCTCATTGTAGCATCTCCCGAAAACGAAACTATGCCAAAGAAAGGCTAGACTTATCCTCATCTAAATGTTTGAGTTGAAAGTTGTATGCAGTCTAAAAAGTAGTGTTGGGTAATATACATGAGGCCCATAAACATGTGATTAAAGATCATGGATCCAAACCCAAATGAAGATAGTATTACTCTGTATGGACTTTTCAAAAAAGGCCCGAGCCTGTTAAGAGCCGCATAAAATGCAGTTTTTGGGAAACCCATGTTCAACTTCAAGAGGGATTGAAAATTCCCCATGTAACACTGGGAAATGAAGACTAGAAAATATCAGTATTAGAAGTCAAGGTTTATTCAATTTTTTTTTTAAATAATACACTTATATTTTTTATTTATTAAAATTTACAATACCTGCAGAAGAAGACTAGTCATAATTGCAAACATAGGTTTAGCCAATTGACTAAGAAAGTGTGTCTCTTTCCTTATATCGGGTTTGATTCGCCTTACCATACATTAATATAGTTTAAAATATCGCTTTCTCCAAAAAAAAAAAAAAATTGCAAATAGTCATAGCATATTCATCCCCTCTATACTGCATCGATTCATTGAACAATGATCTACCTAAATAAGTAAATTTCAAGAGAGAGAACAAAGATTCATTCCCCCTCCCAAAAAAAACCAAAAAAATAAAGGTAACTTCTCTTTCTTCTTCTTAATTTACAAGAAATGTAACTTTCGGTAAGGTGAATCCATGTGATCCTTTGATGTATTTTCCCATTCCAAATATGTATTTTCTTTGAGTTCCCCCTTCATCGTTTGTAAAACCTATTAACCAAAATTAGAAAATATAAATATAACGCTGCAAAACCACTGCACAAAGAATTTACAATAACCTGCAGGCAGAGCACTGTTTTATTTATGTCCATTTTTTTTTATACAAGATACAGAAACATTACACACAGTAAAAATACAACCAAAGACTGAGTCATGCAGTACATGTCAATCTTTGATGGAATTATCCTTGATATTTCCAGGGTTTTGGTCGCAAGAAACTACTTCTTTCTATGCCCAAATTACCTAAAAGACTTTTCAAATCCATGGAGCTAAGTCTATGGCCGGCTAAACCTCTGAGGAAGTCTTCACTACGGTGCAGCTTATACACTTTCATCTCATAATCTTTTCGTCACATAAATAACACATGACGAGTCGCTATGAAATGAATAATATATAAGCTTGCCCCGACCAGAGTTTTTTCTTAAACCTCTCATTATTTCTTTTAAGATGGGGGAAAAGTTAAAATTAAAAAAAATGAAACAAACACCTAAATATACACAAATTAAAGACATGCAAACACGACACGAACACGAAAAAAAAAACAAAATTAAGCTCAATATACATGTGCCCCCTTGAGGGACTTAAATTCAATGATCCCTTTGTAAAGAGCTTGCCTATTTAGTGGCATGGTGTCCATTTTATAATTTCCATTTCCCTCTTTGGCCTGCTTTGTTGTTGGTGCAAAGCGCCTCTTGCGGTACTCTTTGTTGTTTGATGATGGCTCCGCAACATCCGCTGCAAATCTAACACACTTCTTGCCTTGGATTTTCTCAGATCCTAATCCCCGAAAAATCAAAACAAAAAAAGATAGTTGAATTTTCAAAGTTTCGAGAGAAGACGGGTCAAAGTTCAGAGACTATTACTAAATTATTCCCGCGATAAATGAAACGAAAAAACTTACCAGAAGTCATTTTTTTGTGGTGATCAAGCAAACCTCCCATTTCACATTCAATGTTCTTCATGAAATCTGAGAGAAGGCGCTTGTGGACTTGATGGGCAAGAAGAACCACGCTTCCAGATACAGCAACAACAGCCATGAACCCAACTCCAATAGAGTTATCCATCTCTCTCTCTCTCTCTCTCTCTCTCTCTTAGAATAAAAAAAGTTTCAATTTGGATCAAACACTGTCAAGAACATTTTGTACCAATAAGAACATGGAAAAAACCCAAGAAACGCATCATAACAAATGATTAAAAAAAGAAATTGGCGTTGATTGAAGTTGGTGTAAGATGAATATATAGTGTGAAAAGGATAAAAGGGGGTTTAAGATCGACGAAGTTTCCAAGAACGCATGACATTGACCATATTAAGGCATGTGACTAAAAAAATATCTGGACCCAGTTAAAAAAAGACGGTTAAACTAAATTAATTCATTTGTTCTTTGTTAATTGTGTTAATTTCTGCCTGTATTATCCTCTGCCTCTAATTTTAATTGCAAACAAGTAACAAACTTGCTGTCTTTATCCAGATTCTTCGTGTTTAACCGCAAATCTGCCCCGTTTTAACTTAATGAATCGCCTCATGGGTCAATTTCGATTTCCTTTTTTTAAATTTAGTGACGAGGAAAATCCTACGATTCACTAATCTTTATTAGGTACAAAATCTTAAAATAAATCCGTGATAAAAATAAGCACCCAATGATTGTTTTTAATGTATATAAAATAGGACGATGTTTTTTTTTTCCCTTAAAAAAAATTAAAAATAGAAAACTTATTTTCTCACCAGAGCAAACAAAAATCCAAAAGGGAACCAATTAAATTCGTTTTATAGACAAAAGGAAAAAAAGGAGAGGAGGGGAGGAGAGAGAGAGGGAAGGACAGGCAATGAAAATGACTTCTACTAAGGCTTTCATTGGATATGGAGGGAAAGTATGAATTATGCAACATGGTTTGTACTTGTGCCTTGTACATACTTTAGTTTCTCATTTTTAGCAAAAGGAAACGATAAATAAAGTAGGTTCTTGGTCTATCTAATTAGAACAAAAAAAAAAAATCTAATTAGATTGTGTTTGAATTATATTACGTTTGAAAGAAACACGTATCTAAGATCTTTTCTAACAATTGACGGTGGTGAAGTCAGAAACTTAATCTTGAACTATAATGGTAAATAAAATTTCAAGTTTTTGTATTTACGTTCATTTAGTTGTCACATCAGTTAGTCTATGTAAGTGTAAATATTAATATTAAGCTATCAAGGCCAATGGTTTTTATTTTATTATTTTGGATTTGAACACACCAGAAGTGAAGCTGGTTTCCAAATAATACAAGGAACTCTGAGGTGGTTCTGCATGATTATAGTCAAGACCAGTGATATAAACAATGGATATGATCAAGAATAAGTTAACATACAATTTTAAAATTCAACCAAACAGCTTTTATTCAACTTTGAAAATTTCAATTCAGGAATCTGATTTTTATTTTCTTTTTTCTGAGTCCAATCCTCCAAGCAACACCAACGTCATGTCTCATCATGACTCATGAATGCTATTCCTAGCCCAACAAAGAAAAGCTTCATGACCCACCCACCACCATCGTAAGCATTCCAGATAGCCACCGCACATCATAAAAACATAATTGAAAATTTACGATACAAGTCCATAAAACAAACAGTTCCCATGACTATAAAATCAAGCCATTAGCTAAACAAATGAACTTCAATCAAACAGTGTTGGTACCAAAATACATCAAACTAAATCAACAAATGCACACTTCATCCTCAAGTATAAAAACTTGCAATATCAATACCACACACATCAACAACGTAACCCACAAACAACACAAACCCAATTGAATTATACATATAAAAAAAGAAGAAACCAAAATAACAATTTTGTGGCTAGCTAACCCAATTTTTTCTTCTTGTTTTTGGTTAACATTTGACCTGGTGGAGCCTTAGCTTCCCATCAGTCCTCAGGTGGTGTAGTAGAATACTGGGTGGAGCATAAGGTGGATGAGCTTGATGCAGGCGCACGAGAACGACAGAAACAGCACCCCATACACAATTCTAAATCCCATTTCTGTCTTCTAAACCTATTGCTCTCTCTCTCTCTCTCATTTGAGATCCACAAAAATGGGCATATTTATAGAGGCAGGAAGGGAGAGTTAGATTTGAAGCTGGGAAAGTGGATAGGGTTTTGAATAAATGATTTGAACGTTTGAGTGTGGTTTTTATCTCATACGTGTCATGATGGGCAACTTTGACTTGCCACCTGGGAAATTGATGGAGGAGTGTTACGTGTGGTGCTTTGGTTTAGTGCACCTGTCTGTTTGCACATGTAAGCTTAAAATGTGACCAAGCAAAGCACCAACGTAATGCAATTCATAATATGATATGATATGCAGTTATTTTGGATCATTTTAGGGTTTTATTGTGATTTTTGTTCCATAAATGGATTGGGCAATGTGTGGTTTGGGATATTGGGGACTTTGGAAAATGCAATGTTTTTCTGTGGTTACTCATCACCATGTGTTGTTTGTGTTATGTAAATCTTACGATACATGTTGAGTTTAGGATTTTAACGTTTTATGTTAATGATTATTTTCAACTTTTCACAGGTTATGATTTAGGTGAATTCAAGTTAGCATCTCACATGGTGTTAACTTTACATACAAAAAATGTCTTCGGGTCAGGAGCTCCGACCCATTCAGTTTATAGTTCCTATCGATTAAAAAAGTGAAATGATACACTCTCATTCCTAAGAGCATCTGCAATGGTTAGAATCAATACAATTTTATTGCATGAAATTGAACTAAAATAGTAAAATCTCACTTGCAATGGTGTGATTTAGTTCATTACAATAGAGGGTGCTATGTGATGAACCTCTATTGCAATTGCAATAAGCTAACCTTGGGATCCACATGCTAATTAAAAATAGAAAAAAAAATTACATCAAATGCATTATGCCATTAAGAGCATCTGCAATGGCAATGCAATAGAAAAAATACATCAATTAATACATATATTTTAAATATATTCAAAAGGCTTATTTACTGTAGCAACCCCTGAAACTTCGATCAAATCTCACTTAACCCTCACGAAGTTAAAATTGCCTACTTTACCCTATTGACCGTGGTTTTGTGTTTCACTTCCACTCCCTCTTCCTTCCCACCCCCACCCCCACCCCCACTATTAATGCCATCCAAAGGACCGTAACGACTCCCACTATTAATGCCATCCAAAGGACCGTAAAAAAAGGCGATGTGGCAAGGGCATTATGGTAAAAGCACCCACGTAAGCGAATTGCTGACCTTAGTCAGCGGCCTACGTGACATATTGGACCCCACAAACGTTGAAAATCCTAATTTAAGCGGCTGATGATGAGAATTCTCTCTCTTCTTCTTCGATAATAGGGTTTCTAAACTTAGAGCAACTACTTAGCACCATTTGAAGGATTTAAGGTTCTCCAGAGAAAAATATCTCCATCTTTGTTCGATTAAAGGGTGTGAAGATGAGGAAAGAACCTCCACGAGGAGAAGAGGTGACCGTTGATGCACCTGATTGCTATTGTGGGAGGCTTTCTTGGCTGCAAACTTCTTGGATAGAGTCCAACCCACTTCGGAGGTTCTTTGTGTGTTCAAAATCAGAGGTAGGTTTTGTATTTACTATTTTATCAAAAATTAGAAGAAATTTTTTTTTTTGTGAAAATGTGATGGAATTGTTGTTTGAATGCAGATGGGGGAAAAATGTTGTGGTTTTTTTTGTATGGGTTGATATTGAAATGCCTCCCCATGAGAGAGCTCTGATGGCTTGGCTGCTGAGGACAAAGAGAGAAGTTGAAGATCATATTGGGCGTGCAAGAGCAAGAGAGAAGAAGTTGTGGATTGCTCTGTTTATTTCTTGGGCCTTTGTGTTTATGATTTGGTTTGGCAATGTTGTGTAATGTAACTTAGGCAATGTGGTATGTTTGAAAGTTAGGTAATGTTGTGTAATGTACCTAGTTGAATGGCAATTTAGGGATATGAGAGTCTTTATGCAATGGCTCTAGCATTTTGCAAATGTAATGCTTTCGAAGCCCTTTTGTAATGGTTATGACTAAAGACTTATGTAAGCAACATAATTGTTGAAACCTTTAAGAGCTTTACAATTGCCACTGATTCATAACTTTACATAAACTGCATATAGTCTTGTACATAAATTGTACAGTTTAAACCATAAACTCAGAATACTTTCTAAGCACTTGTTTAAACCATGGTAATGCCAAAACAAAATACAAAAGATCTCATATGCACATGTTCACTGAATATGCACCATCCATGGCAATGCTGTACAATCTTGTTCCCAAAAATAAAGTAGACACTCAAATATCAAATAGACAGTTTCTACCCAAAAACACATGTGTTCCCCAAGACACAGCAAAAATAGAGGAGAGATTTTCAATATCTCCATGGCTTAAACTTTGCCAAGAAGGCTTTCTTCTTAGCCGGAGACTTAAACCTAACTTTTCTTTGTAGGGAAGCTTGTAAAGGCTGAGATGAATTTGGTGCTTGAGATTGGGAGACTTGTTCAAACAGAGAAGTTTTAGAGGCTTGTTCAAACTGGGGAGCTTGAGAGGCTTGTTCAAACTGAGAAGCTTCAAAGGATTGTTCAAACTAAGATGCTTGAGATGGTTGTTCAAATTGAGATGCTTAAGCTGGTTGGTGAGATGGTTGAGCTGGTTGGTAAGATGGTTGAGCTACTTGGTGAAATGGTTGAGGAGTTTGGTTAGACTGAGAAGAAGCTTGAGATGGTTGAGGAGCTTGGCTAGACTGAGAATAAGCTTGGTGATGATTGACCCTTTTTTTAGCCTTTGATATGATCTGAAAATTATGGAAGAGTTATATTAAATGCATGCTATTGGATTAATATCTACAAATGAAGAGTCTCAAACTGTTACTTAAATAAAAGAAACCCAACTTACTGGTTGTTTTTGCCTTGATTGTCTTGTAATTCTTTGAGTAGATGTGTTGGCTTGATATGCTGTCTTCTTTTGCCTTTGTGATGGTACCTGACCAACAAACATCACTAGGAAATCCATATCAGAATGCCAAACATACATAATTTTAAAAATCACATGCTTTGAATATACCTGGCTGCTATTCCATGCTTCATTTACCCTTGGACATTTCCTCTTATTATGGCCTGGTTGCTTACATATGGAACACTTGATTTCCAAATTATACCTTGGCAAGTGTTTAGCTTTAAGATTAGAGCTTGAAGATGGTTCACCGGCTGAGCTTATCCTGGTTTTCTTTGGCCTCCCTAGCTGTTTATGAAACTTAGGTGGCAACAAATGTGACAAATTTGTTTTAGCCTACAAGTCTTGACTTGCCATTGGATGAACCATGAGTTTGTAAGCTTTCATGAAGGCCTCTTTTTTTGTAATAATCATGGACATAGCTGATGTGATTGCCATTTAATTGCCCAATGGCAGCACAATCATGCTTACATGGGATCCCAATAAGATCTCATTGCCTACATGAACAACTTATGTTTCTCAAATCGACTACCCCCTGAGTGCCTCCAAAACACTTAACCTCATATTTGCTCTCCCCTGCAAGCCTTGGAATGCACCAGGTTGACTGTTTCTTAAGCTTCTCAAGAGTTGCAAAAACTCTTGGCCCCACATCATGAGCCCATTTCTCCATAGCTTCTTTTCTAGTTGCTATCAACAACATGATATAATACCTTATCCTCTCAAGCAATGTTATGATAGGCTTGTCTCTAGCATCAAATATAGACTTGTTGAATGCCCCATACATGTTATTCAAGGGAATGTCACATTTTGAGTGTGTTCTGAAGTGAGATCTACACCACTGCATTGGATCAAGCCTTGACAACCACTCAAAAGTTGGTCCTAACAAATCTTGGAGCTTTTTCATCTCTGCTTGAAACCAAGGTATAGTTGTATTTCTTGCAGCAGCCTCCATATGTTGTTTTAGAACTAATCCTCTATGGCCAGCAGGGATAAAATTGGCATGCAGATGTTTAGGGCAATGCCTATGCTCAGAGTTTGGAAACATGTCACCCACTGTATCAATTAAGCTCTTTTGTCTATCTGTAATGAACACGTAGCCATTACTATTTTCAATGCCAAGATCAACAGCTAAGAGTTCCAAAAACCAAGTCCAAGTTGCATAATTCTCAGCCTTTGCCACTACATAAGCTATTGGATACATGCCGTTATTAGGATCAACACCAACAACAGATAGTAATTGGCCAGGATGTTGCCTTTTGATGTGACAATCATCCAAACCAACAACTGGCCTCAAACCATCAATAAATCCTTTCTTTGTAGCTGCTAAACATATATAAATCCTTTCAAATCTAGATTTGTCACCTTCCAAATTGGACTTAATCTTTACAGTAGTTCCCACATTTGTCTTTTTTAGCTCCTCAACATAATCCCAAAGAGTCTCAAACTATTTTGTGTAAGTCCATTCACTTACAATAGTTGCCTTTTGCCTTGCTCTATAGATCTGTGATCTTAAAGCTATGATGCGTAGATCTTCATTCACCGTTTCCTTAAACGCTCATACATCCCAATTTATTATTATAGACAGCTGTGTAGCATATCTCTCTGCTAACCATGATGAGTTAGCATGAACATTGCGTTCAATAGTCCCACAGGTGTGCTCATCTTCATAACTCTTAATTTGAACCATGCTACTTCCATTTACAGCTGAAGCATAAATAAATAATGGACATTTTCCATTCTTGATCCCATTACAAACTGCTCTGACTTTATCTTTATCATTCTTGAATAACTTTATCTTCCTTATGTTGAACACTGAGTAGTTTCTCACTGCTTTACTAAAAACGTAGACACTGGGAAATCTTAGACCAAGCTTAAAGATTGGCTTATTCAAATATGTTTGAGGCCTAATATCTTCAAACGTGGGCAGTTTCCTCTTCCTTTTTCTCAGAGGCAATTCAACCTCATCACATGAGCTACTATCCAAGTTATTAACATCACTTATAGCCATATAATTTGATTTCTCTCTTTCATCTGCAGCTGGATCCATATCTGGAGCATTGTGGTCAACATTCATCATTCTCCAGCAAGCATTGTTCATCTTCACTTTGGTCATAAGCACTATCATAAAATTCAGGGTCTTCACTGTCTTCACTATCATTTTCAGCCCTTTTGTCATTCTCTCCCTCTTCATATAGTCCCATCCTCCACATTTATACCATCAGGAACAATACCTTTATCATCTTCCTCATCCACATTTATACCCTCAGGAACAGTTCTTTCATGCCTATCCTCAACCACATTTGTACCCTCAGGAACAGTGCATTCATCACCAGCTTCCTCCACATGCATAAGCTCAGGAATAGTACCTTCATCACCCTCGTCCTCCTCATCAACAGCAATGCCATCCTCCTCATACATACCCTCATAACCAGATTGTTCAAATTCAGCAGTTAGGTTTATTGCAATAGGACCCCTCTTACTCCAAGCCAATACAGATTTATCCACACTAACAACAGTAGAGTGTTCCAAGTAAATGACAATCACTATTTGAAAGTTAGTAGGCACCAAATTACACCAATCAAGTAGCCGAGCATCACTATCTATACGCACTTTTTCACCATTTTGTATCCCTGTCACAACTACTTGGTCATGATGCCCAAGCTCTTTTGCATAAGCATATATCTCTAACAAATTTATGTAGTCTAAAAGACACTAGTCCAAATAATCAACAGATCCCCCCACATAAAACCACTACTTATTGAGGTTTGGGAATTTTACTATTCTACCTCCATGGTGTACTTCAAAGGTGACTATTCCTTTGTCATTTGCACAACAGAACATAAAAACACACACTTCAACCACTGCCTAGTCATATGTATAGCAATACAACCACTAAAATACCAGTAAACACTAAAACAACCCTTAAACAACAAGCAAACAAGAACTAGTAAACAAGAAAACAACTAGTAAAGCACTAAAACGACATTTAATCAACTAGTAAACAAGAAAACATAACAGCAACACATAGGGGACCGCAACAATTTTTTATTCGAAGCTAATCAAACTCAACACCTTTAGACCCGACCCAACAAAGCAAGTAGACAATAAAGAAGTTTAAACCTGGACCACATTTTATAAATCTATCGCTTTCGTCGATTTCATTTCAAAAGGAAAAGCAAAGGGCCACTTACCGTACTCGGGTTGAGAACCTCATTTCTCTCTCGGCACCGTCATTGTCCAATTTGTCCAATATTCACGCAATGCCCAGATTTTAATTCTTCTGATTTCACTCTTCTGCAAGATTCTTCTCAAATGTTCGAATATCTCTCTTCTATACAGTCCAAACCCTAATCTCCCCAAATTATATCGACTGAGAAAAGGTTCTTTGGCCAGACTTTACGAACTCAACCGCTTAGATTAGGATTTTCAACGCCTGTAGGGTCCAATATGCCATATAGGCCGCTGACTAAGGTCAGGAATTGGCCCATGTGGGTGCTTTTACCATAATGCCCCTACCACGCTGCCAGTTTTTAACTCTTTTGATGGCATTAATGGGGGAAGTGGAACACAAAACCACGGTCAATGGGGTAATGTGGGTCATTTTAACTTTTGAGGTGGTTAAGTGAGATTTGACCGAAGTTTCAGGGGGTGCTACAGTAAATAAGTTTATTCAAAATTGGTCTCTTTTTAAAGATCTTTTTTAGAATATTTCAATGCTGCAATTTTTAGTGTTATAAAATTCATCTGTTTTATTTTATTTGAGTATGTAAAAAAGACAAGTAAGAGGATATAACTATTGATATGAAGCTATTAAACTGTATCATTGCAAGTAAAACTGTAGTTCAATTCAATAAATGCCAAAGAGTTCAATACATTGAACTAACAACCATTGTAAATGCTTTAAAGCAATTTGAATTTGAGGTCAAATATCAAACATTAAATTTGAATTTGAAGGCTTATATGACAATTTGACATATGGTTTTACATTCCACCCTATATGTCAAATTAAAATATTATTTTATTACATATTATTTATTGGTTTACAACGATCTAGGCACATTGATTGAAAAATAATAATAAAATAACGAAATAACATCACAAAGTCAAACAACCAAAAATAACAGTAAGAGAGAGACATGTTATTCCACGTATGATTTAACATTTCGATCGGAGTGAATCTTAGCTTCTTTTTCTATATGTTAAAAGTGCCAAGTTGAATTTAACATCTTCCTTGGAGATGCTCTAAATGGTCATCAATGAATTTAACAAGTTGAATTTAACATTTCGGTTTATGTGTGTTTTAAAGTGATAAAATATTTATATATATATATATATATTTTTTTTTTATAGGAAAAAGGAAACTTACAACTAGAAACCACGAGGGCACGCAGGCCCAACTAAATCAAAATAAAATGGAGCGGAGCAACTAAGAGGAAGCCCCTGCTCCCAAAGGTGGGAAGTGTTCAGATTATGGCCTAAATTAGCTAAAGAATCAGCAGTAAAGTTTGCTTCTCGAAAAACATGGTGGAAGGAAATTTCTTCACAGCAGGAGCTAAGCAACCTTATGTCTTGAACCAAGAGACGAATGCTCCAAGGAATCGAAATTTTGTTATTGATACAATCAATGACGAGCTTGCAGTCACATTCAATTAAAAAATTTACGCCAACCATTTTTGATGGCATGGGCCAAGTCATCCTGAAGAGCCAAACACTCTGCCACATTGATCGAGACTTGCCCTATGTTCTTACCTTCGGCAAGCCTAACGTTACCGTTCTAGTCCCGAATCACAAAACTAATAGCAGCCATATTGTCACGCACCGAACCATCAAAATTCACGTTTATCCAGTCACAGGGAGGCATTTTCTATTTGTTAGTAGGCTCACCACTAGGCTTTAGGGGGGGATGGGTTGTAATAACCCAAACATTAATTAGTATTTAACCATTAAACAATTAAGAGGGAAAGACACTTTTGCCCTTAGAATATTATAGTAAAGGAAAAGTTGACTTTTTGACCGAGAAAGAATTTGGCAATTCCACATGCACCGTTACGTAGAACGTAGCGAAACGAGTCCGTAGATATGTAGTGGGCTCGAATCGGAGTTTTGACGAAGAAAATACGTGGAAAGGCAAAATGGTAATTTGCAAAGTCAGAATTTTAGAACCCCAATTCTCTCTCTTCTCCCTCGTCTTTTTCTCTCTCCGACGATCTCCTCCCGCAGGATCTTCCAACCTCCATAGCCACCTCATCGACCACCTGCATCTTGCCGGCTTGCCAAAAGGACCAGCTTGGTTCCGTCTTCAACCCGACCACCTCTCGCGCTAGCCGCGTAAACCGCCGAAAACTTCGAAGGAAGTTGCGATTTTGTGAAATTCAAGCTCGTTCTTCGTCATCCACCACCAAATCGGACGAGTGAGGTATGGTTTTCTAGCTATTTTCCATGCTCTAGCGCTGGTTATGTAGGATTCCAGAAATTTCCGTAGATCGTTCGATTTTCAATCTAGGTTTCATGATTTTGAGAGTGTGATTCCGGCCACTTTTTGGGGTAGGTCCAAGAATAAAAGTGGTTCCAAAATGGGTGTGATTTCGGCCACTATAGGAGTTTGGGCCGGCGGTTTGGAGTTTTTCGGCAGCCAGGAATTTATCAAGCCACCCACGACCCGGGCGTGTGGTAGGTGTAAGGCAGATTCGGTGGGGACCACACTCAGTCCTAGAATGATCCTCGTGTTGTCACAAGCACGTAGGAATTCGCGGATCTCAATTTGGATAACGTTTGAACCCCAAACGGATCTCACATCTTGTGTGATTTTCAAGTTCAATACAATGGAATCGTTGATCGTGCGATTGTGACCAATCCAACCGTCCGATCGAGACCAGACTCACGGGACTTGTGTCCCAGGTTCAAAGGAACGTTAATGTGGGCATATGAGTTACTTTAATTTGATGCATGCACTTCTAGGTGGGTCAGGGTTTTATTTAAATATTTATACCGAGCAGTTTTATTAATATATATTATTATGGTAATTGAATCAGGCCCGGGCACCAGTTTACCTGCATGAGGGACCTTCAAAAGGTTCAACGAGCTCAAACCAATAAAGGAGTGGACTCTTTGTTTTCATAAATGAATTTATGCAATTCAGTTACAGTATTTAATCTCGAATAAATTTTATTCACATATTAGTGATTTATAAATTGATACTAGCTTTTAAATATTTTAATTTATATGCTGCCAAGTGAGATACCCTTTAAGGGTAGAGGAGTAGGAAATTTTAGTTAAATATCAGATAAATGGCAGCAGAGTTCTAGATTTAACAGAATTCAGTATTCATCAGATTTATTTCAGAAAGTCTTTATATTTTCTTAAGCCACCTTAGGTACCAAGTTATAGAAACATGTTGCCTTCAGATATGACGATGTCCACGGAGCCTTCGGTAAATATGTTGCCTTCGGATTATATTGGTTGCCTTCGGTTTAGTCAACATGCTTGACAGTTACCCCACAAGTTCTATGGTACTGGACTCGTAAGTAGTGAATGCGGATCATGTTGACTACGGTCCAAACAATCCTATCACCGATTTGTGGCTCGGGTTGACTTTGTGTCACCGAGACCTGCCAGAGGAATTGACGGATTATCAGGAATTGAAATAATTAAATGGGCACACCTAGGTGGTAGTTTTAAACTGATTTAAGAGCTTTTAAGAGTTTAAAGATGACCATGAGTATGATTGGCATATATTTATAAATATATGAGTGCATTGATTTCAGTACGTATATGATAAAGAGAATGATTTAGTTTTGACTAACTGTTTTTACAGTGGGATTAGTATGTTCTTACATATTTTCTAAACTTTGTTTTTGGGTTTACTCATCTTTTTAATGTTTTGCGCCCTATGGACGTGCATCCGAGAGCCACTATAGGCAGTTTCCGCTTCCTGCATCTCTTCAGTTTGGTGTACGATTCTTGACCCTCCAAATGTATCTTCTTCTTGTAAATTAATATGTGTAGATGCTCTGATATTGCCCTTGGGCTTGAACTTTACTGTTGGTTGTATATATACATGCTGGAAGTTGGATTGTGTATATATATGCTTGTTTTGACATGTGTAAGTTTTAGGGAATGAACTTATTACAGGGGAGACTCTGCCGAATTTTCGGTAGAAGTCAAGGCTAAAATGAAGTTAAGTTTTTAACCAGAAAGGCAACCAGGTCATTGTGCTTGGCACGCTAGGTGTCGATCACGAACAGGGTTCGGCTCGGATTCCAAAGTGGAATTTGGGTCGGGTCCTGTCATGTGTGGTATGGAGTTGATTTTCCAATAGTCAAGACCAACTTGACCAGCAACATCAAGAGCTCTAACCAAGTGAGGGGCAATGTCTTTAAAAACACAGTTGTTCCAAGCCTCCTAGACTTGCCAGCAGAAAATGAGAGCTTTTGAAAGACTATTCAATCCATCTATATCCTTTAAATGCGGAGCGTATCTAGGCACTTGATTCCATCAAAATTCGGTTGAGAGGTTGTGGGGATCATGGAGGTACACCTCCAAATATTAGCAACAAACTGACATTCAAAAAATATATGGTTAATAGTCTCCAAGTGATTGTTACAAAGAGGGCACTCAGGATTGATATTAGGTAAATATTTATGTAAGTGACTTCTAACTTATAATCTTTTCCGAATAAATAACCAAGCAAAGAGCTTGACTTTGGGAGGCAGAGTTAAACTCCACATTTTCTTTAGTAAGGAAGCACTAGGATAGGAAGGCTCATCTTGTAACTGAAGGTTATAAGCATATTTGATGGGAAACTTTCCATTGGGGTTGGGCCCCCAGATTAATTTATCCTGCAGTGGAGAAAGAGGGAGGGGGATAGCTAGAATTCTTTCCTAAATGTCTTCATTAACTTCTTGAAGGAGCTTATCAAGCTGCCAAACCTAGTTTTGAATAAAATCTAGTAAAGGAACTGGGAAAACCTAATTTGCAGTTCAGAAAAGGATGGATTGACCATTACCAACAATCCATCTAATACCTTTATGCAGAACTATGCAAGCTTCAAGGATGGCCTTCCAAGTTAAAGAATGAGAAGTCTTTTTGTGGACAGAGACAAAACAGTTTTTTTTAAGTACTTCTTAGTTATGATATAAGCCCGCCAATTAGTAGGATCAGATAGGCAAATCCAGCCTAATTTAGCTAAAGTCGCCTTGTTAAAATGAATAGATGATCGAACCCCTAGACCCCTTAAATGTTTAGGCAAGCAAATATCTTTCCAAGAAACATGAGGGACCTTATTACCACTACTCCAGAAAAAACGCCTACTACAAGCATTCAATTCCTTACAAACTTCTTTGGGACATTTGAAATAGGAACGGGTATGGTTAGGAATACTAGAAGCACTAGCCTTAATTAAGGTGAGACGACCAACTTTAGGTAGCATTTGGGGCTTCCAACCTGCAAACTTTTCGAATTATTTCCATCATCATTTTGGCATTAGCTGGATCTTTCCAGAATATAATATTGTGGATGCCAAGGTAGCACCCTAAGATAGCCTTATGCTGAATCTGCAGTAGATTACTTAGGGTAGTTCTAACTTGTGAGTGAACATTTCCAGAGAAGTAAATAGTGGATTTATCTAAGTTAATTTTTTGACCAGATACTTTGGCCTTTTTTTCTAATAAAGTGTTAATATTTCTGGTAGCCACAGCAATAGCTCTGGCAAAGACAATCATTAGCAAAAACCAAGTTAGAGACTTGATCCCTTCCAGAGGAAGAAGTAGACCCACATTAGATTTAGGATTTTTAGTAAGAATATTAAAATGCCTAATAAAAGGCTCCATACACATGATAAAAATATAAGGAGATAAAAGATCTCCTTACCGAATTCCCCTAGAGGCACTGAAATGACCATAGGGAGAACCATTAATAAGCAAGGAGAATGAAGGACTAGAAACACAATTCATAATTCGATCACACCACCTAGGACTGAAACCAACTTTGGACAGGCAACCTTTAATAAACCCCTAATCCAGGAGGTCATAAGCCTTTTCAAGGTCGAGTTTGATAGCCATAGCTCCTTAAGCACATTTCTTCCGTTTAAAATCATGGAATAACTCATGAGCAATGAAAATGTTGTCGAAAATAGATCTACCTAGAGCAAAAGCTCCCTGGTTTCTGGAAATACATTTTGAAAGTAAGGGTCTGAGCCGATTAACAAGAATTTTAGTGATAATTTTATAAGAAACATTACATAAACTAATAGGCCTATAGTGATTAACAGTCTCAGGGGAGTCCACTTTAGAAATAAGAGCTACTATATTAGTGTGATTAACGTCCTGCAAAGGAACATTATTGGTGAAAAAATCATTGACTAAGTCTTTAACCATTAACTTAGTATTCTCCTAACATCTTTTGTAGAAGACTGCTTGATGTAGTACAGCCCGTAGGTATTAGATTAAGCATCCAAACAATAGAACATAGAAGAGTATAAGAGATCGAGGAGACGAAAATATAGATCGAAAAGACGAAAGAAAGGGTAGAACAGTAGAACAGTAGAACAAGAAGAATATTGGAGGTCGGGGAGACGAAAATATAGATCGAAGGGACGAAAGAAAGGACAGAAATCACATAGTTTTAAGAGAAGGTTTACTCAATATCCAAATCTGAATTTTAAAGAACTACATGGGGGTATTTATAGCAAACTAAAACCTAGACATAATAGGATAAAAATCCCTTGCTTAAACGGAAATCATAACCCAAATAAAATAGGAAACTTAAAACTAGAAATCTGGAAATCTGGAAAAGTAGAAATCCTACTAGAATTTGGAAAACTAGAGAATCTAGGAAACTAACAAATATATTAGGAAACTAATAAATTTAGGTCCTATGCGTCCTGCATCATTCTCCTCCGCCGAAAAGAACTCGACTCCGACGAGTAAACAGCGACAAAATCAAAATCCCGAGGAAGTGTAAAGAGGCATGTGGCGTTCGTTAGTTCTTCAAGATCAGCATCATATTTGCCACCTTGAAACCAGCCGTTCCGCAAGCCTAGAACATTAGTCCTTGTTAGAATGGCAAATAGATAGCTCTGCCTAGACCCATGACAAACATGATCAGCCAACGAATGCAAGCGCATGTGTGGGTGTGATAGACCCTCAATCCATGGTGTTCGTAAGTCGTCGCCAGAGTGCCTTGGTGCAAGAAAAACACCTAGCGTTGCATGTCGGGCTATCTCAAAATCAAAGTGTTGGTGCATGAAGTTCTTGTTGTGTGGTTGGGGTGGCGGTGTAGAGACGGAATGTTGTCGTCAACTAGAGGAGAACCCATCGGATGTTGGGTATGGTTGGGCTGTGGCATAGAACCAAAAGAAACGATGGGCTCCAGTTGAACCTCGGGCATGCTAATCGATAGTTCCATTGACTGATTCGGAGGACCATGTGGCACGGCCTTGAGTGTTTGATCCATCAGTGGATTGGGAAGAAGGCCACCTTCTGGCGGCGGAGTCGACGAACTCGAGAGCACCACTGAGGTAGAAGAAGGGTCAGTCGTTCCAAGCTGAAAGTGATTGATAAGCATCTGAACGGAGTCTTGGAGTTTGTTGATGGCAAGGGCCATCTTCGCACGATGTGTGTGAGCCTGTACCAACTCGTCTTTGAGGTCAGCACGATGTGTGTGAGCCTGTACTAACTCGTCTTTGAAGTCAACACCGAGTTTGAGAGTTGGGTTTCCATGCCAGCGATATCGTCAGAAACTTTGTCTCGAACGCATGAAACTGTTCAGCAAGGCTGGCCACGGTTTGGGGTGCCATGGTAGAGAGCAAACGCATACGAAAGTGAGGGAAGGCTCTGATTACCAATTGATGTAGTACAGCCCGTAGGTATTAGATTAAGCATCCAAACAATAGAACATAGAAGAGTATAAGAGATCGAGGAGACGAAAATATAGATCGAAAAGACGAAAGAAAGGGTAGAACAGTAGAACAGTAGAACAAGAAGAATATTGGAGGTCGGGGAGACGAAAATATAGATCGAAGGGACGAAAGAAAGGACAGAAATCACATAGTTTTAAGAGAAGGTTTACTCAATATCCAAATCTGAATTTTAAAGAACTACATGGGGGTATTTATAGCAAACTAAAACCTAGACATAATAGGATAAAAATCCCTTGCTTAAACGGAAATCATAACCCAAATAAAATAGGAAACTTAAAACTAGAAATCTGGAAATCTGGAAAAGTAGAAATCCTACTAGAATTTGGAAAACTAGAGAATCTAGGAAACTAACAAATATATTAGGAAACTAATAAATTTAGGTCCTATGCGTCCTGCATCACTGCTTGCAAGCCATCAAGGCCAAGGGCTTTAAGAGGCCCTATACCCTTAACAGCACATTCCAGTTCAAAGTCTGTGACATGAGCCAACAGATTTACGTTCTTTTGGCTGGTGACATAAGGCTCAACTGGGAGCCTGCTCAGCTGCGAATCTAAGCTTGAAAGCTTTAATAAAAGTTTGATGGAGGACATCACCATCAACCCAAAGCCCATCAGGATCCTTAATTCTAATGATTTGGTTTCGTTTCCTTCTAATGAGAGCATGGGTGTGAAAATATTTAGTGTTTTTGTCACCAAGCTGGAGCCAATTACCTCTTGCTTTCTGGGCATAGAAAACTTCTTCTTGCTCAAGCAAAATCCTCAAATAAGTATTTAACTTGCGGTCTTTGTCTAAGAAGGGATTCTGGGTGAACTATTCTTGGATAAGAAGTAAATTCTCTTGTGTTAATCTAAGTTTTTGGAATAGGTCTCCAAAAACATTTCTATTCCAAGATTTTAGTTTATGTTTGAAGGTGTTACAGCACGATTGGATTTTCTGAGCAGCATTCCCACTGTAAGAATTATTCCAGGTTTGGGTGACCACTTGATCAAAATCTCTATGAGCTAACCACATGGCTTCAAATCTAAAGGCTTTTGGGATTCTTCTAGAAGTGTCATTACATGTGAGAAGGATGGGACCATGGTCTGATCTTAGAATAGGAGCATTTCGGAGTTCAAAATTGGGGAAAAGAGTCATCCATGCAAGGTTAACAAGAGCCCGATCTAGTCTTTCATAGATAATAGAATTATCATGATGCCCATTGCACCAAGTGAAAGGAACACCGGAAGTGTTCATAGTAAATACTTCACAATCATTGAGAAATTTATTAAACTTTATCATGGCCAACCACCCATTTTTTTCATTTAAGGTGCAAATGTTATTGAAGTCACCTAGAAGAAGCCAAGGGATATTAGACACTGGTTTTAGGGATATAAGATCTGTCCACAGAGCCTTTTGCTTAGCTTTTTGAGGGTAGGCATAAACGAAGGGCAGTGGTGGACACCCTAGTCTCGTTGTTTTCCATGGTGAAAGTAAAACATCCTCTATGGATGGGGTGGGTTCAAGCGGAGCATTCCTCCTGGGGTTGGAGTGAATTCTAGGACTTGAGCTACGTGATCTAAGAGGGGAAGAGTTGGCAACAATTTGGGGATTAATGGTGAAACAGAAGCAAGCAACAAAGTCGTAACAATGAGATAATTCAAAAACTTGAACGCAGATGACTATCCACATCCAAGGCAAGGTATAAATAAAGTTTTCAATCAGGTAATCATGATTGCTACACAAGAAAAACAACCAATGCATGTTAGAGCTATTAAATGATAAAGAATAAACTTCCCTAGAGTCCAAAGAACATCAACCAAGCTCAATGCATGCCCCAACTCTCAGTTGGTTTAACCATAATATCAAGTCATTGCTGTTCTTCAGGTAATCCTGGCCATTAGATAAGTAATTTGGAGTGTAAAAGTGATAAAATATTAAGTTCGGAGTAGTTGCAATAAGCTATAGATCTTTCACCAATTTATTGTCTTTTTGACTAATCTTATATTGACTATGGAGTTGTAATTAGATTTAGTTCCAAGGAAAAAGAAGAAGCTGAAGTGACTTTCATTGTGAAATTTAATGATCTGGCGCCAATGGCATAATAATTATAAATTACCAAAGAGAAAGGCATGGGCCCGGGGATGTTCTAGTGGACCTAAACTGGATTTGATGTATAATGGGGATCTTTATTTGAATTTAGACCCAAAAAGTTCACAAGTACGGCAGCCAACCCAATTTTATTTGTCATTGGACTTCCCATTTGACCCTTATCTTCAACTTTCAGTTTAAAGGTTTAGCAGAACTGAGGAAAAGAAAAAAAAAAGAAAAAAAGAGAGAGAGTGAAGGAAAGAGGTGTCTGCCGGCGCCGATAATAGAGGTAGCTGGTGGGTGCTTGATGTGGGGAGATGTAATGGATTTGTTGAAGATAAGGCCCCCGGGGAATGAATTTGAAGGGAAATTATTTCTCATGTCATTTCCTAAGGGATGGGAAATGGAAGATTCTTTTCTCACGTTTGGTAATGTTGGGAAAGTAACCGAGAGATATTACTTTATTTCCTTTTCCATATTTATTTTGAGTATGAATGGAAAATAAAGTTTGTATAAATTTTCAATTATACCCATATTAAATCAAATAAAAAAAGAATGTATTTAATGATTTATTGTAATTTTAAATTGTTAATAGGGACAAAATGGTCATGAAAAATGTTTATTTAATATTGGCTCATTTTTCCAAACTTTTCCACGAGAATGGAAAACAAAACCCAAGTTATGAGGATGATTTCACTTTCCTCTTACTTTCTCCCATGGGCCAGCAACGATTTCTCATACTGGACTTCCCAAACATAATAAAGCAATTAATTTCCCATCACCAAGTCTTCTTTCCCATGAACCAAATGCAACCTAAAGGAATAATAGGAACTTCGCTCGTTGACAAAAAAAAATTGGTTGGGTTTACTTATGAATTTTTTGGGTTCAAAATAAAGGCACCCATGATTGTATTTATGGGTTGGGTTTTCTTATATGATCTCTAATTTATGTCTAATGAGTCTTTTGCCTTTTCCAGAAAGTCTTTAGGTGTAGTCTTTGCCTTCTTTTTTTTTGGGGTGGTGTTTCAAATCATCTTTCTAAAATAACTAATCCCAGTTTCGTTTACTTTCCAACATCATTGGGAAATAATTTTGTAGCATAATGAAATTGGGTTTTTGAAGCCATTGATTGAACGTACTAAATATGCTAAAAAAAAGCAATGTAACTATTTATAAATATATTTGTCTCATAATCCTAACCCAAGAAAGATCATATATTTTTGTGTGTTGATATTGTGATTATTTATGTATATAACGGCTGATGCAAAGTTATTTTGAATTTCGAAATTAAGTATGCATCTCTCAAATAATGAATCACAAGTTCACATCAACTTAATAGGATATTTTTCTATACATCAAATAGGGTTAAAGTCGCAATCAAACACCTTATAACAAGTAATTAGCCCTTTTTTCACTAAGTTAGATCTCGATAGCACTAATTATTGAGTTTTGTAGCGTTGAGACAAAAGGTATTATCACAATTCACACACATATTTAGTAAAACCAAGTGTAATATCTTAAAATAAAACCAAGTGGATAAAGTATAGTTTGTAAAACCTTTGAAAATCCACAAGAAAAACAACTCATAATCACTCATTAGCAGTTATTAGTACTAATTATTGAGTTTTAAACGTGTTATCTTCGTGTGTTTACGTGCATTTTGCAAATAATAGTAAATAGATAAATTTTTTATTTTTAAAAAAAAAGTACATTTATTTAGTAGTTATATATAGTTTCAAAAGCCACGGTAATTAGTTGGAGAGGTTGGACAGGGCTCCCTCCCAACAACAAGGTCTCTCTCTCTCTCCACTGAAAAACGCGAGATACCCAAAAATCCAAATTCAACCGTCCGTCTCTTTCTCTTTCCCAAGACATCACGAAATTCGAGACGAGAAAAAAAAAAGAAAAAAAAAAGGAAAAAAAAAGGGGCCGAAGAATTTTAACAAACAAAAAATCTAGGGTTTGCATAATTTTCTCTCTCTTTCTCTTTCGATTTTCTTTCCCTCCAAACGGCCCCGCGATTTCTAAACTTTTTCACTAGAACGCGGGGCGGAATCATTTTTTTCCAGCTCGGCCCGGTTTGGTCGTCGTCTTTTTCCTTTTTCGGTTTTTTTTTTCTTTTCTTTTGTTTCCTCTTCAGATCCTATATTTTCTCCGGGAAAAGCTTTTTTCCGGGAAAATTTGGCCTGCACCTCCTGTTCTCCACGACTTTCTACGGTTTTTTGTTCTTCAAGCTCTTTCGAGGTAAATCTCCCCCTCTCCCTCTCCTCTCTCTCTCTCTCTCTCTCTCTCTCTCTCTCTCTCTATCGGTGTTTCTGTTTTTTTCAATGGAATTTCGTTTCCTGGACTATTTTCCGGGAAAGTTTGTTTATTCAAAATCTTCAATTTCCTTAATGCTCCAATAGGTAACTTTACCCTACCATGTTTCCGCAATTTTAAGGGAAACTGTAATTCTGTATACATGCTTGTTTTGTAGTTATTCATTTTTGGTAATATTTATCGTTTTGAATCAGAGCAGAAAATTTCTTTATTTTTTTTTAAATTTTCTTTTGCACTTTTAGGTTTAATTTGTTATAAATTTGCTGTTTTAGGAGTTTTACGCGTGAATTGTTGATCTGAGAGGAACAATAGCTGATGGTCGGAGTGCGGGGAAGGAGGGAAATGCATTAAAGGTCTTGGATTCAAAGAGAGAGGATTTGGGAGCGAATGTGTACGTTAGATGGTTGATTTGTTTGAATAGTCGAATTATCGTCTCTTGATCTTGAATTGGTTGAATTTTGAATGCACATTGCTTCATGGATTCGGAAGGATTTCCATCTTCGAGGCAGGTGGTGAAGTGTTCTAATTGCGAGTGCAGTTCTTCGGTTATGACCGTTTCTTCAGGGACTTGGCTCCGTTCGGTAAAGAGAAAGTATAGCGAGTATGAGGATGGTAACCGTTTCTTTATACCTGGGCTTGAAATTTATTATAATGCACGAGTCCAAATGGAGAACGAATGTGTTGCATTACGTGAGACTCTTAGTAGCCAGCAGAATACGATACAAGATTTGTATACTGAACTGGATGAGGAGAGGAATGCTTCATCATCGGCCGCGAACGAGGCTATGTCAATGATATTGAGATTGCAGAGGGAGAAGGCGGAAATACAGATGGAGGCTCGGCAATTCAAGTGTTTTGTTGAGGAGAAGATGGCACATGACCAGCAAGAGCTTTCGGCACTGGAAGATTTGTTGTATAAGAGAGAACAAGCAATTCAGGCACTCACATGTGAAGTACAGGCCTATAAGCATAGAATGATGAGTTATGGGCTCACAGAGTCTGAGGCAGAGGGTGAGAAGGGTGGGTTTAGCCGTATCCAGAGTATGGGTGATTTTGAAGCGCAGTATGAACTCCCCACAACGCCCACATATGAGTATCCACCTTTGAAATGCAAGCTAAATGAGACTCAAGGTCCATTGGAGGAGGATGATGATGTTACAGATATTGAGAAATATGCATTTGGTGAGACCCCTCGTGGGAGAGATCATTTGAGAAATCTGGAAAACAGGCTCTCTCAGATGGAGAGGTGTCCAAGCAGCAATCAGCTGGATGGGGATTTTTCGGGTTCCAAGAACATTTTTGAAAAGGTGGTGGTTGGTTATTCTCCTAGGCGGTCAAGACATTCCGGAAGACTTTCAAGTGATTCACCCATGTATACGGTTAGAGAAGCTGGTTCAGATTTTGGTGCTGAATCTCCTAGGTATAACAGCAGCTTGAAGAAGGTGGATTATGTCTCTCAGTCAGAGGACTACCCGAATACGAGAAAGCTAGATAACGCATCAGAATTTGGAGATGACATGAGTGACAGAGTTTATACCATTGACTCTATCCATAATGGAGCACCTTACAATGGTTTTACAGACGCCAAAGCTGGAGTTGGAGATTACGTAACTGCTCCAAGGGGATTACTTAATCAGCCTGATTTTGAGGATCCTGATATCATGAAGCTCTATATGAGGCTTCAGGCACTTGAGGCTGACAGGGAGTCGATGAGGCAGGCAATGCTTTCGATGCGGACTGACAAAGCTCAACTGGTATTACTTAAAGAAATAGCTCAACATTTGTGTAAAGACATGTCAGCGGAGAAACAAATGACTGTAAAGAAGCCATCTCTTGTTGGAAGTTCCTCCTTCATGTCAGTTTTTAAGGTAATTTTGGATTCTTTTGTTGGCAAATGAGATATAATTTTTCCAATAGTACTACATGGTTGATTATTCTTTATTTTTATTTTTTAAGCCAGAGAGTGCTATCAAAATTATCATTTTCACGGACCATTATGCTTAATTAACACTTATTTTTGTTTCATCTCTGTGTTCAGTGGATCAAGTCCTTTGTTTTCTGGAGAAGAAGAGCGCGTCGAAGCAAGTAAGTAGTTCACAACATCATAATAGATATAAATCAGTAGTTTATCTCGTCTTATAACTGACAGAATCTAATTTATATATTTGTTTTAAAGATCAAATGAAAAACAATGGATTTGTTAACCATCTAAGCATCAAGCACCCGTTACAGCACTCTGGAAATTGAACCTATATAGAAATATATTTGAAATTTAAAAATTGTAGTGCTCTTAACTATGATGACATCTTTGTAGCAATTTATTTTTTTGGTGAGAATAGTGTTGTAGTATCTAGCAATAGATCTTTTAGCCTTGAGAGCAAAACCTCTGCCTCCCACAGCACTCTGGAACTTTTTCGCTTTGTTGATTGATCAAGTGCAATTAATCCTGTTATAATGTCTTGAATTGGTTTGAATCTAATTTCAGGTATATGTTTGGGCTATCAGCCAACGTGGGTTTGCTTATGCTTCTAGACAACGGTCCCCATGCAAGGCAGTGGAGATGTCTTACAAGCACACAAGTGTGAAACCAGTTAGCAAACATCAGTATCCATATGAAGGATATGCTCTCATGATACACCAAGGGCATTTTAATCACACTTGTACGAGTAGATTTTGTATTATTTTCCTGGTTTGGTTGTTGCTGAATTTGGGTATTTGTGCAGAGTGTTCTTTTGATTCAAATATTTTTTTTTTTTTGGGGGTTTGAGTGACCAGTTTCTGGATACGGTTTGGGTATTCTTGCTCATACGGTTCTTAGGAATTCTTCAGCTCAAGCTATGTGTCATTTGACTGTCCTCTCCTGTACATTGCAGATGCTTGTATGATTGATTTCCAATTCAAATATGCAAGGCCTATTCTTTCAGCCCTAGCTTATGCAGGTTTACCCCAAAAGGGGATTTTAAATCTTGTTTCTCTTGGACTGTATTGCGGCCCTCTCTATCCCTTTCTTCTTTCTCCTCTCTGAAAGCAAAGTTGTTGGTTAAAGCATGGTGGATGCTTTTGGTCCACCACACAGGGACTTTCACAAATTCCTTTACTTTCTGACAATGCTGGTTTTTTGTTTTTGAGGATAAGAACTAATAATGCTGGTTTGATAGGTCCAATTGTATTGTCTTTCTCAACTGTTAATTGTAGTTGGCCCCAAAATAAAAAGAGTGAATTGTAGTTTGCAATTTCTTTTTTCTTTTTCCCCCATTTTACCTGGGTTTTATATTGCAGAAAATATAAAATAAAAAAGGTTGTGGGACAGATGAACTGATGTGCCTGCCAATCCTGGTACTAATATTCTTTTGAGGATCGCATCTCATGGCCGTGGGTGGTACATTGTTTCACAAGGAAGGGAAAGGTCATAGTCTTATCTTAACCTTGTATGTTACTTCTGGTGATATCAAGATGTAAAACCATTTTTATGAATTTTTTTACATTTTCGGGCGAGACGTAAATTTACATCATCAATATTCCGGCTCATCGGAGCTCTAAATTTATTTTTCAGATGTAAGATGTTCATTTCAAGGCATTTTACATCTTCCAAATTAGGGATGAAGTGAAGAGTTTAAAAATGCTTTTTAACAACCAACAAATGTTTCATCAGCGTTTACCAAAAGAACTCAAATTACCGAGCAGTGGAAAACGATCATGAGTAACTTAGATAGTTTGGAAAGCTCAGAAAATACTCATAACTGCCTGTACTTCGTTGTCTCCTGCCTAACTGGCCAAACTACGAAAGAGCTTAATACCAACTCCCAAATTAATTAAACAGTCCAGGCCTCTGTCTGTGTGTGGTGTTGGGTAAATTCGTTCATTTTTATCCATATTTTTCTCGACCACTTGTTTTTTGGTAAAAAATCCAGTCCGTGTAAATAACTTGCCAAAAAAGAAAATGAGATGATTTTCTCACTCCTCTTTTTTCCACTTATGCTCCCTTTTACTTTTTAATTAATTTTGTTCTTTTTTTTTTCTCTTTCCTATTCTACCCTCACCCTACATTAATGTTTTGATAACTAAAATTAAGAAAAATTAACATTAAAATTAAAAAAAAACAGAAGTGAGAGCGTCTTCTACTCCTTCAGTAAACACGTATAATAAGAGCTCCTTTTTTTTCGTGTAAATATTTTCCTGGAAAATATAAATTTATATGTGGACGACATTTCCAAATTGATCGTCTAGCTTGGGTTTGGGGATTAATTCATGAAGGTTTCCTTCATTATGTCAAAAGTGGTTTTGTGGATTGCATGTTTTGCTGCAAAGACTTTGCTTTTTTTCAATTAGGAGGCATGATTAATGGTCACCAGATCAGTTCATGTCAGCACCCATTTGAACCTTTAATTTTTTAAAACAAACACATCGAAAATTGAATAAGAAGCCTTCAATTTTAAATTATTGTGTATTTTCTTGTGGGTTCTTATAGAAATTGGAAAAGCATGATCCATAACAGACTGAGAAAATAATTCATGTAGATTCATATGCCAGAATTTGAGTATTTGCTGGAAACAACTCAAGTTCGTCGGAGATGTGGCTGAGTTCCGTCGTCGGAGGTGATGGAGGAGTGGGAAAGACACGATGAAGGAGTAGAAGACGCTCTGATTTAATTTAGTTTGTTTTATTTAATGTTAACTTTTCTTAATTTTAGTTATCGAAACATTAATGTAGGGTTTTTTTTTTTTTTTTTGGTCAATTAATATAGGGTTAGGGTATAATAGGAAAGAAAGAACAAAAAAGAACAAAACGTTTTTTGAGAATATTTTTTAAGAATGAAAACAAAAAAACGAATTTGCATTTTCAAGATCGAAAATGCGTCAGATAGATTAATTGAAAAACATATTCAGAAAAAAAATAGTGAAAACGTGTTTAGTAGGATAATTTGATAATAATAATATGTGAGTTATTTTTGCTAATTTCTATCCTAAAAAAATATATATTTTTTTAAATTCTGATATTTTAAAGGCTAAAATTATTAAAACAATAAAAAATGTATAATAAAAATATTTTTTTTTCCTAATTTTAGAAAAACCTAGATAATAAAATTTTATTATCTTTAGTTTAAAATAAATTAAAATTGAATAATATATGATGGTTTTATCCTAAAATAAATATACACTGGTGTAGCAAAATAAAATAATGAAGTGGAATGAAAAAACTGAAAATTGAGAAGAAAAACAATTAAAAAGAAAAATCAGACTAAAAAAAAGAAAATAAATCAATCAGACCAAGGGTAGAAAATGAAAACGATAATTTGGTGTTTTCAACTTTACTACATAAGTTTGAATTTGTTTTCAGAAAAAAAATTCAATTGAAAATGAAAACCACCGAATGTATTTTTGGTAAAAAACGGACCTTGAAAACGTTACCGGCCCTAAAGAAATGCGTTTCTAACTGCGCCAATCTAAAACCCTGCCCCATCGCTCGGCCATTCTTCTGTTTCAGCAGCGCCACAAAACGCTCTCCAATGCTTAGCTGCAAAACCTTATTGTCCAGAAGGACCAAAATCATAAGGAAAAATAAGAAAAACAACAGCAAAAACAACAAAAGAAGCAACAGTTTTTCTACAAAACAAAACCCCATTTCCGAAATATACCAGCAGGAAGAAGATATAGAGGAAGAGGAAGAAGAAGATGGTGATGATGTTGAGGAAGGTTTTAATCTTAAAGCCTCCGCCCCATCACAATCACATGGGGTTCAACCACTGGGAAATCTCTACCTCAGCCCAGGCTCTGTCAACTCAAGGAACACTGGCTTAGGTAATCTCCAAACCCTAACAGATGAGCTTGTTCTTGAGGTTTTGGGGTTTTTGGGTGGGGCCCATTTGGGGTTTTTGGCCTCTGTGAGCAAATCTTTCTATGTCTTTGCAAACCATGAGCCCCTTTGGAGGAACCTTGTGTTGGATAATCTAAAGGGTAGGCTTTTGTATAATGGCTCATGGAAATCTACTTACATTGCTGCTCGTTACCCTTCATTTGATGAGTCTAATATCTGTGTTTCGGGTTTGAGAGTGAGAGACTTTTATTCTGACTATCTCTTTCAGAGTTGGCTCTGTGCAAATCTCGAAATGAAACCTGAATGGCTTCAAAGAGATAATATAATCCGAAGAAGGGGCATTTCGGTTGAGGAATTCATTTCTGATTTTGAGGAACCAAATAAGCCGGTGCTGTTGGAAGGGTGTATGGATAATTGGGTTGCATTGGAGAAGTGGGATAGAGATTATTTGGTTCAGGAATGTGGTGATGTACAATTTTCAGTTGGGCCAGTGGAGATGAAACTTGGGGAGTATTTTAGGTATGCTGATCTGGCGAGGGAAGAGAGGCCACTGTATCTATTTGACCCAAAATTTGGAGAAAAAGTTGCAATATTGGGTTCAGAGTATGAAGTTCCAGTGTATTTTAGGGAGGACTTATTTAGTGTCTTGGGAAGTGAGAGGCCAGATTACAGATGGATTATAATTGGACCAGCTGGATCAGGTTCCTCATTCCACATTGATCCTAATTCGACTTCAGCTTGGAATGCGGTGATCAAGGGGTCAAAGAAGTGGGTATTGTTTCCTCCTGATGTGGTTCCTCCAGGGGTGCATCCCAGTCCAGATGGTGCAGAGGTGGCATGTCCTGTTTCAATAATTGAATGGTTCATGAACTTTTATGGTGCAGCAAAGACTTGGAAAAGGAAGCCTATTGAGTGCATTTGTAAGGCGGGGGAGGTGATTTTTGTACCTCAAGGATGGTGGCATTTGGTGATCAACTTGGAGGAATCAGTTGCCATTACACAGAATTATGTTAGCAGGTATGGATTTTCTGTAAGTTATGCTTTTTAATCTGAAAATTCTCATATTTTCTGTTGCATTTCTTGTAAGAATCGTAAACTGGTAGTATATAACTAGTCCTATTAGCTGGTCAAATAATGTTAATATGGCCTTCTGAGCCCTATTTTGATGATTAGTGTTACGATGTATTAAAAGAGCAAATTGGAAATAACACTGTTTTCAAAAAGCCACAGGAAAATATGGGCGAATTTAGCTGAAGTTTAGGATTAGTGTTACGATGTATTAAAAGAGCAAATTGGAAATAACACTGTTTTCAAAAAGCCATAGGAAAATATGGGCGAATTTAGCTGAAGTTTAGGTGTAATTTCAAGTATCCACTAGTGATATTTGAAAAATCAAAACAGATTAGTTTATAGAAAGATGCCTGAAGAAGAGGCATCTTTGGTCATGTAAAGATTGGATTTCCAAATTGAGAGATGTATCTTTTTAATAGGCCTGAAGGAAAGCCAGTGGATTGTAAGGGTTGTGTGTATCCTTGACCTGACATTTCTAAGAAATTAAGAAGTTCAGCTACTTTTGCGTTTTTGTTATTTTGTAAAATATTCGCTTAGGGAGGAAGTTGGATGTTAGATAACAGATATTTGTGTGGTGTAGGTATTTGAATTCAAGGATACGGGAGAAAGTATAATTTTTTTATCAAAAAATCAAAACATGTAGTAAGATGTTTACAGCTCTAGATTAAAATGAAACTCCAAAAAGAACCCAAATACATAGCATGCAAAAAAAAAAAAAAAATTAATGTTATATTTCTTCAACATCGTATGGCAGGATGAGGATGTGCAGTGCATTCCCCATTCATAAAATCCACTGTTTTGGAACATAGAAAGGTTTATGGTTAAACTTACCTGGTTTTTATGTTTTGCAGGAGAAATTTGTTGAATGTCTTGGATTTTCTTAAGAGGCCAAATGCCAGCACTCTTGTATCTGGAACGAGAGATCGGGTGAATTTGTATGATAAGTTTAAAAGTGCTATTGAGGCTTCTTTTCCTGGTACTATTGATCATCTTACACAGAAGGCAGAAGAGAAGAAAGCCAACAGAAAAAACCATCCTTCTGGGATTCAGTTACAGATTCGAAGGCTGGTGCTTTCAAGTTCTCTTTCTAGAGGAAAGGGACCACAAGACTGAGCAAACTGGAACTAATCTTGCCTCCAGCAGAATGAGAGGAAAAGAACAATTTTGACACTAATTTGATTCATTAGACATTGTTGTATTTCTATCATTTTTTAGCATATAATGGCATTGAGTGTTTTCTTTCTCCTGCCTTAGTGCATCTCATAGGCATGGGGGAAAATTGAGTTCAAATCTCATAGGCAATGAGCTTCTACCTATTTGTTGTTCCCATTTTTCGAGTATTAGGTTCACTAGGCACTTGCCTGGCCCTGACTAAAGTAGGAAACTCATAAACTTTAGCAAACGCAGCTCAACATAACGATAGCCTAATACCCCCACCCTTAGCTGGAACTCAAGATTACTCACCATCGAACCATGAATCATAAAGATCGATTCTGGAAATCAATTCTTGCCCTGCCTTTTCAGGAGCATTTCCATATTGCCATTCCCAGGGTTACTTATGTTGAAAGTGCCAACAGGTGTTTTTGTTGTCGAATTTTGAGTAACAGGCTACACAAAAGGAGTTGCCCCTCAGCTTGAACCCCTTCCTCTCTTACTTAGTTTCAAATAGAAACCTTAAAAACATAACCTTGTTCGCAAAATCTTGCATGCAAAAATTGTATACAGCCCCTTAATGCTGGTCACTTGACCAACTTTCTAGTACAACAAGAATTTCTCCTCAAGGTCATAAAATCTTGTAACGTATTTAGTATCCACTGCAACAACCAAAAACTTATGAAACTTTTTTCGGACAATCGTCCTGAGTTGAAACTTTTTCGGCACTATTACGATATGGTCGTAAGTTTGTCAATGCATATGAAGTTGCAACTGCATTCCAAGAGCGTAGATTATAGTACATTTGCTGATAATTCTTTGTCAATAAAACCATTAATCATGCAGCATGTATTGCCATATTTCCAGGATTCATGTAGCACAATTTAATTGGTAAAACAAATCTTATATAACCAAAACAAGGCCATCCAAAATTAGATTAGACCAAATCAAAGCACATACAATTAGTTAAAATTAAAGAATTGAAATCAGCCAGAAACATTGTGAAAATAAATTATTGTATTTCTAGTCGGCTTCTAAAGCCGAAGAAAGAGAAGCTGAATAAGAACCATTTGAGAACTTCAAAGTTTCCAATAATCCCATGCGCAAGTAAGGAGTAACAGTGGCTCTGGAATACCATATGCATAAGTGCTTTCTTGCAAGTCTTCAGCTGCCGCATCTTGACAATCAGATTTCTCAGGAACTGCTTCTATAGCAACATTCAAACCGTTTGAGGTAGGTTCATTCATAAAGCTGGAAACAACCCAAATCAAGTAAAGCCACGAGTAAGCTCCAAATTCAGACTACTTAAAACAAAGAAAATCTCTAAATTCAGACTAGTATGTAAGGGTTCATATGAAACGAAAATTACGCTAATGTTTACCTCGCCTCAAAGCTTTTCCCTTCAGAGCCCATTATGGCACATAGGCTGCAAATGATCCATGGTGGAAGATATGCGTCCTTAATTTCAACACTTGAGCAGAGACCGGCTGATGAGCTTTTAATGGATCCATCATCATTAATGATGGATCCTTTATTGGGAGCAACAATATGGTCCGGTCTTTTCAATTCCATGCATTTAACCTGCAAATATATTTCAGAGAAAATTCAACATAATGAAAAGGCAAGTTAGCATATTCATGACAAAACGGTGGGAATTGTTCTCTGCACAGGTCTGGGATCTCCATTAGGTAAAAACATAGGCCCAGTAAGTCATTATCTATGATACGGTGAAGGCTATAAATCATGCCTTGACTCTAATAGTTACTAATAGCATTGGCAGTGGCAAGCATAAAGCTCCTCCCAAAAGCACATACTCAAACAGATACAGAATTCAGTTTGATGGCAACAAGACATGCTGACATAGTATGCTACAATCTCCGTCGCATAACAATTAATGTTATTAAGGAACCACAAACATTTTTCACACCCACCTCTGGAGAAGAAATTGCAGCATTCTGAAATGGCAAAGGTGAATATAATACAGGAACATCTATTCCCATCAAGACAGTCAAGAAAGATCTGAATTGTAACCAGAAGAAAGCAAGATCAAATGAGAAGATAATAAATAACAAATAAGTGTTTAATCAGTTTAGCCAGATACATGGAATTTGAAAACCAAGTGGCTGAGGTTACAACAGAGTTATCTTTTTACAATTACATACCTATAATTTAACAAAATATCGAACAGACCATGTACGTTCGTATTGCCACTGAAAACAAGCAATGATTCCGGAGTATTATCTATATCAGACAAGGAACTCGAGCGCCGAGTCTGCAAAATTTGCAATGGAGGCACAAATAAGTTAAGCAGATAAAGGATCTTTAAAACATGTCAAGCTGGAAATGGCACGAGGACGTGACCAATGCATATGGTTTGGCATGTGTGATCATCCTTCCAACCAATATCTTTATAAAGATAATAGTGGAATGATACAAACCTCATTATCAAGTGTAAGACTTTTGTCCAAAAAAAAAAACGTGTAAGACTCTCAGACTACTCTTTTCTTGTTCTCTGAAACTGTCGAAAGTTTTTATATTATCAAGTGGTGGATAAGAACAGACAACTGCTGCCCAGTATTGGCGACTCAGTAGAACAATGAAGCAACTAATCTTCACCATATCCCACAAAAAGTAGAGAAAGGTATTTCATGACCTCACCAGGCCTGAAATAAAATAAGCAAAACAACAACAAAGAGTGATATGTGGGAAAGAAAAAACAGATATTAACCTGGCTGAAATTCTGCTTCTCCATCTCTGAGAGCTCAATAAGAACTTCTTGAGCGACTTGCTCTACTTTAGAACGGCAAAGAGGCATAGAGAAACAAACGTCCTGATGCCAATATTGTACAGTGAAAAAACGTAAGACATAGAAAAAAGGACAAAGAAAGCAGTACAAGGTCCATACTCAGATGATACACAAAATACACACAACAAAGACAAGGTTACACACTACAGTACAAGGGCCATCCTCAGCCTGAAACATTAGATTTAAAGAACAAAAAGGCAAAAATAACAAGAGAACTGTGAACATTTATACAATTAAGATGAGTACACTTCTAAAAAATAATAATAATACTCGCAACTTACATGCTCTCTTAACAATGATCGCAAGGCTCCTGTTGACTGTGAGATATAAGCATTGTTGAAGCGTTTTGAGCCTCCAGCGACGTCAGAACCAGTGAACATCACCACAAAATATGGAGTACACACTATAAGATTTGTAAATGAAAATAGAAATCAGTGTGGAGTTCATATGGAAAAAATAAAGAGGGTTTAGCTCCACAAAGTAAAGTCTATGCCTTCTTGAAGCTACATCAATGAAATAAGACATTCTTGTTTTGTGTATGATGATTTATAGTTATATGCAAAAGCTAACATAAAAAAAGATTTAGCAGAGACTGAAAAATGGGGAGAAACTAATCCTTGTATGTTACATAAGGCATGATTCATTAATTGTATCCCCACTCTTAGAAGAAGGCTAGGAGCCTTGCAGTAGAGGAACAATTGTACATCAATAAATAATAAATTAAGAGAGTTCAAAAAGTATTACATATATAAACACACATAAAAGTGGCTTGAAAAAACACATTGTATGGGCATAAGTAATTACCATAAAAGATATTACAGGTCCCATTGCGAAGCATGTAGTAAAGACTTTGAAATGAGTCCTCCCATGCTACCTGTCGTTTTCTTAAGAATTCCATTTCCGCTGCAAAAGTAAAAGTAAAACTATTGATAATAAGACAATTTCAGGAAAATAAAGAAAGGAGAAAATCAAAACAGTTTGCAAAATATATATATATATATATATTTGGCGCACCTCCCTCAGCTGTTGATGAGGTCAACACTTGTATAAGAGAAGGTGGTAGCGTAGATTGAGGGTAAACCCATGAATGTAGAAGTTTAGAACTAATGACTTGGGAAGTTGATGTGAGCCCTGAGCTGTGGCTCCTATTTTGATCCTCATAAGAATTAGACTGGAACTTGAGATAAGGCATAGTAGTGTAGGCTCCGCACGTTACTGACCTATGAATCCTGAAAATGCAAAATGAATGAACTAATTACAAACATCCTGCCAACTATGACCAATGAAAAACTAATGGAAATAAGCAATGCATTAGCACAAAATGGGTGTAACAGGTGAATAGAATGTGCAAGGGACACCCTCTAAACAAAATGAAATGACTAGTTTTCTCATGTCTGCACTGTCCATATATATATAATTACTTTACTAATGAAAAACTAATGTATGGATAGAAATAATATGGCACTTGCATCTGGGCACAGGATTAAAATTATAGTATTTTCATATAATCCATTCACAAGCATAAATTGATGATTTGACTAAGACACCAACGCCTAGCCAATATCTGCTAATAATTCATATTTTTTTGTCACTTATTTTGACCCAGTCTTCAAGTTTATTGAACCTGCATAACAGATTATCTTGGTTGACGGATTAATGCATGCGCACAAGTAATTAACTGTGCATTGGGATGGATTAACAAACCAAAAGAATGCAAAAGTAGCGATCCTGTCTTTAAGTACTCGAAACTAAACAAACTGTTTTTTTAAGGACCTTTTTTGTTAGCAACTCTATATAAATACAAAATTTTAGAACACAGAGATACAAACTCAAGATAACTATCAGGAATGAAACAAGTAAATTTCCAACTATATCAGCAATTTTTTTTGTGGAATCTAAAGAAATTGTTATAACAGCTTTAGCTGTATACTAACCAATTCACTGGGGAAGAGGACACCACCCGCATACTAGTTTTCAAAGTAAAATCCAGAGGAACCTTTGCACCAGGTAAGCAAAAGTTGCCTGAACCAGTTGATGTAAGATCCCGGCATCTTTCAAAAGAATAAGCAGGTAAACCAGTGGTGACTGAGGATTCATGGGCAGCCATTCCTTTTAACGCTTTATCCTGGTAAAATAAGTGCAGAATCGTTAACAAAAATTCTTTGAGATTATGTAGTTAAAAGGAAATTCTACTAAGTTTACCACATCGACAGTTGCAAAACCAGACAATCTGTCTCCGCCTGATGAAAGCTCAGTAACACTACGGAAAGTACTTTGACTACACTTTCCAATTGTTTGAAAAGCTTGCGCCACACCATTTTCAGTGTTTTTATCAGAAGCTACAGTCTCTGGACTGTTTGGAGAAACAAGATAGAATTGATAAGAAAATAACAATGGCATGTTTGTCATTAATTAGGTAGGCATAGTACTGAAAGACACACCTGAAATTTTGGTGTTTTCTCTTGGAAACCAAACTTGAGACCACAGAAACATTCTTCAGGCTGCTAGGTTGCTCCACTGAAATATTTCCCTAAGCACAATGATAGGGTAGTTTTGCATAAGCCCAACAACGGTTAAATTTTAATAGTAAAATAATAGGGGAAAAGGTTTTTATGATTATGTGCAAACCTTAGCATTCTCTTTTCCAGAAAGAGTCCTGAACTTAGATTTTTTTGCAGCATACACTTCATCCATACGAATGTCAGTGTATCTAGGATTCCTGAACAGTTCTGGTTTCTTAAGCCCATTTTCCACCTCACTAGTGTTACATTAAGAAGACATGTCAGTAATGAGATCAAGGAAAAAACAAAAGGAACACATGTTGGTGATTTACAAAACTAAACTAAAAAATAAATAGAGAAATTAAACCTTGTGGAACCAAGCAAAGGAGCTGGAGATTCATCACTAATCTCCATTGCATTCATCCGCTGCTCTCCCTGTCATGCACACATTATAAATGAAAACCTTCTTAACTACATTGCCTGTAGAATTATATGCAAAGCTTCTTGAAAGTACACATCAATAAAAATGAGTACTAATCTATACATAATCTTTTGTTTGTAATAGGCAGATATATCACCATACAATAACTATATATAGCACTAAGTCTTTAACAGAATGTATCGTAAACTGAATCGCCTGTCCATAACCCAGTGCAGTAGCGAATCCCACTTAATGTGAAGCCCTGGGAGGGGAGATTTCGGCAAGCAAAATAACACAACAATTCATGGAGAAAAACAAGCCCAATGGTTCAACAACTTACTCTCAGTTCAGATGGTGTCTTTCTTTTCACTGTTGCACCAGCCTTCAAAGTCCCACCACCAATCTTCATGGAAGTGGAAGGTAGAGAACCAGGTGGAGCAACCTTCGCCATATCTTGGTCTCAAACACGATTGACGAAAGGTCGTTTCAGGTCCTACATATGGTTAGAGCATCGATTCAATAAGCAAAGGCAACAAAACCCTTCAAAGTCCCAGCTAGCTATTACAACAAGGATTAAACTAACAGAAATTTACCAAAAAAAGAAACGACTTTTACGATTCGTTCACCAATTCAGCAGTTAATCTGTATGTAAGCAATCCGATTCAAATTCCAGATAACCCAAATTGATTACCATCAAATACGAAATGAACCCTAATCGACTAATTAGCATATATTGCGTCAAAATCTTGCAATTTTAGAACCAGAGAGTCTAACCTCAGTGAAGAAGAGATCTCCAGAGCAAAAGCATTGACGAAGAAGAGCTCTCAGTGCAGCGTAGCGTCGAACGAGATCAATCTCTATTGTTTCGATCGATTTGCCCCAAAAATCAAATCCCAGTCCCAGATACTAGGGCAAACCGAAGGGGCAGAGAGAAGAGAAGAGAATAGAAGAGAGAGAGAGAGAAAGGGTGGGAAAATGCGGCAAAGTTATGAGATTCGACAAATTTTGTTTGAACAATTTAGAATTTCCCTCCTGAAGGTGACGCCGTAAACTCACGGACGTTAATGACCGTTTATCTCCCTCGCGCTGTCACGGTCTGAAGTCACAATCCAAATTAATGGAATCTGAAACTTCCAAAGTCTCTTTCTTTTAAAATTTCCTTGGAAAATGTTACGGCCTTTACTCTCTAGTCTCTAGAGTCCTAGTTGGGTATATTATATAGAGAGTGAAAATAACCGTTAAATTTCAGAAAGATGGGTCAGTGGTCTACTACTAACAACACTGATATTGTCCTCAACTTAACCATTTACAAAAGTCAGTAGGTGTGGAGTTTTATCATAAAAAACCTCAGTGTGATTAAGAGTGGAACCACTTATTATAAGTTGTAATTTATTCAGTCAAGTTTTTAAGGTGGAACTTTACATTCTTCAACAATAACTTCCCTCTCAAGGCAAATCCTAAATCTTTTAATTAGTTTATGAAAATGAGCTTCTTCCTTTTTTGTTTGGACCAAATAAATTGAAACATGCAACTTTTGCTTAACAAATTTTTTGACAATTACTGCATCAACAAATATGTGCTGAGTTTTAATGTCCTAATTCTTCTACATCAACGTCTGTTTTGGGGAGCTCTAATGGCGGGCTAATTCAATCAGGTGGGTTCCTCCCAAAGCATCCGTTTGTCAATATGAGTTTTAAGACCATGTTAAAGATTCTTCATTGTCGCCTTCGGATTATGTATTAGAGATTAATTGTCAAATTCTAATGTGGCTTGTGGTATTTCAAAATTCTTCATTGTCGCCTTTCGAATATTTGGAATAACATATTCTATTTATGGTATTTCAAAATTCTTGTTTGAATGTTATTTGAGTCCAGAATATTTGGAAAACCGTTTCTTCCTACCATATTCTATTATGGTATTTCAAAATCCACCGAGCTCGAATAACATTCAAACAAGAATCAACCTGATCAGTTAACATTCACATACAAAAACATATAAATAATATAAAAAATATGGTGTATATATCCATCAAAGTCAAAAGCTATAATGTATACAAGAAGTAATCTATGCAAGAAGTAATCTATGTTGAGCTTCTGTTGGTTCTCACTGAAGTGATCTTCTTCATGGCTGATCAAACAAGAAAGCACACTTAGAAGAAAGAGCAAGACCTAGAACTCAGAAGCAAAGCAAATTTCTTAACCTAGCATCCATGGCCAACTAAGTTAACCTTGATTATTATTATTTCCGGTAAGCCGTTGCACGAGATCCATAAAGTCTTGAGGCTGCACATGAATAACCTTTGGTGAAATCAGATAAACTATAACTGGATTTGACGAAATCGGCCGCTGCTGCTGCTTCTTCTTCTTCATCTCCTGCCTTGAATTCTTGCTCACCACAAGAGGTTTAGGCCTTGGACCCTGCAACTCCAAATGCCTTCTCATCATGTTGCTACAACTCATCATCTTTATTCCCTTAATTATTTCTGATGTTTCTGAAAGATTATCGAGCAAGTGAGTAGTGAAAACCTGAAAAGAGTTGCAGACATTTATATAGTAATGTTGGTTGAGAAAAGGCCAATTATTTGGTGACTTTTCAGTTGTTTTTTTCCATTAGAATTTGAATTGGTCTTTCTTGTGATAAAATATTTGGTGACTATTTATTCAGTATCGTTAGCCGGCTGTCTCCCCAGGGACGAGAGAAACCAAGAATTTTGCTTCTTTAATATATTTTTATATATTTTGAACAAATATTCAGAAGTAGGGTCAGGTGTGACAAAGTCAGTCAAGGTCGTCAATGTTGGTGTACTTTTCTCCTTGGCGTGCAGTTTTTTATATATTTATTTCTTCGGCCTTCAGAATTTTGAGCTTCTTATGGTGTCTCATCTTAGTTTTCTGGTATAAATAAATCATCAGGGTTTACTAAATCAGAGACGTCTTCTGGAAAGAATGAGAGAGGGGACCAGGGGAGAGACCGAGTGAGGGAGGCATGATACAACACAGATCATATTCTAGAATATATGAGAAAATAAATAAACATGTTATATATAGAAGCAAGCTACGTTTTAGTCTTGATATACTAAAGTAGTATATTGACACTAAATTCGGCACCAAAAAACTTTTGTGGATAACCATGTTCATACCCATTGATCTTTTATTTATTAATGATGTAGTACATTTGAAATGACTAAATGCAATAAGTAATTTGAACCCACTTGTTTTTCTCTTTTATTCAAATCTTGCATGCATATAATTTGTAGTAGTAAAAAAATAAAAAATAAAAAATAAAACCTACAATGTTATCTAAATCCATCAAAGGAACCCTAAAAGAAAATTTTCAAATTATAAAGGGATTTTTGTAGAAATGTCACCTTAACTTATATCTCAGTTTCAATTTGTCACCTTTAAAAAAAAAAAATGACAACTTTATTTTTCAAAATCCATGATTTGTCATCTGACTTTAACACCATCTAATTTTCCATCCATTCTAAGGGTATTTTAGCATTTCCATTTTCAAAAAAATAAGAGAGAAAAATTATACATCTCTCCCTTTCTCCCCCATCCTAACCCCACCTTCCCCTAAAACACATTGCACAAGACCCCCCCCCCCTCCCCCTACTCTATCTTTGTTTCTATCTATCTCTCTCTCTCTCTCTCCACAAATTTTCAATATGCAAATGGAAAAATACCAAAAAGAAAAAATAATACGAAAAAGGTGGATTTGTTTTGGGTGGGCAAGGGAATTTGTGTGTGGAGGGTAGGTGTTCCATGGTTGAGAGAGAAGGAAGAAGTGGTAATAAATTTCAAGGTGGGCGGGGTTGGTCGAAGCCGCCAGTGCCGCACATGGGATGGGAGAAGGTGGGATTTTTTTTATATACAATTTTTTATATAACTATTTTTCTATTTTTAAAAGAATAATGCTACACTTACCACATTTTTTCCCCACATTTCTATACCACATGATGTGGCATGGCCATATTATATGACACATCAATTAAATCAAGAGTAATGCTACACTTACCACATTTATATCCCACATTTTCATACCATCTTATGTGACAGATGAAGTGGATAATCACATTAATTAAAAAGTGTCAATAAATCATAAAAGTAAAGAAAACTTTAAATTAATTTTAATTGATGTGTTGTCCACCTCATCTGCCACATAAGGTGGTATGAGAATGTGGTATACAAATGTGGTAAGAGTAACATTATTCTTAAATCAATGAAGTGCATTTTAATTAAGACAATTAGAAAAACAAATGTTGGAATAAATAATAAATAATTTTAATTAATGTGGCTGTCCACCTCAGCTGTCATATAAGATGATATAGAGATGTGGTATACAAATATGGTAAGAATAACATTATTCTTTTAAAATACTCTTGAAAATGGAAAGACTGAAATACCCTTTAAAATGTATGAAAAATTGGATAGTGTTAAATTCAGATGACAAATCATGGATTTTGAAAAATTAAGGTGACATTTCTCTTAAATTTTTCTTTAATGTGACAAATTGAAACTGAGGTATAAGTTCATGTGACATTTTTACAGAAAATTCAATTATAAATCATTTAGCTATTGATTATCATCATGATCTTATAAGTAACTTCAATAAATACGATTGGAAACAAAATGGGTAAACTACTTTTGATTAAATGATGATGAAATATTTCATCAAGCTAAGTTATCACTCTCTGAATTATAAGATGTGTGGAGATGGGCTGAAGGTTAGAACAAATGTGAATTAAGGGCCCATTGGGTTTCTTATTTATGTCAACAAATTGGGGTGTTTGTAAGGGATTTCAAATGATTAAGTTAGAGCTTAAAAAATCAAATCAAGCTGAACATGGAAAATAATTAGGAGGTCATGCCACTCTGTATTGTAGGAGAAATTACAAAATGAGAGGAAAATAAAGAAGGGTGTGAGATATAGAAAGTGGGTTTTGACCCAAAAAAAAGATATAGAAAGTGGGTGAGTAAAGGAAAGATAAATCCTAGGGAAAAATATTAAAACAAAAACTATCACAAAGTCACATGATTAATTTAGGGGTGGAGAAAAAAAAATTCACATGAGTCACGACATATATATGGATACCTCTCCTTTATTGGCAAGATAAATAATAAGTAGATCAAAATGATATAAGAGCATCTCCAACAGTCTTTTCAACATTTTTGGAATGCTAAAATAGGTGAGCCACATCATCAAAACTCTCTTCAACAGTCTTGTCAAACTCAATCATCAAAGCTGCAATCTCTTTATGTCTCTCTTCAGGACTAATAAGTTAACATTGGCTCTTCAAAATATTTAATTTTACTTCGGAAACATAAAACCTACATTGAAAATGTTAAAAACGTGCATTTTTTTATTTTCAAACGATAACTTCATAGACATTTTTCATATGTTTTCATTCTTTTCCATAACATTGCATTAATTGAATTGAAGAGTCTGTTGGGGCATAAATTATTAAAGTATCAAACAAAGCTTTTCAAATTGCCACGTAAGTCAACAAACTTCAATTTGAAAATTTTGGTTTACTACTACTATTGGAGATACTCTAATCTTATGTTTGACTTTTCAAATGAATTCGAGTTGGATTAAAAGTAATACAATCCTTTACTTTATAAAAAAAATTTGGATAACTTAAAACAAAATCAAGAGGTTCGTAGTTCAAGCAATAAAAAACATTCAGCTATGCAATCGTGGTTTTGTCTTAGAAATCCCATCTCCATTATCATTTGTATAAAAATAAGCTTAATCTAGAAAAACTAAAACTACGTACTTGAGCTCAAGCCTGAAACACAACCTAAAAATATTGAAGTACCTTTGACACGAGCCTTCCAACTTAAACTCAGGACCTTAGATTGGGACCTTAAATCTGAGACTTACTATGCATGAAACCTCGGTACCAAACAAAAAATAACATTATATAACCAATGTAGCTGTTTAACATCATGTTAAAATGATATTAATAATTCACTATGAGATTTGAGGAATGGAAAATCGAACCTACGACCTCGATTGCATGAGTAAATGGTCTTAATCATTTGAGCTACAAGCTACTTACGAAATTTTAGATTTATGCATACTCCATTTGTTTCAAATAATTTTGTTATTTTATAAGTTTTAGATTGTTTTTTGGGAACTAGATTAGAATATAATTCACAATAACGATTTATGGATTTGTATTTTGTTTTAAAAATCCTTAAATTTAAGAAGTAAGATAATTCAAATAATTCCTCGCACACAAAAAAGAAAAATCCTTATTAAGAAAAAACAAAATATAATTCAAATATAATAATTAATGGATTATGTGGCATAAGCTTAACACGTAATTATGGATTTGTAGCGTCGATCACGATCTCTCTCTCCTTCTCTACATGCAGAACTTGGATATGGCGTCCCTTCAATTTTCGAAAATTAACCAAAACTTTAGAGTCACAGCATTTGATTCCTTTCAATTGCTTCTCATTCTTCTTCACGACTCTGCTACCCGCTCTCAATAGCTTCATTTCCCGCACTTTCCATTGATTTTTTTTTTCCAATTTCGAATTTTAGGTTCATTTTCTGGAGAAATTTTTGTTCTCATCATTTGAATATTGTTTTTTTGTGTACATTTTTGGGGCAACAATTCTATTTCTTGAATATCGTTATTTTCCCTTTGTAGTTTCGATTTTCTGGAAGAAATTTTGATTCAATTTATTCACAGTTGATTTTTGAGATATATCTCGAAATTTTGGACGTTTCTATACGTTTTCGGATGCAATGTTTTAGTTTTTGCTATGGAATTTGTGGGAAAAATTGAATTTTGGGGTGCTTTTGTGGGAATTTGAACAGAACAAGGTGCAGTTGGGATTTCCTAACATATGCTGTTGGGCGCAAAGAATCGAGCTAGGTTTTGTTCAGGTCCCTGATCTGACCGCAGAGGTAGGGACTTGATTGGATTCTTCTTTGTAGTTAATGGGATTCAAGAAGATTGATTTGGATGTTGAAATTCATAGAGGGAGCTGAGATTGGTGTTTTTGTTTGATGGGGAACACATGTGTAGGACCAAATCTTGGTGGTGGGTTCTTGCAATCTTTTACTGCTGCGGTTTGGCGAAACCGGCCACCAGAGGACAGGCTTCCTCCTCCTAAATCTAAGGAAGAAAACAGTAGTAAAAATGGCGCAAATTCAAACCATGGTTCCTCTAAAGGTTCTGAATCTGATGCTCCTAAAGCTCCTCCTGATCAGGCTCCTAAAGCCAGTGAGGCTCCCCAAAATCCAGTTCAAAGCACACCGCCTCTAACTGTGAAAATTAATGATGATCCACCTCAAAAGGCAGAACCTGAAAAACCCAATAAGCCAGAGGTGAAGGAGGAGGTGAGTAAGCCCCCGGATGCTGAGAAACAGAAGAAACCTGCTCACATGAAGAGGATTTCGAGCGTCGGGCTGCAAGTCGAATCTGTGTTAGGAAGGAAGACTGGCAATATAAAGGATGTTTATAGTTTGGGACGGAAGCTTGGGCAAGGGCAATTTGGGACAACGTTTCTTTGTGTGGAGAAGGAAACCAATAAAGAGTTTGCATGCAAGTCAATTGCAAAAAGGAAATTGACAACACAGGAGGATGTGGAGGATGTTAGGAGGGAAATTCAGATAATGCATCACTTGGCAGGTCACCCCAATGTGATACAAATCATCGGCGCTTATGAGGATGCTGTGGCGGTTCATGTTGTGATGGAACTTTGTGCAGGTGGGGAGCTTTTTGATAGGATTATACAAAGGGGGCATTATACAGAGAGAAAGGCAGCTAAGCTTGCAAGGGTTATAGTTGGTGTTCTCGAAGCATGCCATTCTTTAGGTGTCATGCATCGGGACTTGAAGCCAGAGAATTTTCTATTTGTCGATCAGGATGAGGAAGCACCACTTAAAACAATAGATTTTGGGCTCTCGGTGTTCTTTAGGCCAGGTATGATGCCATATTCGTGGAAGATAGAGTTATATTCGTCTATGGAATCCATATGGAAAAAATTGGACGCAAACTTTGTTGCTCGACCATGTTGTCATAAATATGTGAAAGAGATATATGCTTTTGCCTCATACTACTGCTGGTATTTGGTTGTGGTAGAATTCACTTACTATTTCTTCCATTTTATCTTGTTTGTTTACTTTGATAAGTGCAAGGTTCTTGATTTTATACTTCTACAGTGGTTATGTGGAGTAGGCTCTACCATGTTTCTCTTATGGTTGCTTCTGAAGTGATCTGAAGAATTAAATGTTAGGATCTATGTTCGTAAAGTAAAAATCTGTTGACCATAAGTGCGAAGATATTTGGCACATATATAAGCAACCAATCTTTACCCAATATGAGAATGGAAAAGAGAGGTGTGTGGATGGGAATGTACTGGGAGAGGTAAGAGTGTTAAAGGTCGTGGCAGGGTAGATATCAAATGTTAAGAGTTGGGGTGTGTGGCGTTGGAGAAGGAGGCGGACAAGTGATGTAACTGCTAAGAGATGAAAAGGGTGGATGGCTTTGTATAATATTATGGTATGATAATTAGCAAAATCATTGTTGAAGCTCAAAAGACGAAGGATTTGGTATTGCTTGATATGAAATTGAATCTAGTGTGTATTTCAGGGTTTTATTCTTTCGGTAGAACTTAGCTTTCCCTTTTCTTCCTTTTTTAAGTCTTGGTTCAAAATTTCAAGAACTGGCAGTTTTATTCGATTTGGTTTGGTTGCTTCTACATATAGCCTATACTGCACTTTGTAAGATTACTGGAGACATAGGTTACCCTCCCCTTAAAGATTCATCACCAAATGTCAAGTCTACACTTGTATAACAGCCATTTTGGGGATTTTTGTGACTAACCTTTAGGTGCTTTCGTAATGCTATGATGTTTTCTCAGGTTTCAAGCATTTGCATGTGTCTGTCCAAAATCTGTAGTATTTGAATATTCATGGCAAAAAAAAGTTTTCAAATATAGAGGAAATAGAAAATAATGATAGTAGATGCTTATGCTTACAAGGTTAGCTGAACTATGATAGCTGGATTCGACGGAGAAATCCCATTTGTTTATTTTCCTTTGGTATATGATTTTCTTTCTCATTTCATTATTAATTTAATGTGTATATGGCTTGTGTACATGGTGTGCTACCACTAAACCAAACTGTTGCTTGTGTAAATGGGTTGCATTCCTTTCTGGCTCTTTTCTAAAAAGTCATGCCCACATGCTAAGTGAAGACCACAGAGGGATGTAATCCTAATACACTAACTATTCTAAAGAGAGTTATTTAGAAAAGGGATATAGTTTGTGATTTAATCTTCAAATAATCATTAAGCGATTGATATCCATGCCAAATGCCATTGTTGTTTCCTATTCAAATGATTCATTCCCATGCCCCATATATGGCTGCTGCAAGTCAGTATGTTTAAAGTTTCCAATCATTCTCTTTTGTAAATTTTGTGTTTTCCTAAGTCAGCAACATGTCTAACTGTTACTTTTTCTCATTGGAACTTATTCAACGTAGTTAACATTGCTAGCCTGAATTCTTTCCATGTCTAAATTGTAACAAAAAGCCCATCTTCCCAGGAGAAACATTTACTGATGTTGTTGGGAGCCCTTATTATGTGGCTCCAGAAGTACTTCGAAAGCTTTATGGTCAAGAATGTGATGTTTGGAGTGCTGGTGTGATCATTTATATCTTACTCAGTGGAGTGCCCCCATTCTGGGATGGTGAGAATATCATGGCTTTGATGTATTGAATATTCATTGAAATTTTATCCATATAAGAATTACATCTAATTTCTAGTTTGCTTATGATGTCCTGGATCAGAAACGGAGCAAGGTATATTTGAGCAGGTTTTGAAAGGTGAACTTGATTTCATATCAGAACCATGGCCCAGCATATCTGAAAGTGCTAAGGATTTGGTTCGGAGAATGCTTGTGAGGGACCCAAAAAAGCGGCTAACGGCCCATGAAGTTCTTTGTGAGTAAAATTTCTCTGCAAGTTGGACTTCTTGTTGCAACCTAAAAGTTTCATTTTATCATGTCATTAGGGATAACGGACAAGTGTTTGTTATTTAACTGGGCTGTGCAATATTAATTGTGAACAGTTCAAAATTTCATTTACCAAGGTGATAAGTGATTGAGAAATAGACTACTAAGAATGATTGATCAAATATAGGGATGGATTCTCCATTGTAAATGTAACCCAATCAACATAAGCGGAAGCATTAGTTAGCCTAAGTGGTTTCTCTTCTTAAACATCTCATAGAACATAATCAGGGACTTGAAAAGGCAGATCACGGATGCAGTTTATTGGAGACATTTATCAATATTTCTTTTTCATTGTAAGAGGTCATTTTTTTAAGAAGTATCTATTAGTCCAATCATTACATGATAATTTGAAAGTGTAAACATAGTTAGCCTCACAATTGGTTTTTTGAAAATTTACTTGGCCTTGTTGTTTGCATGTTATGCCTTTAGTGCCTTTTATGATTTATGTTAAGAGGGTGTTTGCAACTTGGTTTTTGCTATGTCAAGTAAAATTTCTTCGTAATCAATAGAATCCATTTTTCTTTTGAGCATATAAATGAGTAGATAACTGGATACATAATTGAAGGTGGCAAATGCTTATTTTTTTCTGTTCAAACTTTTCGACCTTGGCATGTTCTCAGCATTTCTTCTATCATGAATCATAGTGTTGCATTAAGTAGCACTTTTTTCCTCGTGCAGGCCACCCTTGGGTTCAGGTAGATGGTGTTGCTCCTGATAAACCTCTTGATTCTGCAGTCTTAACTCGCTTGAAGCAATTCTCAGCCATGAACAAACTCAAGAAAATGGCCATCAGAGTGAGTATCATCCTTAAATTTTACAACATTAAAAGATGTTAAGGTCAGGTTTGGATGGTTAGGGTATTGTCATTCAAATTTTCTGTAACAGTATTGATTCATTCTAGCGTGTTGCATTACAAAGTACAAGCACACACAGGATGTCATGTGTCTGACATGTTACAGTTGTTACAAAGCTATTTGTTATGCAATGCGATAGTTACTATATCTATATAAGCTCTTGTCAAAGTATTTTTTTGTAAGTGACGAATCTTGGTCTGGTTGCCTAGACTTTGTTGATAATTGGAAAGCAGAAGCAAACAAGTTTGATATCACTACTGGCAGTCTAATCATTTCCTGCCTGAAGATTTTTGTGATATCTTGTTCTGTATTTGGGTATGACTTGCCCATCTTTGTTTGTTTTGTAGGTCATTGCAGAAAGCCTCTCTGAAGAGGAAATTGCAGGCCTGAGAGAAATGTTCAAGATGATAGACACAGATAATAGTGGGCATATTACCCTTGAGGAACTGAAGACTGGCTTGGAAAGAGTGGGTGCTGATCTCAAGGATTCTGAAATCAGTTGGTTAATGCAAGCGGTAAGTGCTAGGTTCGGACACAGAACTTTATGTAGTCATGTAGCAAACATGCTATGTTTTAAGAGTTTTTATAGCCAAAAATACAAGTTGCCTTGTGTGCCGAGAGCAAGCCTTTCGGTCTGCATAGCTTCTTTCTTTTTTTTTTCCATTTCTTTTCGGATTTTTAAATTTTTAGTTCTACAGAAATAAATGAGGCCAATACGGGTTGAATTCATGAGACTGGGTGAGTTGGATTAGGTTGATCAATAGGTTAGATTACGGAGTTCGTGTAATATTTAAAGTTATGTGCAAAGTTATCTTAATGAAGGAAAGCAATAAGACTGATTATTGTTAAATAAGAATTCTGTAAGACTTAGCGAGCTTTGTATGGAGGGATTTTAGCAAACTATGAACAATAAGAAGGTTTAAGTATAGAAACAGTAGAGCGTGGGAGAGAGAAATTGGGGTTTCAATTACTATATTATCCCTAGTTTAAATTTATTACTTGTTTAATATAAGAGAGGCATAATTCATATTTCTGTGTTCCAATTGATGGAGGAGTTTTCTTAACAGTTGGTATATTCAGCCAGGTGAATTGCAAGATGACCTGGCCGAATATTTCCTATGCGTCTAGGCTTGTAAGCAAATTAATTAGCAATTTTCTGTTTCCCGATTGATGAAGGATTTCCTTTTCTTATAAAAATTTCAGGCGGATATAGACAACAGTGGTACCATAGACTACGGTGAATTCATAGCAGCAATGCTACACCTAAACAAGGTCCAGAAGGAGGATCACCTGTATGCAGCATTCTCGTACTTCGACAAAGATGGAAGTGGGTACATCACTAGGGATGAGCTGCAACAGGCCTGTGAGAAGTTTGGATTAGAAGATGTTCAGTTAGACGACATCATACGAGAAGTTGACCAGGATAATGTAATTGACTCCCCTGCTCAATTTTCACCTCGTGGGTACAAAATTGTTCACAGAAGTTTCAAACTGATTTATTTTCTTTTTCAGGACGGCCACATTGATTATAACGAGTTTGTCGCCATGATGCAAGACACCGGTTTCAGCAAGGGATTGCAAAGTAACATGAGTAGAAAGGTAGGGTGAGTCTCCGATTCTCGGGAAGCCATCAAGCATAAGGAAAAAAGAATCAACGACACAGTCTATGTAGTCAATATGTACCAATATTTGCTCCTTCATAAAAAAGGGAATTAACAGAACTAGAGATGCATACTGTTGTAGAGATCAGCCAGCAGGTTTCAGGGGGTGAGAGAGAGAGAGAGAGAGAGAGAGAGAGAGAGAGTTAGTGCCCTGTTCTTTCTTTTCTTCTAATGCTCTCATTTTGTATTTACCATTTAGCTTTCTGTTCACTATTTCTTTTTCACTTTGGAATTGACTGCAGCATGTCACTTATTTTTTTGAAGTTATTTGTATTTGAATCCATTTTTTACCGTACTTGTCTTTTTATCATCTATTTTTGGTACGTAATTAAAGCACGTCCATGCGTTTAGAAGCTTGAATTTATGGTTCAGATTTCTGATTTTGACAAGGTTCCCTAACCTATTCATATACTTTATATGTTTTATATAATTAAATTTCCAGAGGACAAACAGAGAGGTACTTACTGTTTGATCGTTTTCAGAGGTTTATGTATAACAGACGTACAAAAATTTTGCAGAGAAAACGACGGAGGTAGCATATAGTCCTATCAACCAGAAAAGCCATAGAGCCTTCAACCCACCAAATAAGCTAAACTAATTTGATGGACGCGTTTATAGGGTAGCTCACTTTGCATTGTATTTTAATGATCTCAATCTCAACTGTTAATCTTTGAAGTATTTCCTTAAAATTCGACTTTGTGAAAGATACCCATACAAAACAGAAAACCATTTAACCATTTGATTAAGTTATCATATTTTAGTGTCTTTATGATTTACAATTTGTCCAACTCTTTACCAGAAAAAATTGTAAACGAAAAACTTTAAAGATTTACTGCTCGAATCACTGTTATATAATGCGTAATGCACTTTACAAGATCTGGTGTAAAAGTGAATTTGGTTTTGGTTATAAATGCACCTCATATATATATGTACATATCATATGTCTGTATGTGTGAGTGGTACGTACGTACTGTCAAAGTGCAAAATGTCCATATCCGTCATCGTTGATTGATAGGGCCTAGAGAGAGAGAGAGAGAGAGAGAGAGCGAGCATACTGAAACTGAACCATCAAATTTGTCTAATATGCACCAGCTGCTTGCCATTAAATTTAAATTATTGCTGTTAGGTTGTCCACAAATACTCAGAATGGAACCACACATTTGATGTCAAACAGTGATCATAGACAGGGAAAGGGATAATGAGATCGATATGCTCTTCACATCGAGTTTTAAGAGATGATCACTTGACTTCCATCGGTGAGATCAATAGGGTTTTAGTGGGAAATTAATGCATGTATATTTTTTTGATACAAAGTGACATTGAAAGCTGATGGATTCGAATAAAACCTCGGGTGCAAGAATAATTGCTATATATTAAATTACAAGTTTATTGCTAATGCATTCAACTTATAATTCAAAATACATATATACTATCGAAAAATATATATAAATAACAAATAGCAAAGAAGTTTTCTTTTAAGTTGATGATGGATCCGAGGTTTTCCTTTAATTTTCAAGAAAAAAAAATCAACCTAGTATACTTTTCCTTTTCTTTTTATTTTCATAATTTGGTTTCAGCAATGGCTCGAAGCACATGATATTTGACCTACCACACACCATCTTTTTCCATTGCAGATACAGCTTTTGATGAACTTTCTAAAAACTGTATATGACACACACCAACTTTTAATTCATCCTTCACTTTCAAGCCCTCTTTCTTATGGGATGAAAACGAGAGAGATAAGAAGAAGAAGAAGAAGAAGAAAATAAGAAAAAAGTTGCAAGTCCCCACCATGACACCCTTTCCTGCTGTCGATTTCACCTTTGCATTATTTGGACCACTTCTTTATTTTCTTCGTTGAAATATTTTCTCATTGAAATTAAAACAGAAAGAAACAGCCCGTGCTGGATTGGATGAAGGTGTCCCCTACAGCCTTTTCCCTGATTGCTCTCTCACAGTCAAAACCCTCGAGGACACCATGCATATGATGCTTGTATGTTCATTTTGGTTTTTTTGTATTTTATGGGACAAAAGTCAAATAAGTCATCAACTTCATTTATTTTCTAACTTTTTTCTATGTCAATATGAAGTACGTACTACTTGGTACTCTCCAAGTGGGTCTTTCATTTTAAATAGTAGGGTATAGAGCTATTGGAAAAATTATAATAGTACCAAACTCTTATTTACGGTGCACACAACCGAATCTTGCTAGAAATAAATGTAATTTAAAGTTAATTCAAATTTAAATAAATAACCGAGTCACTTGACAAACAAAACCAAAGGAATAAATTTGGCTATTTCAAGATCCCATTTTTTTATAAAATATTTATAAAGCATTCCTTTTCGACATCGGCTCCGTAAAAAATCTCATTATTTGATTATTGGATTTCATTTCAAGCATATATATGCATACTCAATAATATTGTTGTAGTAGCTATACATAGGGAAGGTGGAGTCAGCTCAAACTTCAAATTCTGTCTATCAATCAAGCCCTTTATTGCTCAAAGGTGTTTTTTTAAGTGGGAATCTTTCATTTACAACAAAAGGTTTGTGTCACCATAACTGGTCTTTTGCCATCTGTTCTTCTTAGTGGGAGGCTGCCTCGATGCCTTTATTAATTAATTAGAAACCAAATAGGCATCACTACCCTAGTGCCATAGCCACTTCCAATTCACTCATTGCTGATGCATGTTGCCCAGTCCACCATTTTCTTCCACTAGGGTTTAGGGCCTTCCACTTCTACTAAATAATTGAGATTATACTTTTTAGGTGCATAAATAGTTACCCTTTCTTCATCCCAAAATTACAAAGTTTCTTTTGCACTTTTAACTTTTGACTGTCTAATCAGTCGTAAATGTGAGCTGTAAATTCAAACATTTTAAGTTCGAATATTCACAAACAGAAATGTATATTCTTGAATTTGCTTGATATTTGTGATTCACGAGTTATGATAAGTATCTATAATTTTCTCAAAATTTTACGCGTGATAAGATAAGAGGACTGACCGCGAAGATAAGAAGAAAAAAATTCCCAATCTGTATAGCTTTTTGCCGTTCCCATCTTTTGCCCATCCAATTCCTTTTGTGCTGGCTTCCTTCCACAGAAAGGTCCTCCAACTTTTTAAGCTTTTGTGTTTGTGTGTGGTCTGCAAATTGAATTTCATAATTCCTCCACCTGCTTTGCACTTGGTTGTGCTATGCACATGCATGAAGGAACCAAAAAGGAGCAAAAAAGATTGTGTCACAATGCTATCAGCTGCGTGATCTTGAGGACCACGTGTAAACACTACAGGGCAGCTGAATGGGATCGAGCCATTTGACCTGCCTACGTGTCATGGCATTTGTGGTGCTGGACTCACAGCCAATGAGCCATTAAGTCAAGCTGGACCGTGTGTGGCTGGGCGATTGCTGACCCTACACGTGGCAAGCGAGTGACAGCTTCGGCTTGTATTAATAACAACTGTTGACACTGGTACAAATAATATGCTGGCTACGATCCTCTCTCAGGACACTCGACCTCAACTCAGACTGACTGCCTAATCCCTTGCAGTCACGTCTTTGTCACGTGCCTTTCCCTCAGTTGGACGGCACCGCCTTGGAGATTTGGAGGGAGAAATTTTTCCAACATATTTCTTTGTTTTTATTTGTTTGTTTTTATTTTGAAAAAAGAAGAAGAGAAAATTCGACAATGTATTTCGTGATGGATAACAATTAGTTTTATTAGTTTTTATATATATTTATTTATAGCGGATAATAATAATTAAATATTAAATATTATTTATATAGATTAATAATATTATGTGACAGTGTGATTCACTTAAAAAAAAATTTATCCTAAACTCAATGGTATTCCCCATTAGAATTTCTTGGGTCAACAAATGATTAATTAACATAAATTTTAACAAGCAACACAATTCAATTAGTTTACAATCTTAATCAATCTATTTGAAGATGACCTAAACTCCACCATGCATAGTTCTCAACGTTCTTGCCTCCATTCCAGTGTCTTTGGAAACCCTAACAACAACAGCAAGCAACACACACAAACAACACATGGACATTAAAAGTAGCATTGATGTATAGTTCCTCAAACCATATTACATTTGTTGTCTTTATCTAATAAATTCAGAGTATCATATATAAGTGACATATTAAATATATATATATATATATATATATGATGAAAATTTATGTTGCATGGACACAAATACAGCGACACGAGAATTGGAAAAACAACAAACTTCAAAAAATTAGTACACAAGGACACGACAATTAATTTATTCTTATTATAATAATATTTATATATATTAAATAAAAACAAAATATTGATGTTCATATTCCAATTTCACAATACCATATATAGTGAAAGTCATGCTTTCCAAGTTTTTCAAATGTAGTTTATTAATTTTATATGAATTATAATTGAATTAACACATTAATTGACCATGAGTATGAGTTGATCCATATTCAAAGAGTGTCGTGACTATAAACAAGACGTTAACCGTTGAAAATAAGTGTCTAAGAAATGTTCGAGTGAGTATCCGACACTCGAACACTTGGTCTTAATAAAGTGTCTATTCAACATAGATGAAAACTATAAATAATATGATGAAAATGTCGTAAAAAAGAATTTTCTTTTTTGGAGCTAAATAAAGAGATATTCTTAAGGATGGGAACCAGCTGGTTAATTATTATTAGGATAGTTAACAATAGGGTGCCACGAGGCAGGATTTGGTGGAGCCATCGAATTCGAGGGTGACCTACCATGAAACAACCACCGCAGCTCCTCCTTGATCCTTATCATCAGGAACCACCAAAATTGTCCTTTTGGCTTTTGGGGCCACTTTTTGTCCAAACCCTAGCTATTTCTGGACACCTATCACCTGCCAAATGGTCCATCAACCCATCCCTTCACCCCTAAATTACTACTCTACCCTTCCACTCCTTTTCCTTTTAGGTTTGCCCTTGATTATTTGCTCTAATTTGACATGTATTTTATATTTCTTCAAAAAATCATAATAATTTATCAAGATATATAAAAAAACAGCTAGCAGGATAAAGCATTATCCCTTTGCCCAACTTGCCAAAAATAATTTCTACGATGCTACAGACTACAGTTCCCTCTGGATTGCTCTAAAATTTATATGAATTTGGCCCGCCACAGAGAAAATTCAATGATCTTGAGTGACCAAGTTGCATTCATGAAAATACCAACATATATAGCACCAAAAAGAAATTTTTTGTCATTCATCTGTCGATGTTTAAATACTTTTTGGTTTAGTTTATGGGTTAATTATAAAGAACACGCTCTTACAAGAAATTTGTACGTAATTTAAGTGATTAAAAACGTTCATTTCCACAACCCAAGTCCACTATTCCTTGTATCTATTTTTCCTTTCATTCATTTTGTTTTTCGCTCTACCAACGGATATAAACAGCAAAATCTGTTTTGCTTTTCCCTCATATAAAGGAGAACGTTTAAAAATAGAAACGTGATAAAAACTAGGATTAGTATCCTTGAAAGGTCAAAGAAAGTGGGAGGGTGGCACAGACAAAGGAAACTTCAAATCCAAATTACGTGCAATAAGGTGCCAATAAGAGTCACAGCACGACTAAATTTACAAAATAATCGTGGGAATTATTGTCTGTACCTAAATCTATCATGCGTCATGTCAATGTGATCATTTAATTTAGAATACTTGTACACTAAACGTCATATAATTTCTTGTTTATGAGGTACACTAAATAATCTTTCAACAACATTACGTACATTAGGGTCTCTTTAAATAGACACCAAAATTTACAAATAAATTATCGTGTCTCTATGTTACTACACGGAGGCATGTCGTTGTAACATTGCGAATCAACCCAAATTTAAACATGTGTGTGATCATTAGTTTAACCTAAACTTACTATATTAACGATTGAATATATGTTATAATATAGGTGTATTCGAAAGCATATGCTAGATTATATCGAAAGCACAAGATAATCTTTATTTTTAATGCACGTATTAATCCCAGTATTAAATATATATATATATATATATATATTATATTGAGAAGGAAAAAGAATTAATGTGGACCGTTTGGGAGCAAAATACCAAAAGAAATTAATTGGTGCCCTGTTTAAAGGGTAATCTAAGACCAAAACTAGACCTCATATTACAGAGAAATGTAGGCCCTCCAACAAAGCAAACAAAATTCATGGTCCTTGTCTGCATTGGGCTACTTGATTAGGCGGCACATCATCCATCCAAATGAGGTTAAAACATCATCAATGTCAAAAGTTGCTTAACTGATCGCTCATACCATAGCAGCTAGCAACTCATCACCAGTTTTGATTTCATACAGAAACAAGATCACCAATATTCCACCCTTAACAGCAACAACAAATCGTCCTAACACGTGTACGACAGTGATATATGCATCATGGATGCACTCGATGAGTTATACAAGTATGATTTAGATTGTTCCGTTATTAATAAATCGTGTCTCTCGTAGACTCGTACCATTTATCTCAAGTTAAAAAATATCAACTAACTTGTCATTATCAATTTCTTATTGGCTGTGAGTAAATAAGATTCATAGTATTAGACCCAGATGGAAACAAACGAAACACAACGAAATCAGTATAATATAACAAGTTTTGAGTGAAGTTGTTATCACGCGGTTTTAGGAGAGTTACATGTGTTTTGTAAATAATGGGGGAACTGCAAGGGTATTTTGGTAACTTCACATTCCCTCTTGATTGGGCTTTGCTCTCTATAAAGAGAGGGGGAGGATGCACCCACAAGTTGAAAGATCATGCATCATACCTCTCAAAACACCAAAGGTAGCTCTCTCTCTCTCTCTCTCTCTCTCTCTCTCTAGTCATCCTCTACTCCATGCTCATTCCTTTTCAGTCATATAACTAAGAATAAGGTATGGATACATTGGGAGTTTTTTCTTTCTTTCTTCCTACCTTCTAATCATATTGTTTTGGACTTTCAACATTTTCATTTCATTTCTTTCCTCTCTCTTACTTCTATGCTAATTAGTATATCATGATGCAACCCCAACTATCATTTCTTTCCACTAATTACATTGTGATTTCATCATTTTTCTCTTTTAAGTTTGCTTTGCAACTTAATTTCCCAAGTTTTCTTCTGCTAATTATAAGGAATGAGGACATTGTTGAAGTGTAGAAGAAGATTAATTAGGTTTCTTTCCAATTTCTAACAAGATGACATTATTAATGCTTCTACCTTAAAGCTCCTCCCATTTTGTGGTGTGGGTTCCTTTGCAACTTTACACCATACAATCTTTTGTTAGCACTCTATACCTACCTCTCTACAAAGATTTTCCCAATTAAATTTTGCTTTTATTTTTCCACACCAAGCCTTGTAATTTTCTCATCACATCCATTTTCCAAAGGCAGTAAAATATTATGAATTAATTATCACATTCATGCAAATGAATTTAATTAATAACTTGCACTTTTTTTTTTCTTTCCCTCTAGTGAAAGATGGAGAAATTACCAAACTCTTCCGTGCTGGCAAGGACCAAGTCCGATCAACTAGTGGAAACTGTGGCGGCCGCGTTCAAGTCACCTCCACCAGGCGAAGCCATTGCGGGGTCAGCAGACGGCAGCAGCACCCTATCGAGGAAGTCTAGCCGACGCGTGATGGGGGCGTCACCCGGGCGTGGTAGCGGCAGTGTTGGCAAAAACACACACATTAGGAAGTCTAGGAGCGCCCAAATGAAGCTGGACCTGGATGAGGTCAGCAGTGGCGCTGCTCTAAGCCGAGCCTCCAGCGCCAGCTTGGGGTTCTCATTCTCCTTCACTGGCTTCACTGTGCCCCCGGATGACATCGCCGACTCAAAGCCTTTTAGCGACGACGATGATATCCGTAAGTAGTATTTCATGCAAATGCTTAATTAGTGACTTAATGCATGTGCTCTTCACCCATAAGTATATAATTAAAAATTAAAAATTAAAAATTAGGAAATTAAATCTGTCCCAATGCAAGAGCTAAAATACAAAGGCCAGATCGGATTAAACATTTTTATTTATTTCACTTTTGAGTATGTATGCACATGTTCTTGCTTTTGGTCTTTTTTTTTTTGTCCTTGTTAAATTTATTTCATTTTGCTGTTATTGTTGTTGTCTTTGTTTTTGTTTTGATGATGCATGTTACTTCCACTCTCCCTACCAGCTAGTCTTTGTTTCCCAACATGTGCTGACATTCAAAGAGTAAAAAAAAAAAAAAAAAAATTTAATTTTTAAAAAATTATGTAATTTAAATCACTTTTAACTTTTTTGGGTTTTTAATAGACTGAATTAATATGAATAAAAAATATTTAAGATTTTTTTTGGATTTTTTTGGGTCCTTTTGCTCTTTGAGGGGCAGTTTTGGTAAAATTAGGGGAAGAGAGTGAAACTTTTGAGTAAATGATTGTTGTGGTGCTCAACTGGTAGCCAGAGAGAAAAAGGCCAAATACAGTTTCCAACTCTTTGGTAGAAATAATCCAATCAGATTCTTATTAGGAACTTGCCAAATGACTTTTAAAAGAGAACAGTGCTTTACAATGACATGGAAATGTGAAGATGGTTAGGGATTGGGTCCCCACTGCTCCCAGAAAAGGAGATAACATATGGCTTTATGGTCATTGATTATGAAATATGAAAGGGAAAAGAACAATACTAATCTAACATCTAACAAGACGTTTGAAAGGAAGGGGAACAAACCACCCACTAGTGGTTTGGATTAATTGTTTATTTTAAAAAAATTTTGGGTTCGAGTCTTAGCATCCGTGTAGTGTGTGTAACTTTAGATATACAGATTCCCAGTTCAATTATACAGTTTGTGTTCAGGACCATTGTTAGCAGAGAATTAGTACAACCAGAAGAGAACAGTGGTGTAGCGGTGAGGCATGTTTAATTTTTCCACCTACCATACCATAAAATTTAGAACACTAGCATTCCCTTCTTTTTTCTTGGCCATATTTTTCATGTCTGGTTTTTTCATATTTCTCTCCCATGGCTTTTTTTTAACCTTTGATGTTTTGCTTCACATCAGTCTCGTAATCACCACACTGTGCATTCTTTGACAAATGCGACCACCAGAAGAAAACTAGTCGTCTGTGGGTCCCCATTTTGAGAGCAATTGTGGGTCCCAAATGGTTAAATGAGAGATTAGGTCCTCTCCAAATCCCATTTGTGCTGGGTTAATTGGGCCTGATTGGTGGTCATCAAAAGTTTACATTTTATTTTTCAACAGTGGACCAGAGTCTACCTAAATTAGCCTTTTGGTCTGATGTGAGATTGCATCAAATTTAATATGGAGAAATTTGACATGCATGTCGAAGGAAAAAAAACATCTAATTAAATACCATGTCTTAATCAGTTTGACCTTAAACTATAGTTTGAGGGTTGTTCTTGAATATGAGTTCATAAATGAAGGTTGGATAGATTGCTAAATAAAAAGTTGTTTTTGCTCCCTATTAATATTTACTTGATTTTGAAAAATCCATTAGAAAAAGACATGCTTTCAAGCATAAAAAAATTCTTGCTGCATAAGCATAGGCATAATATTTTTTTCTTTTTCTTTGAATGCCTTAATTTTCAGCTGCTAATAGTGAAATAATAATATAATAACAGAGAACTATGTATGATTCATTGCATAATGCAGCAGAAGATCTTGAAGCTGGCACCACCAGGAAGCCGAAATTCCAAACAGAACCTACTCTGCCAATTTATCTCAAGGTTTTTCTCCCTTCCAAGTAGTTACACAAGTTATACAAGTTACAAGTTGCCATGTTTGCCATGTATGCTTTCCTTTCCCTCTTCCGGAAAACCATTGCAATTTGCAACTGCATCTACCGGTGTACGTTCAAAACCTGTACATGTTCAAATCGTAGTGCTCGAATTGATGTGATACTTACTATCTATTTGGACAGGCAAGGGTGGAGAATGATCTAACACACATCAAGGGCGATCCATAGAACATGGCTAGCAATATAAGCATGGTCAGGTTCAGTCTTGTACAGAGTTTCATTCTATATGACTTGTATGTACAAGACTTGCCCTTCTTTCCAGCCAAAAGGTGCTACACGTTCATATAAATAAACTCACATAAACTGCTTTTAGGGTCCTAGAAGAAGTAAAGAAATCATGGGTTTTAAACCCTACAGAAATAGTTTAGACACCTGCATATTGAGCCACGCAGGTTTTTAGCCTTCAGTAAGGGCTTAAACAATCCCAAATAGGAACACCAAAAGCATCAAAGGAAAGAAGGGTATGGACGGTCTGACATATTCTTCCTGAAAAGTAATTAACTATCTTTCTACGTTGCAATAAGTTTGATATATTACTGCAAGTAACTAGTTGACAGTCTTAATTACTGATGAAGGCTAAATCTTGTTCTGGTTTTGTTTCAGTTCACAGATGTGACATACAAGATCATTCTCAAAGGAATGAGGACAACTGAAGAGAAGGATATCTTGAATGGGATTACCGGTTCGGTGCACCCGGGAGAAGTTTTGGCCCTGATGGGACCATCTGGAAGTGGAAAGACCAGCCTCCTTAATCTGCTTGGAGGCAGGGCAGTTCAAGCCAATGTCACTGGTTCCATTACTTACAATGACCAGACATACTCCAAGTTCCTAAAAAGCAGGTACGAATCTGAAACTAAAATTTTATCACTGTAATAAAAAATATTATATGGACACAGATTATAGGCATGGAGGCTTCTTTAGTTATTCTTTTGGCAATCAAAATGGTTTTCCATTAAAAATCTGCTTGATTGAAGCAGAGTACATGGTTTCTTTTCTCCTTCAGATTCCAAAGTATAATATATATTTATGCATGTGTGCAACAAAATTGACACGAAGTGTATGGCAGGATAGGGTTCGTTACGCAGGACGATGTTCTATTTCCTCACCTTACAGTGAAAGAGACATTAACATATGCAGCCCTCCTTCGGCTGTCAAAGACATTGACAAAAGAGCAGAAGGAAAAACGAGCTCTAGATGTCATTTATGAGCTAGGCTTAGAAAGGTAAGTTCTCCCTCTACTGCTGCCATTGGACTTATAAGCATTGTCATCACTGATCTTACTAGATTAAAAAGCTAACTAGCAAAAATCCTTGATACGCACAGGTGCCAAGACACTATGATTGGTGGCTCCTTTGTCCGTGGGGTATCAGGTGGAGAGAGGAAGAGAGTTTGCATTGGCAATGAGATCATAATTAACCCTTCCCTTCTGTTTCTGGATGAACCAACCTCTGGCTTGGATTCTACGACTGCACTTAGAATCGTTCAGATGTTACAAGACATAGCAGAGGTATGTACTTCAGTTTTGACAGACAGATTCGGTATGGCAATTAGTTTTATAATTGCAAGGCAATGCAGAGCTGCTTTTAGTTTCTCCAAATTCTGAGGAAATACAATTATTTTCATTCAAAAGTTAAACCTCAACTTTATTAGTATATTTTTCAGAAGCAGCTAATAATTGAATTGAGAAATAAGTAGTAAGATTCTTTATATGGCAGGCTGGCAAAACAGTGGTGACAACAATCCACCAGCCATCAAGTAGACTCTTCCACAAATTTGACAAGTTGATCCTTCTTGGGAAGGGAAGCTTGCTTTACTTTGGGAAAGCATCAGAAGCAATGGTTTATTTCTCATCCATAGGATGTTCCCCACTTATTGCCATGAACCCGGCAGAGTTCTTGCTAGACCTTGCAAACGGAAACATAAACGACGTTTCTATACCATCAGAGTTAGAGGATAAAGTGCAAATGGGAAATTCAGAAGCAGCTGATACAAGAAATGGAAAGCCATCTCCAGCCGTTGTGCATGAGGTATGTTCTGATTGATTTCTTAAATTTCTAAGAGAGGCGCTCAAAAGAGAAAATTATCTTCCACATATATATATTAACAATGTGCACATGTCAGGAATAATTACTCCCAAGTATAAAGTTCACAAATATAGATAGGGATACATAATACTTATTGATCATTGCAACTTACTTGTCCTACAAGAAAAATCTGTCTGATTTCGGACTGCATCATCAAACGCACTAATCTGATGTGTCTATTTGAAAGCAGTATCTTGTGGAGGCCTATGAGACACGAGTTGCAGACGAGGAGAAGAAGAAGATTATGGTTCCTCTTCCCCTTGACGATCAACTGAAGTTGAAGGTGTCGATTTCAAAACGAGAATGGGGAGGAAGCTGGTGGGAACAATTTTCCATCTTGTTTTGTAGAGGAATTAAAGAACGAAGGCATGACTACTTCAGCTGGTTGAGAATTACCCAAGTCCTCTCCACTGCAGTTATTCTGGGCTTGCTATGGTGGCAGTCAGATAGCAACAATCCCAAAGGCCTGGAGGATCAGGTAAATCTTTGCTTTGTCAAAGCAATAAAAGTTACAAATATCACAGAAAGGTCTTTGGGGGAAAGGTCTCAAAAGGAAACAAATTAAGAAGCAACCAGGATTTTCAACATCTGTTATTTATTTGTTTATTTTTCTTCATTGCAGGCAGGATTGCTTTTCTTCATTGCTGTCTTCTGGGGATTTTTTCCTGTCTTCACAGCAATTTTTACATTTCCTCAAGAAAGGGCCATGCTGACGAAGGAACGAGCAGCTGACATGTACAGATTAAGTGCATATTTTGTTGCTAGGACTACAAGTGATCTCCCACTAGACCTATTGCTACCGGTACTGTTCCTCGTCATTGTATATTTCATGGCAGGCTTAAGGCTGAGTGCTGACACCTTCTTCCTAAGCATGCTTATAGTTTTCCTCTGCATTGTGGCAGCGCAGGTATGCCTCTTTCCAGCTACTGGTTGATATTTTAATTTATTTTTTTAAAGCTGAATATTTGACCTCTTCCAAAACACTATGTGAAAAATACCATATTTAACTACTTAAATGGCATGCAAAACAGGGACTTGGACTAGCTATTGGAGCTACATTGATGGACTTAAAGAGGGCCACAACTCTAGCTTCTGTAACTGTCATGACATTCATGCTGGCTGGGGGGTTCTTTGTGAAAGTAAGCATGCAATCCTTGACTGAAAATTTATATTTTGTCTACAAATTTATTTCCTAAAAGATTTCACATTTCCTATAGGATTGGAAGATATTATATCTAACACAACATGTTGTTTAAAATGTTGCAGAAAGTTCCGGTGTTCATATCTTGGATTCGGTATATGTCTTTCAACTACCACACATACAGGCTTCTTCTTAAGGTGCAGTACGAAGCAATCACACCAGCCATTAATGGGTTGAGCACAGACTGTGGTTTAACAGGAGTCGGTGCCCTTGTAGCCATGGTATTTGGATACCGGCTCTTGGCATACCTTTCTTTGCGGAGAATGAAGCTTCAAGGTGGAGCTTAAATGCGATGAAGTCTTCAAGGAAGCCTAGAATCTATTAGAAGCTATCTTTTGAAGCATGAGTTTCAAATTAACTGAGGAAAACTAGCTGAGGATCACTGATCTGGAACTTATGCATTCTTCATTCTAAGAACTTCTTAAAATTTATGTCATGTAGCAGGTAAAAAGCCAGATAGACCGGTTAGTTGTTGTGTAGCTAATTCTCTATATGGAGAAATTTAGGGTTGTTTTTGGAAAATTTTAACTCCAGGTAACGAAAGAAATTCAGATCGAAATCTATACTTTGTATGTCAATTGTAATCGACCAGAACTCCCTACGACTTTACTGAATTCATGAATGAACCTTTTCAAATTCAGTTCTAGATGGCAAGGGTCCAAAATGAAGGCAAAATTTCTATAGATTGATTTAATGAAAATCAGTTTATGGAGTTGCCACTTATACATATGCATTTCTTGAGAAAGAAAATAAAACAATCAGCTAACAGACTTAGCAGGAAAAGGTTGTACTTTATACAGCATGGAGACCACTGTACATTTCTCTAGAGCTCATGTATAAACTTTATCCTATGAAATAAAAACTACAGAAGGCAATTCAACTGAGCCAAATTTGATAAAATGGCTAGAGCCGTAAGTACCTACTCGGTGTCTATCAACGTACTCCAACCTGCCGTCTATCACTGCTACCGTGCTATGTAATTAGGAAGATAATGCTTCTCCAGCCAAATTGTCAAGTTGCTTTTCATATTTTCCTGTATGAAATCTCATGCTAATGTCCTTAACCATCCAAGAAGTCGAAGGAGGGCAGCATCCAATACTGGGGACTTCTTCTCAAGCCCTGTGAAAGAAATAAAAAATAAGGAAAAGAAATAAATAAGTCAACAAAAAAGCTCAAAAGAGTTCTCAACGTTAAGGTCAGTTATGGATGGCTCTATTTCAACACCCTTTATTAGCTCTTCAATCCCATTATCCTTTATCAATATTTTTATTCCACATCTTTAACTTATTTACTCTTTCATTTTCTTTACTGAAAATTAAACACTGCCCATTAGGACCAAACTTGGCAGCCTTTAACTAGAGAGGAGGTGCCATGATGCCTCATGGTTCAGAAAGAGGAGCTGCCCATGGCGCACCTTTGTTCCATGCTTGAAGGGAAGGAGAGGGAAAGGGTGAGGTGGTGAGGAAAGGGGTGGGAAAGGGAGAGGGAATTATTTTAATTTCTCTTCAAGGGTAAACTTATAAAAATTTAAATTGAGCAAATAAGGGGTCTAAATAGCCAACCCCTATGATTTCACATTGAATTAAGCCTCTAGAATACCTATATCAGCAGCTACTCGATGAGCACACATTACTCCTGAGAAGGATACAGCTATAACTCCTTGTCCCGGAAAGCAGCTATCACCAACACAGTAAAGACCCTCTATGGCCTGCATTATTCATCATTGCATAGCTCCCCTTCTTCAGTATGCTTAAAGTCGATAAATATTGAAACATCCATTGATATTATAATTGAACTTACTGTTGTATTGAATGGCATTCCCAATAAGCCCTTAGGAGTTCTACGTGGTATTGGTCCATAAGTACCCTTGTCACGAGCCAGGTACCGCCTGTGTGTCTTTGGTGTTCCCACCTGCCATGATTGGAGAAACTTTTAATGGACATATCAAATACTGTAAACTAAAATTTGTGGAATACCAAAGTATTCACCCATAGAAGGGGGCAAATCATCAGCTCATTAAACCCATTCACCCAGATTATACCTTTCATTCCACTTCCTCCAAAATAGAGAGAGCAGAGAGAAATAAATAACAATTCCTAAATAAGACCATCAAATGCCTTCCATGACTGTTGGACATTTGTTAAGATACCATCACTCTCACAAAGGAATTTTAACTCGTTAAAACCTCAATAACAATTGAATCCACTTCCATTATTTAAATTTTTTTGTTCATAGGTTGTGAACATAAGATTTATGATGGTTTGCTGCCTCCCACAACAAGGGGCGTAATCTATTTTCACCAACTTGAGAGAGAATGGAATCATAAGCCTTTGTTATTATTTATATTTTGTACAAGATTCAAAACTTTTCCTAATTTCATCTCATCTTTCTCTCTCCGTTTCTCTCCTTTCAATGTCACAAGATTGCAATCTTAACACTATTTCATATATCTCAAATGCTTCAGTATAGATTAGTCGTGAGAGGGTATGGTATTACCTCCTTAAAAACGATGGATGATTTTAGCCCTGGAAATAGTTTATCCTCTAATCTGCCAATGATTTCATCTGCTACAATCTCTTTCTTTGCTTCGTAGTCCTTTCGAGAGAGTCCCTATATAGAAACCGCCACCTCACTAGTTATTCAAATTTCATAGATATGTACTAGGAGGGGTTAGGAAGAGAGTGGGGGGAATAATCAATGTCAACTATTCATTTTAACTTTGATAACAGATAGTTACCTCCCAGTCCTCTATGGAAGAGGTTGTAAATATGTGAAGTATGTGGCGTCCTTCTGGAGCCAACGATGGGTCAAGGACAGTTGGAATGCTTAAAAAGATACTTCCATAAGGCTCTTCTAACCTTGTCCAATCATCCTGAAAACAAGATGGAAGACAATGACGAACAGATGAGTGAGAATATTCCAATTTCAACGCCCCAAAAAGTTTCCATGCAAATGATGGTACTGAAAAAGAAAAACAAAGCACCTCAAGCACAAAATGGTGGCAATCCGTATCTGGTGGCAGAACTTCAGCTTTCACCCCCATGTGAATGGAAAGAAAAGATGGGGCCTTAACATAAACTTTCTGAAAATTTTCCTCTTCTTTTGGAACATCGTCTCCTTTTAGCAGTGTTCCTAAAATAAAGTTGAAGGTAATTAGATTTCGATTGAAATAAGTAAATATAACAGCACAACAATCAGCAGCAAATATTGATCATCCCAAAGTCAGTCCAATAAATTCTCGAACTCCTGGCCACACTAACCAAAGGTATTCCATCTAGTAGCATTTGATATTATGGTTTTGGCAAAGAATTCCCTCCCATCTGAAAGCCTTACTCCAACCTACATGCCGACTAAAATAAAATCATCTTTTGACAAATACAATGACTACAGCAAGACAAAGAGTAGATATCTTTGCATCACATATCCAAGATTAAATTTGAACTCACAGCTCTGCCCTGATCAACTATGATGCTAGTAACATTGGCCTTGTAAAGTATCTCACTGCCCTGGTCTACTAGACCTTTTGCTAAGGACTTTGCAATTCCGCCAACACCACCAACAGGGTAGTTAATCCCACCATAATGCCTGTCACACATAACCTGTTGAAAACATGAATGAGGAAACAAGAGAAAAATACACAAGATAGGGCCCAAAAAGCTATTTGAAAAGCTTACCATGCTTGCATTGATCATTGGTGTCTGTAAAGCCTTGACTGTACTCACAATAAAACACTGTAGATATAAACGTAAAATATCTTTATGAGATGGAGGGGAAGACCATTTGTGGACCAACAAAGTTGCAAAGGAATAAATATATAAAATCATAAATAAGAACTTCAATAGGATGAAACAACTTCACCCCACCTCCGCATCTATGAAAGACAACAGCTGGGGATCCTGAATGTATTTACGAGCTATGTCCCCAGCATTTTGAGGCAAATAGTAGGCTGCAATAGATAACACATCATGTAAGCATTTGGGAACACAGATAACATATTATGGCCGGGACCAAAAGTGCATTAATCGTCACCATGAATAATCCAAATTCAAGAAGACTATTGATACAAATTAAATAAAGATATCCAAGAAGACTAACATTATCATTTTTTAATCTATTCCAGTAACTGCACCAGATTCTATTGGGGACTGATATCTCAAAATTTTGAAGGTGTCAATATTGTCAACTGTATCAATGACAACAGTGCTGCAATCAATTGTTCTACATCCCCATTTCGTGGAGAAAAAGCATTGTAATTGGTGGTAAAATGTCTTTTGAACATCAATAGATCTCATTATATAACTACAACCATCAGGTCAATTAGGGATGCATCTTTTCCCTGTTTCAACTATTTTAACCAATGATTTAATCCTATGGACATCAAAGATTCATTAGTATATTATTGCCCAAAATATCCTGGCTAAAGCTGGAAAAACCAACCAAAGACTAAATTAAATCTTGCATGATGGCTCGAATTAAGGATTGAAGATTCATTGCAGTTATTTTTTTTAAAAAAAAAAAAAAAAAAAAAAAACAGAAATACTAATGCTTACCAAGTGTCAAGCATTCAAAAGGCTTCTGAAAGAACTGTCCAAAAAGGTAGATTGGCTCCTCAAGTGACTTCAGTTCCAATGAGTTCAAGGCATTGAAAATCTATCCATTTGTACACAATCTATTAATGTAAGTTTTGAATTACAAGTACTGGCAAAACCCCAAAGGAACTCCCAGTCAACTTGCAAAAGAAAAGATGAATTAAAGAAAAATGAAAAAGAACAGACCTTCCAACATTCACCATAGAATTTGAGAATCCCTTCCTTTTCATGGGGAAATTTACCAGTAAGTTCTGTGATAAATTCACTGTATTCTCTGTGCACTAGGACAGAAAGATTATTGGGGAGATGATAATGGACAGTAGTCGGATCAGGTATCACCTGCATCTCACAACCCACTGCTGCCAATGCTTGGGTTATCAAATTTAGATTGCCCTGCCCATATTTGTGCAGTAAAGAGTCAAAGAAGATTACCAATTCAGTGACCACATTTTATGTGAAAATATCAAGACTGAAAAAATGCAGGCTGCACTGAAACATGACATATTCGGCACTTTCAGGCAAAAAAGAGTTCTTTATCCAGCACAAAACGCCAACAAGATATAAATCATGAATTAGAAAATTAGAACCCAATGTCATTACCAAAAAGGAAAATCTCGAATTATATCAAAATATACAAAATGCATGAGATTTTACATATTTGCACACCGAACTTGCTGTAAATTTAAATGGTCTCAGACGATTGACTACTTTGCCCATTCAGACATGCCTCTGCCCTTGGACAAATCTCTCCTTTTCCCCCCAGAGTCGATGATCTTTAAGCTTTATATGTCACTTGTTTAGTAACTGTAGCATGTCTATGTGAAATAGTGCAACGAAGAATGTCTGCTATTACATTCTCATGCTTACAAGTTTCTATCAGGATACAATGCTCCTCATGATTCAAACTTCCAACCTCCAATGAGTTTCCATGAGTCTATTACACTCCGGATCACCAATCTCAACATCATATTTGTAGGATACAATGCTCTTCATGATTCAAACTTCCACCACACACATTAAACAACTATAACAGAAAGTCAAAATCATAGTGAAAAATAACTTTCAATAACTCAAGAAAGAGCCACCTATAATAACAATGCATATTCTACAGTCACAAAACTTTCATAAATTTGCTTCAGTTTTTGGTTTTTAGTTCTCATTTTGAGTACCATTCCACATCCCTCCCATTATCCTTCATCCACCCTTCTTCATATCTCATTGCTCCCATGCATTTCCCCTCTATCTCTATCTCTAACATAAAAGAAAAGAAAACTAAAACCTAAAAACGAATGGTTATTAAAGGTGCCCTCAATTATTAGCAGAGCTAAGCATTTCAGCTTTAATAGACTAGTCTTAACTTGTGGAATAATCAAGTTCTATTCAACCATTTTCAACTCAACTCATATAGCTAACAACTAAAGCGCAGTATACGTAAAGAAAAATCAAAACTTTAACTAAAACTTACCTTATCGCTGAAACCGAACATCACAGAAGATCCAACATCAAAAGTGTAACCATCTCTCTCATAATACCCAGAGCTCCCACCAGGAATCACATACTTCTCAACACTAAAACCCTGGCACCCTTCACAGCCAACTGGGTAGCTGCAACCAACCCTCCAATTCCTGACCCTATAACAATGGCGTCATAGTAGCTCTTACCACCACCTCCCTCTCTCTCCACCACTTTATCTACACTCAATGTTGAACTTGACCTCATCACAAAGTTCAAATTCCTGGAATTCACCTCAGACAACCCTAATTGCACACTACCATGTCTGCATTTACTGAAATTTGAACCTCCCAAATGACACCCTTGAATCAATTTGCTTTTGGGAACTTTGGGTCTCAGAGTGTCCAGGTCTCTGGTCTTATAAAACCCTAAATTCAATCCACTGAGCTTGTAATCACTGAGAAATGAGGTTCTACCATGCCCAAAAGAGAGTTTTCTATGTTTTTGGCTTCTGGGTCTGATTGTACCCAACTGCACACTATATCCATGACCAAGGAGCTGAGAATTCTGAGACCCCAATTTCAATTCACAGAGATTATGACCATTGCCCTGAGAGCCATGCTGGCTAAGAATAAGCTGAAACCTGTGCTCTTGAATTCTGGGTCTTGAAGTACCCAATTGGGTGCTGCAGTGGTGGTGACTGGGAAACTGAGAAATGTGCATGGAAGCAGGGGAAGAAGTAAATCCAAGCTCAGGCATGGAAAGTGAGTGGGGCAAGGACATTTTTGATTTGGTAGCAAAAGCTTTGGTGGGAGAGAAGGTGATGGAGCTATTGCTATAACTTTTTTTTTTTTCTGGTTTTGTTAAGTATAATTCAATTGTGAGTAAGTTGTGATTCCACTTCAGGATTCCTCAAGAAGATGGGACAAGAGGTTTTGTTTTTTGGTTAAGAAGTGGGTTGGTCGAGTTTATTTTGCGTTTTGTTGGAACTTGGCCGTTAGAAATTTGGAATTTGGTGGGTGAGTCACTATATCTTTTTTTTCTTTTTTTTTTTAATTTTATTTTGGGTAGTGGTGAGTCATTATTTCTTTAAGAACACACCAACAAATATTTCCAAGGCTCTATTTTTAAAGTAAAAAATAAAATAAAATTAAGTACTTGTTTTAACCAATTTTTTTTCATATCAAATCATTACAATAATTAAATACTCACATTTATCATTACATTTATGTATTTTTATTTTTTTAAATACTCACACAAATCATTACAATAATTACTAAAATACAATTTCATCTTATAATATCATTGTTTAGCACACTCAAGATGGAAAACCAAAAACCAACTAAATTGGTTAAAATTTTCTTAAACTCTTTTCATTTGATTTGATTAACGAATTAATTTGGCATTTTGATATTTAATTGTGACATGTGGGTTAATGAATTGTTGGATTCTTCTTATGTTATAACTGCATGGGGCCTCTTTATATGTGTTTAGGCCTTAAAAACACTTTTAATTATTCTTAAAATTAAGTAAAAAGTAAAACAATTTAAGTCAGAAAATACAAATAAAAACGGTGCCGAGAGTACACAAAGGCTTGAATCACTCTCCACTAAATGACCCAACAAATATGCCCTAACAAACACATATGTAACCAAGCCTAATAAAAGTTTAAACCTAATTCGCTATGTATCTACTTAGAAGTAATGTTGAAAGAAGGAAGAACCAAACTCGAAACCTCATACCAAAATGAACGTTTTTAGACTATTTGAGCTAAAATAATCTTTCAAACCCTCCTACAAATTGAAAGAAGATTATGTACCCTAGCAACCTCTTACATTGCATGAGAAACTATCTTTTAAAAATAGATGAGAGTATATGGGTGGGGAATATGATAAGAATATGATACTTTCTATCCTAAAATTATTTACTTCATCAATTGCAAACCCTTCAAATAATATAAGAAGAAACAAAAGAACTAATTCTATTTTGGCCTTTTTGGGGTTCCTTTCTTCGCGTGTATGCGCGCAGGCCTACCGAATCAACGGGAAACCATCATGTCATAGCGGGTCCCACAGTCGGGTAACCTCCGGGCTCTCCCCTCCCTCGGCCATCACGACCGTCCACGTCTTACCCAACCCCATCATCACCGTCCAAAATGGACCCCACACACACAACACATGTCCACCCTACCCCCGTAAGTTGACACGTGTCCATAACGTTCCCAAATCTATAACCTCTGTTTTGTTGTCTCACAGCCCACAAAAGAAGCGCCAACGAATTTGGATCCAATTCGCTTCCCATTATCGCTTCGCTCGTTTTATGTATACCTTCCAATCACTCACTTCATCACTCTCTCTCGTTCCTCCAATTCCTCAGAAACCTAATCTCAACCTTCATTTTCCAATCACTTCAAATCCAAGTTTCGCTCTCAAGTTTCCAGGTCATTTCTGAAATTCCTGTTAATTGTTTATCGCATCGTTGTTGATTCATTATGTTTAGCTTCAATTTCTGTGTAACTGTTTAGTTTCTGGGAAAATAGCCTAGAAACTGAAATCAAGCTCGGAAATTTGAGTGTTTTTTTTGGGACATGAGACCTCAGAATGCGTAAAGACTCGGATTGAACTTTCCCAATTAAATTTTTTTTTTTGACAATCTTCATATATGTTGGCTAAAGAATTTAATACAAAATCCGTACTTTTTTCGTTTTAATTAAAAGTTTTGGATTTGATTCAGGATCATCTTAATAGAAAACTGTCATCACAGGTGTTTTACAGATGTTTGCAATTTTAATTTGAATATTTATAAATTCAGTGCAGGTTTGCGTTGGAATTAGGATAATCATGGATCGGCTAAAAGCTCCTGCCCGTCTAATGATAGTTTCAGATCTTGATCACACAATGGTAGGTTCTCTTACTGATTGTGTCATTGGGGTGTCATTTCATTCATTCCATTTCTGCAGTGATTTTAGTGGAGAAATGCTTTTGTTGCAGGTTGATCATCATGACACTGAGAACCTTTCTCTGCTCAGATTCAACTCGTTGTGGGAAGCAAATTACCGTCACGATTCTCTGCTAGTTTTTTCAACTGGTAGGTCACCAACACTTTACAAAGAATTGAGGAAAGACAAACCCATGTTAACTCCAGATATAACAATAATGTCTGTGGGAACTGAGATAACATATGGTAACTCAATGGTTCCTGATAATGGCTGGGTTGAGGTTCTGAATAAAAAATGGGATAGGAATGTAGTCAAAGGAGGAAGCCAGCAAATTTTCTGAACTTAAACTTCAGGTACATTTTATAGGCTATGGCAATTGATTAGTGTCTCTGGTTGTGTGATGCAAATAAACTCAAGTGATATGTAAATAAAGAAACTAGTTTTTGAAATTTCTCAAGTCTTGAACTTTATGAGGACTGCAGGCAGAAACAGAGCAACGGCCACACAAGGTTAGCTTTTATGTTGAGAAAGACAAGGCTCAGGCAGTAACAAAGGCTCTTTCAGAGGTTTATGAAAAGCGTGGGGTAAGATATAACTCTTAGACAGTGGTTTTCATATATACTGCAGAATGCGTTGAGAATTGTGTAAACTTTGCCTAAAGAAAAGTCATTGCTTTCAGAATATCATAGGGTATTGTTGTTTTTGATATTGAACTTAAGTTTTTGCTTCATCTTTGGTCAGTTGGATGTTAAGATAATCTATAGTGGAGGAATGGATTTGGATATATTACCACAAGGTGCTGGCAAAGGACAAGCTCTTGCATATCTGCTTAAGAAATTTAAGACTGAGGGAAGTCCACCTGTCAACACTCTTGTTTGTGGTGACTCTGGAAATGATGCTGAGCTTTTTAGCATTCCAGAAGTATATGGTGTCATGGTTTGTATTTCACCTTGTTTCTCTTCATATTTAAACCCTATTTTCTCAATGTGAAATGAGGTTTTCCTCCTTAATTGGCATTGTTTTTGTTATTGCTGATCATGCAGGTTAGCAATGCCCAAGAAGAATTGTTGCATTGGCATGCTGAAAATGCTAAGGGTAACACAAGGATAATTCATGCAACAGAGAGATGTGCTGCTGGAATCATACAAGCCATTGGGCACTTTAAACTAGGTCCAAATTTGCCCCCAAGAGATATTGCTGATTTTTCTGACTATAAGCTGGAAAATCCGAATCCTGGTCACGAAGTAGTGAAATTTTTCTTATTCTATGAGAAATGGAGACGTGCAGAAGTTGAGAATTCAGCGGTCTATTTGGCAAGTCTGAAAGCCGATTGTGTATGTTTATTATCTTCCTTTCTTCTGAATACTGAGTTTTATGATATTACACCTTGTATAGTTTTACACTGTCAGAAGAACTATTATCCTTTCCATGTCAGATTTCAACATCTTTTGGAAATACGTCTAAATTTGTTTCTGGTAATTTGTAGTTAATGCAATTACATATTGTGGGGTGGTTTCTCTAGTAAATTTTTAGGCGGGAAAGAAAAAGTAGTCACTTCTCATTTTGTCGATGGCATAGAACGGCATCAACTTAGAAGTCATATCTATTTTCCCTTTGTTTTCAGTTACTTTTTCCAACTACATATTAAATCTACGACTCCCGCCCAGATTGTAACACTCATTTTCTATACAAATAAAACTTAGTCTTACTGTGATCGGATATAGCAAGGGAGTTGAGTTTGTACGATATGAAGTTTTTAGGATCTATTGAGCATGCATGCGACATGATTATAACTATTGGCATGTGGTAGCTTGTTTTGTAAGACGCCAACATACATGAAGATTGTGAACTGGAAAAAATGAAATTAATAGTCGTATGTTTGGACAATGCATATAGTGTTTTATCTGCATGTCAGTGTGAACTTGCTCAATTTACTTGAATGTGTATTGCAGTGTCCACTCTATAACATCTTTACAAAGCGAAATCATTCCCTGAAGTTACTAAAGAACCTGTGAAATTGTTTAGAGACAGGGTAATACATTTGATTCCTATTGACTAAAAATGGCTGTCAAAACATTATTGTTTAATTCTGGATTAAATCCTTTGATTGAGTTAACTTCTTTCTGTGTACTTTTGTAGAATTAAACAGACCTTGGATATTTTGTACTTTTATTTCACATCATGGGGTCCCCTTTTGCATCTGAATCACCTTAATTGTGTTCGTCTCATCAGTAACTAACCTTTAGTTATGTTTTCTTTGGGTCAGTGTCCATCTGGTACATTTGTCCATCCTTCTGGAGTTGAGCAATCTCTTCCAGAGTGCATAAATGGTCTGAGAAGCAGCTATGGAGACAAACAGGGAAAACAATTTCGGGTTTGGGTAGATGGGGTGTTAGCTACACAAGTTGGTTCAGATACATGGCTAGTGAAGTTCGATAAGTGGGAATTATCTGGTTGGACTCTCTCTCTCTCTCTCTCTCTCTCTCTCTCTGTGCAATCCAACATGTTTATACTTTTTCATGCTGTATTTAAGAAAATCAATATCTATGAGAGACAGCTCCCTGGAATAAGCTGCATGCTATAACTTATTCATGTCCTGCATTTGAAAACTTCAGCAGAGAGAAGCATTGCATCTTTTTTTCTGGACTAACATCATAATCATAATTATTTGACTTGATGACCATAGACATTGTAGTAGAACGTTGTATATATTTAGACGTATCATGAACAGCTAGGTTAACTCCATGTACTTGCAAATTTCTGCTTCTCTTTTGACTCTAATCATCATTGTAGGTGAGGAGCGTCATGCAACAAAGACAACTGCTGTTATAAGTTCAAAGGTGAGCTAGGAGATTGTAATTGGTTAGTGTCCAACAGTTGTGCTTTAACATTTTCTAAGATCATATTATTCGGTTTCAGGGTTCTGATGTTTCAGATGGTTTCACTTGGATTCGAGTGCATCAGACGTGGTACAAAGGATATGAAGGAAAAGATGATACAACATGGCACTTCTAAAATGTGACTACTACTGCTTCATTTCAAAGGTCTATAGTGCCCTGAAATGTCCAAAATAATTGTCAGATGATTGTGTATGCTTAATTTCAAGTTTTCATAATTCATGTGTAATCATCAGCTATATGGAGATGGCTTACTAGGTGATTAATTCAGTAAAAAATAATAATGGTAAGGCTGATATTCATGATCTCATGGCTTCCTTTGTCATAAACTTTTTAGCTGACAGACGAATGAGAATGGTGTTTAGTGATCCTGAGTTCAAGTCCTCATGGTACCCTTGTGTGTGTTTCCCTCCTCCCCTTCCTAACTTTGGCAAAAAAAAGAAAAAAAAGAAAAAGAGAAGAATGTCAAATTAATTCTCAACTTTAATTATGAAAATTCGGTCTTCTGCATAAAATTTGCATATTGTCATGGATCATGGCTCATATTTTCTTAAAATGTAGAGATTTTGGCACTCTTATTGTTAGCCATGTGCAATTGAAACTAAGCCCTAAACCCTCACATGAGAGGGGGGAAGAAGGCTAAGGCTAAGGCTAAAGGAGTTTAAAACCAGTTTTACATATTTGAATGGATCCGTCACTCAAGTTTATTAGATTGGATCAACTAGAACATCCATGGATACTATGAAATAATTACATCGTTGCATATGTTTGTTTTGAATATGGAAGAAAATAAATGAATTTCAAATAATTTGTTGCATATGATTATTTCGTTGAATTGTCTTCATGTCAAATTCAAATAATTTATTTAAAATTCTTTAAACGCCTTTTTCTATTTTTATAACAAAGTATTTAGAAGTCATGATTCAATACCACATTACTTTTTGTTTTGGAAAAATAATACCACATCACTTTCATGGACAAATGTAAATAATTCATAAAAAAAACATGGAAGTCATAAGTTATAGCAATTTCTTAAGCAATCAATCCACAGGAAAGAGTTTAAGAAGCAAAATAATTGATCAAATATTTCAGTTGCCCATGCTTCCATTGTCATTTTCCAGCAAAACACAACATAAGGGGCAAAACCTGATAGGAATTAGGAGTTGGAGCCTAATAAAACTGTTCTGGATAGTTAGTTAGCCACGTGTCAAGTGTTAGTTGGGGAATCTGTTACAATTACTGTTGTATCCTTTATAGTGGCTTTATTACCAATTTGGGGAGCCATTGTACGGATGGTTGAGAAATATACAGAAACATTCTTTGGGTTCTCTATGTTCTTGGTTAATATCTAAGGTTGAAAGGTAGAGTCTTATCATTGGTATCAGGTCATTGATCCTTTAAGCTGTTCCTTTAGTATATGACCCGTGCTCGTGTTCATACTAGTGCGTTAACAATGGACGCTTGTATTGCTGCGCTGGAAGCCTCTAATTCCAAGAACCAAGTCATTTTGGAAACAATTCAGCGTCTTCTTGAGGATAAGTTCGCATCCATTGACAAACGCCTCGATTCAATTGATTCTCGTCGTGAGGGTATCAGCCATTCCCACCTCCATCTGATGACGATGACGGTGACGACTCTCGACGCCGCTGGAGAGCATTGAAAACAAATTTTGGCGGAGTCGCCGTCGTTACAGGTGGTAGTCGAGAGAAATAACGGAAAAAATTGCCGCGTGAGGCGATTCTCTTCATCGCATGTCGCACGTGGCGTTTGAAGCGCATCATGGTGGCGTTTTTGTGGTGGAAAAGTCTTTGATTTTAAGGATTTGTGTTACAAAAATATTATAATTGTTCACGCTAAATCTGAACATGATAAGAGTTTAGGCTAACTTACAATATGCGATGGTCGAGGACCGGAGTGACCTTCTTCCGTGATGTCCAAGGTCCGAGGGGGCTGGATCCAAATTTAGGAGGGGATACCGGTGTGGTACCTGCCGAAGGTACTCTGATGCCAAAGTTATGACTAAGAGCGATTCTATTGACAATGGAAGCACTAATCAAGTCAGAAAGTCTTACCACTTGGCTGGGCCAAGAGGCTCTATTTATAGAGAGCATTTGTGATGCTCTTAGCACTTAGTTTCGATGTGGGACTCGTGAGAGTGTCTTCGGAGGTCAACACGTGATTCGACAGCTCGCAGGAATTCGAGGTAACTGCCGAATCGGATTGATGTGATGGTTGGTCGCTTCGGTGAGACAATACCAAGGTTGACGGAGGTAGTGATGCTGCGCTATCGACCTGAATCGGACGAGTGCCGAGAGAACATTTGGTATGGCCTATTGAGCGGTCCTCGCTTGAGGCGCTCCACGTGTCACGACGTGAGTGGGTGGTCGATATGGTACAAACAATAATAATAATAGATATAGTAAATTTAAGAAAAGAAGTAGACATGAAAATGAGACGGTTGAAATATTAATGGTATTATAAAATATATTAATACACATAAGTATTATTTTTTACCATATATATATTGCATATAAATAATAAAAAAGGTCAGGGGGACTGGGACCACACTGTCCCTTTAATGGCTTCGCCCCTGGACACAACCTGATAAATGACACGAAAACCGCACAATAAAAAATATGAGTCAAATTTGGATCAACTCGTTAAGATACGATTAATAAATGGGTGAGTGATCAACTTGTCATTCCATTAATTCCCGAGCATGGTAACTTTTGATTTTATTATAAAATATGTTGAAAATTATTTTCCAGGATAAACTTGAACTAGTTAGATTGACATCGAACAACTTTGAACATAATGTGGAAACCTAAGAAGCACGGATACGGATACGGCGATACCATACGACACAACACGGGGATATTGCAAATCTCCGAAAACTAGGATACAATACGTCATGCATACGGCAATTAAAAATTTATATTAAAGATATAATAATAATAATAAATATAATTTAAAACATATTTTAATTAACATAAAAATTCAAATTCATCAATCAAATTCAAATTTAAACTCTAGAAAATTAAAAAATAAGAAGTTTCAATCAACTACATTATTTGTAATGTCTTCCCTGGTAAATAAAGTAACCTCCAATAATGGTTCATCTAGACAAAGGTTAGCAATTTCAAGCATCTCAACACCTTCTTCACCCAAGCTATCAAATACATCTCCTCCAAAATTCCACATTTGAGTAACACATTCTTTGTATCTTGGGCTCTTCCTTGATAAAAGACGAAGATTATTATGCACAAATACCAAGTCTTCAGCTCTTTAGGGTGTTAACTTGTTTCTTCTTAAAGTGTGAATGAAACTATATGTACTTTAATTTCTTTCACAACATGAGGAGGAACAAGGTTGTCCAAGTAGCTTCAAAGCTATGGATTGGAGAGTTGGTGTTGAAGCTCCATAAACAATCCACCACCCACCGTTGGTTCCATGGGAAACCTATCATTCATAGCATCAATAGTTCCAAAGTCATCTAAGCACATTGAAAAAGAGGCATACTCCACATTGATATCTCTTCTAGCCCGGTCATCTGAAAAGTATTTCTCAAGACACTTTTTTCTTTCCCTTGTAATATTGGCATCTTGGTGTGGAGCAACACGGTTAGGATCCTTTTGCAGCCATTATGGACTATAAAACCTAAGAGTAAAGTGTGATATTATTTTATAAAATTATCATAGTATGAAAAGTATGTGATACACCACATCAAAAAAGTCGCTTTGTTCATGCAGTTGCTCGTGCTCTTTCTCAAGGATTAAAAAATCGGCCATGCAAATAATATTGAGCTTCCAATTTAGGGATACTTGGGGGGATATATCGTTATCGTATTAGGTATCGGGAAAAAATCAACAAAAATGACAGATATAGGCATTGAAATACATAATTTTGGTGTAAAACTTTCATAGATGTTATGTCCATTATCAATGAATGTATTGAACAAATAAAACTCAAAATTTACTAATAATAAGAGATATATATATATATATGATGAAATATAAGTGGTATGTAATGCGCATTAATGAAAAGTTTGAAAATAAAATGTTCGATTAGAATGAATAAACCATGCATAAATCCATAGTTTGTTTAAACATTGGATTACAATTTACATAACTGTCCATCTACATAAATGAAGAACTCCTATGAGGTTCAAACAATGAGGAACAACCATCTAGATTCATACAATAGTCATACCAAGTCATGTAACCCGAGCAGTTTGTAAGCCATGTTTGAACATGGTGCACATAGTTCTTTCTTAAGCTCCCTACTGTCCATAATCTATTTCATCATCTTGAGCTCCATAACTAGTTCCACTATAATCAGACATACATGACATAACCATAGCCATTATAAGATTCATTTGAATTAGTACTAGGTATAGTTCCTATGCTCATAGATCCAAAACAGATCGCCATGTCCTCTTCAGATGGATTGGAGGTATGTGGGGTAATAGACTGTGCATAGATTCTTCATATTAATAAATTATAGGGTTCTGAGCGAAGATTAGCTATTTTTGGGTTTCAATTTGCTTCAATTGCCTTCAAAACTTCTAATTTTTTTTGGGTTATGTTATGGGTATCAGGAAGCATCGAGGATATCACATTTATCGGGGATATATCGTCAATACAAGGGAAGATATGGCCTTACCCCCCCACCATTATCGGTGTCAACAATTGAAAATACCAATATATCAATGTATCAGCTGATATTTTAAACCTTGCTCTTTCCTATCGATAGTTGCCTTCACCTTCTCCATTATGGTATCCCACCACTAATAAACCAAATAAAGAGAAGGTTTATCCGTGTCAGCCATCCTAATCATATCATATATAGAAGCTGTGAAGGAAAGTATATAATCAATTTCATCCCAAAAGTATTCATCCAATATATTTTCCTTCACTGCTTTTGCTTTGCCAACATCATCCTCTTTATATAAAGACCAATTTGGACTAATCACCATTTGTTCTAGACATTCCTTTACTTCCTTAAATCTTCTAATCATCAAAAGTGTAGAGGCAAACCTTGTTTCAGCAATGGAAAGCATCTTCAATTTGCAGTGGTCCTTATACATAGCTAATCTCATATTATGGTTCACAATAAAAAAATTTATGAACCCAACATCAACAGTAGTGTCTAAAATCCAACTACATTTATCATACCAATCATCATTTTGTTTTGGTGAACATATGCTCTTCAAAGCAAGATGAAGAGTGTGAACCGCACATTATGTTCAAAAGATATTGGGATATCTAGCCTCGACAAGTAATCCAGTAGCTCTACAAACTGGTGCATTGTCAGTGATTACTTGAACCACATTTTGATAACCAATTTCCTTAATGGAGTAGATAAGAAAGTTGGCAATACAATGTTTGTCCTCGTACTCTCCGTCACAATTAATTCCCTTCAAGAACATAGGTCTGCTCTCACAAGTTGCCATAATGTTAATAAGTGGTTTTCTTTACGAATCTGTTCATCCATCATTACACACATTTAGTGCTCCATGTACCCTTGATTGTAAACACCACTCAATGTGGTTATTCTCTTCTTGCAAAAAAGTAATTCTTTGTGCATTGTAACCTAGCGGAACATAACCTGGAAGCGCAGAAGCACAAAGATAAGAGTTTCGATAATGTGGATTCCTTGCAAGATAGAAGGACAATCCACCTGTATAAAACATCCTTGCAACTTTAGCATTGTTCTTTAGCCTTATTTTGAAAAGCTCTATCAAGGGGCCCATTCTAAGGGAATGGTATTCTTGGTTATGGTTTGAATGAATTGATTAACTAAGTAGCGAAGGCTTTCTACCGAGTAATTTTCATTTTCCATATCACTACAAAAGAATTACATGCAGAAAGGAAAACCTGCTTATTACTACATAGAACGGAGAACACCAAGTTCGTTTGTGTTCATAGCTTGTTATGTTCTTGTTGTGTGAGGTATGCATTTTAATGTGTACATGCAATCTATATGCACACCAAGAGGATTTAGTTGTGTGTATCATTCTTTTAAACTTGCATTATTGTAGGGGGAAAAACGTTTCAGAACATTTGGTGAAGTTCTAGGAGTGTTTAGGAATGATGCTGATTATGATGGTTTGCATGAATTGGTTTCCTAAGTAGAAAAATATTCCAACCAAGTAATCTTATACTCCATATTAGTTTATAGGATTTGCAGACAGACAGGAAAACGTACTTATTACTGCAATGGAAAATTCGAATTTCATTGATGTTGGTAGCTTGTCTTAAATGAAGGGGTTCTCATATAGTTTTATTGCGTATCCTCTTTTTCTTTCTGCAGATACCTTGTCTGTGGTGACATGCCCATTAGAGAATTTGTTAATTTTATTCGGTACAATATCAAGGTCAGCAGAAAGAAGCCTATATTTGTCTGTTTCAAGAACACTAAACCTCCCACTGGTGAGTTGCAGATCGTTTTAGTTTTAAGGCATAATAATACCGTTTTCCCAAATTTGTGGTTGTATAATTCATCGATCCAATGTTACAGGTGCCTTGATGTCGGCAATCGATGAGGAAAATAAGGATGAAGATGGATTTCTTCACATTACGTACAGTGGAAAAAGAATACGGGGTAACATACAAATATGAGCCTTTCATGAATCATGCCTATGTATTATTACTAGCTTGGATTGGTAGGTGTGGTAGGGGACCTAATTGCTGGATTGAAACTTTTATGCATGCATGGTTTCAACTACACGCATTTATCAAAGTTACACGAAAAGACTTTGTACTTTAAATTGTGTCATACCCTTTGGATTTCATACAGAAGCAGAAATCCTTTGATGCTGGGTACGCTATTATGTGTGATTTTGGTGGTAGGAACTTTAAGATTTACTTTTCTGTAAACAAAGAACAATTATGATTTGCTTTATGAATAGTGATAACCATAAAATTCACGGAAAAAAAAGTCTAAAGTTTCATGAGACTCGATATGGAAGGCGAGTATGTATAACCCGAACCCCTTTTAAAATCCATATTAAATACAACCAAAAATTTGAAATTTGTGCGCTAAACGAGTATCTTTGCTGAGGTCAGGCATTTTATTTCGCTTCCGCTTAATATTGCTTGTGTCAGTAATAAAAGAAAAACAAAAAACCAAGAGAGGGAAAAAAAAAGAAAAAAGGAATAGTTGTGTGAATTGGACGCGTAAAGAGTTGGTTGGAACACGCTGACCAAAACAGAGATACAAATTGAGAGGATTTAAATGCATGTACTATAGACCTACTCTCGGTAACAAAATTTCGTATGCGGTTTTGATGTTTCCTTGTTTGAAAATTGGCAGAGAACAGTGGCAGCGTGTGTTTCACCTTGGATGAGTGCTCATACAAGAACACATATCCTCAGGGTATGTATTTCCTTCTTTTTTGTCGGAGTTTTTCCTTCTTTTGTAGGGATTAATTATATGATCTGTATAGATCTGTAACGATTAGCTTAAATTTCATAGATGCAGTGTTGTGATTTATTTTGGAAATTGGTGATTTGGTTTTGTCTAAGTTATCTGTCTCATCTCTTTTCTACTGATGTTTTTGGAGTAAGGAATGACGCAAGCAGAAACGAATCCAACACCAGTAAGAACTTCACAGAATCAGATATGTTTAGTTCCTAGTCGTCCACATGCCATAACGTTTGACAGTCCTGACATTGAAGAAAAAATGTTAGTTTCCAATTTCCTCGTGCTTTAAAATCTTGATTGGTATTGCAATAATGGAACGTGATTGTTTCCTTTTCATTTGTGCTTTTGATTTATGGTCAGAAATTGGTCAAGGCCCATTTCTCTTTTAGACAATTGGAGGAGTGTCGCCGAGAAGGTAAGAAATTCACTGAATCAAATATGCTCATGTCCTATGCATTCAATTGATGCTCTATGTGCTAATTTGAGTCTCCTCCATGCATGTGATTGTGGAAAGGCTTTGAGGAACCCTGGAAAGAAAAGGTTGGTTGCCGATTCACTTGTGCTTTACTTATCTTGATTCTAATGTAATAGGATTGCTATTTTTTTCATTTATGCTTTTAATATGGGTTGAGGGATTCTATGAATAGGTACAAAGGCCTCCTTACTTCTTTAGATGGTGATTATTTGAGGGAGATGCGTCCAAATTATATACCAGTAAGAATTTCACTGCATCAACTACGTTTACTTCCTATGCAGTATGTTTTAATTTGACCTTTCATGCAGGTGATTTTGGAGAAAGATGCAAGGAGTGACATTCCTGACATGGTCTGGAAGAAGTTAGTTTCGAATTCCCTTTTGCTTTAGTTATGTTGATTTGTATATCTACAATAGAATAGGATTGTTTCCTTTTCATTTATACTTTTGATATATGTTCCGAAATTGGGCACACGAAAAAAGGGACGAGGAGATAGAATAAGAAAGAATATTGTTGAAAGCCCCAATACTTGTTATGTTTTCATTGTTAGTTGTGCGTTTTAGTTTGTACATGCAATCTATAGCACACAGATAGGATCTTGTCGTGACTCATGTGAAGTGAATCGTTCATTCAGAGTTGCACTTTTGCAAAATAATAAATAAATAAAAATATTGTTTGGGGAACGACGTTTCACTGCATGAGGTGAAGTTGTAGGAGTGGTTAGGGAATGGCCCTAAACCCTAAACCCTATTGTTTGGATGAGTTGGTTACCTAAGTAGCGAAGGCTTCCTACCAAGTAATTTCCTATTGCATGCCGCTATATTAGATTTACATACAGAAAGGAAAACATCAAATTCATTTGTGTTCATAACTTGTCTTAAATGAAGGGGGTTCTCACTCACACAGTTGTATTGCCTATCCTGTTTTTTCTGACTGCAGATTCCTTATCCCTGATAATATGCCTCTTGGAGATTTTTTTAATTATATTCGGTATAGAGTCAAGCGCAGCACACAGTTCGTCGTCGGTGTAATAAAGCCTATATTTATGTTTTTCAAGAACACTAAACCTCCCATTGGTGAGTTGCAACTCGATCATCTTTGTTTTACTCATTTTAGTTGTGGTTGTAATAGTTCATTGATCCAATGGTTACAGACGCCTTGATGTCCGCAATCTATGAGGAAAACAAGGATGAAGATGGATATCTTCACATTACGTACAGTGGAGAGGAGAGTGTATGTGGATCCAATGAAGCGCAAGAATGCATGCTATGTGGTAGATCTTAAGGAGAAGTGTAAAATCTCGGAGCTCCGAGTGAATGATCTGACCTGCTTAGATCCTCATCTTGTGGCATTATTGTGGTGCTGGAAGTATGTAGTTTTATGACATTGAAAGAAATGGACTTGGCGGCCGCATGCATGGAGTTGAAATAATTTTAATAATTTCCCAGTTCGGTTAGAAGTGAGTTTTTCCATTGTTATTCCTTCCCAGCTTTTGGGGGCTTTAATGCAGCGTCTCTTTGACCCCAAAAAAATTGTTTTTCTCTTCCCCATCTTCATGATCCATTCCTTCTATTGAAGGACCCACCATCCTCGCATGATCACAACAGGAGTTAGGAAGGGATGAAGCAACCAACTGCTGCAACTTGAGCCTCATCTAATTAATATCCCACAATTAGCAACCCCTCACATCCAAACCCAACAATAAAAAATCACCCTTTCTTTAAAACCACAATACGAAATCAAATCCTTCATCCCTTCGTAAAAAAAATAAAATATATATATATATATTTTTTAAAAGTAAAAGAAGTAGAAAAGCTTTTATGGTGGTTCTATCCCTACCCTATTATCTATCCATCTCACCCCTAATCGCTAATCCCTCATCTCATTTGAGATTTTTTCTGAAACAGAGACGCTCCAGCTCTTTTATATCTCTCTCTTGACGGTGACAACGGCTTGATGTGCAACCATCTTCGATCTCATCTGATCCCAAGTATGATGTCTCATCTCATCACACACTACTACATTTTTTACTTTGCGCGACGCACGAACTTTCGTCGTGCAAAGTACCATTTCATTGCGCAAACATCAGAGCAACAAAAAAAATCGTCGCGCAAAGATCGTGAAGATAGACTTTTCGCGACAAAATTTTTCTAGTCGTCGCGCAAACTATTTACGGACGATGAAGACATTGGGCTCACAACAATATGCGCGACAAAAAACTTGCGTTGGTGAAAATTATGCGCGACGATTTAAAGGTGTTAGTGTCGTAAACTTCTGCGCGACGAAAGGTTTCGTCGCGCAATGCGGCTCACATGATTTTGCGCAAGCACTGCGACGGATGCTTTTTGTGTCGTAAATTTGGTGCGACGACAAGAACCCGTCGCGCGATTCGTCTCACAAGGTATTGCGCGACGAGATTTTGTCGTGCGCTTAACTTTCGCGAGACAATATTTTTGTCGAGCTAACTTTAATAAACCTTGCGCGATGAAATCTTTTTCGTCTCAAAATTTTAAATATTTTTTCGATTTAATTGTTTTTAATTATTTTTTTAATTTTGCGAAACAGTATCAGTTCAATTTATTTATTTTTATTGTGCAATTTTTTTCTTTATTTTATTGCAAGGAAAAAATGTAATGAAGATATAAATTTGGTTATAAAATAAATGTATAAAATACAATACAAATATTTAAAATGTAAAAGTAAAAACCTAGTTAAACAAGTTTCCAAAATCTATGTGATCTTCAGGCGTAATGCAGCACAGAAGGTGGGCATTGTGGCTAGGCAAAGGTCCGTGGCCATGCTCGGGTTGGATGGGCTCGAGGTAGACGAGGGAGGAAAAGGCGGTATGGGAACGCCGCCGGGCGAGGGACCGTAGAAAGCGGTCATCCTGGGCCATTTGGGTTTCAAGCATAGTCACCTTTTGCCGTCAAAGCAACGATCGCTTTGTTGTTGCTCGCGACGATGATCGGGTCTAGGTTCCATGCGAGCATTCCCATCCTCGACAATATGTCCGGCACCTCCAAGAGTCCGATCCAAGGTTTCCGTCAAGATCAAACCTTGCATCATGTGGAGGATCCTAATACTTTATATTTGTTATAACTTGTATTTATTTTACCCTTAATCAATTCAAATGTTTCTTTTGGTAAAATCAACTTGTATGTATAATATTTTTAAACTAAAAATCAACTTGATAAAAATCCATATTAATAGATTTTAAATTATTTGGTGAAATAACGATTATATTTATGTTCTTGTACTTTGTGCACACAAAATTGTCAATGAATGGGAGATATATTTGTATAAATGGTAATCAAAATAAAGATAAGATGTTATCTTGATTACTTAAAATTGAAATGTAACATAACTACAAATAAATAAAAAGTTGACATGTAAAAAATACTATTGTTTCACTAACTACTTTTTGAAGCTTTGGATGTTTCTAGTATTTTTCTCGATTTTGGACATACCTAGTATTCTTATGTTTTACTAAAAAGAATTTGTTTGTTCATTTATATAAATCATTGACATGCTAGTTATTGATGGAGTAATTGAGAAAAAAGTACAAGTGAGATTAGTGGAACAAAAATGGAACAATTTTTTTTAATGAATGTTATTACTATTTTAATTTTATTATATTTAAAGGTTTATGTTTATTGTAATTTTTCAATTTAATTATGTTTTAACTACAAGTTTTGTTTTTAATTTTTTTTTCCTTGCACTCATTCAGACTTTCTAACGAAAAATTATGGCCTACTATGTTCATATACTAAATATCAACCCAGCAGCTTATCCAAAATATTAATAAATAAAAAATTAATCAAGAATATTAATATAATACACATGCATGCTTTTTCTCTTTGACTTGTCGGCTATCTCAAGTTTTTTTGGTTTTGTTTTTCTCTTTCTTCCTTGACTGGTTGTACCGGTTGCTGGGCTTAAGTTGTTGTGGTTATTGACAGCCATAAGAGCAACTCCAGCGCCCAACCCAAACTGGATGAAAGTCTGCCAGGGAGAGCTCGAGATGGCTCCAGCGCAGGGCCCGTAGCTCGGTTTCATGGTGGGTCCCACCAACCCGAGGAAGCCAGGCAAGTCTTGCCCAAGGCTGAAGCTCGAGTCTGCAGTGATGTCGGCGTTGGCGGAGCAGCAGACGGTAACTCAATTTTAACGTTGGCGCGTGAATTACACGCGCCAAGCGGTAAAAATTAACTCGTGAGCGTTAGACGTCATCACGACAGCCTCCAACAGCGCTTGCCACGTGGCGCCCGAGGACTCCGGATGGCTTTTTCCAAAATCCGACGGTCTTCGCTTTTGGCTAAAAATTGCAAAAAATCGAAAAATCCAAATTTTTAAAAAATACCCAAAAATTCTGTCTTTTTTCTCTATAAATACCTAACCATTTTATTTACTTTCCACATTAAATCTTCATACAATTTCTTCTCCATTCAATATTTTTTACTCTCCACTCACATTATTCACTTTCCACACCAATTTTTCATACAAACTTTTCTCCTTCCAATATTTTTTTATCTCTACTCACATTTTTCACTTCCACACCAATTCTCCATACAAACTTTTCTCCTTCCAATATTTTTTACTCTCCACTCACATTTTTCTACTACTTTCCATTTGTATAAAAAAACGAATGGTCATCTTCTGTTGAAGTCGGAGGCTCGTGGTCAACGAATGAAGATATTGCGTTGTGTCAATCTTGGGTGAACGTTAGTCATGACCCTATCACGGGCAATGAGATGAAGTTTCATCACATGTGGAGCAAAATTCATGGAGAATTTTGTCAAAGATCGGGTTCTATTCGGACCGAAATGGCCTTGTCTAGTAGATGAAAACTTATGAATAAAGAGTTAGGGAAATGGAGAAATGCATTGACAAAAGCAAAGGCGAACATTCAAAGCGGTCAAAATTTGACCGATGAGGTAAACTATTTATAATTGCCATTTTAATCAATTCAATGTCACTTTTTTTTATTGCATATTCTATTTGTTTTTCTTGCATAATTTTGTTTTCTTGGTGCACCTTTAATTTGTCTATATTTTCTTGCATAATCAATTTTATTTTTGCATTTCAAAATAGTTTATATTTTCTTGCATATTAATTTTTGTTTCTTGCACTTCCAATTATTTATTTTTAATAGATGATACAAGCACAAATGTGGTTTGGTGCCATGGGACAAGGCAAAAAAAGTTTCGTGCATTTCCATTGTTGGGAAATTGTGAAGGATTGTTCGAGATTCAAAATTATTCCCACCGGTTCGCCGGTTGTGATGAATGAGACGCCACTCCACGATTCGACATCAATCGATTCTCCATTGGACTCCCCAATGGAAACGGAGTCACCATTTGTGCCACGTCCGCCGAGACCTATTGGGAGAAAGGCGGCAAAGGCCAAGAGAGGGGGCACTTCGACCAATGAATGTGTACAATTATTGGAGCAAATAGCTAAGAGCACCTCACTAAGAATGGAGAGAGACTTGAAAAGAGATGAAATTGACGTGGCACGAGAGAAAGCATTTGTTATTCAACAGCAAAAGGCACAAGAAAAAGACATAGAGGATAGAGAGATGAAAATTATGGCCATGGATACGAGCCATATGTCTCCCGAAACAAAGGCCTATTGGAAGTTACGACGAAGAGATGTGATGAGAAGAAAACTTTCCATGACGACGGACCTAGCAATACGAATTGGTTAAATGATGAAAATCATTAGGTTGTATTGAAACACCTTTGCCATATGTTGTATTGTTGTATTATCCTTTAATTTGTTGTATTGTTTCCTTTTTATTCAATAAAAAAAGCATTAAATAAAATGACTATATTAAAAACATTTGAGCTTCAAAACAAATATTAATTAAAAAAAACCTTCATTTATTGCAAACAACACACAAAACAAACCATACATAAAAGCATAATAATAATAAAAAGCATAATTCCAAAAAACACCACACACAAAATAAAGCATAATTAAAAACAAAGCATAATTCCAAACAAAGCACTAATCTTGACTTCATCCATTGTGATTGCCTTTCATCTCCCACAAGTACTCGACCAAGTCACCTTGACGTATCTCGTGAACATATGAAGATTGCATTTCTTGATACCGGTCAATCATAAGGTTGTTGAATTGACCATCCTGAAGTAACGGTTCGGGCTCCAGTGGTAGTCCATTTGGTCCAATCGGCCTTCATATATTCTTGTCAACGATGTGTTCATTGGATCGGGTTCAAACACCTCTGGAGCATCATAGTCATACTCATCCTCTACAATCATGTTGTGGAGGATGATGCAAGTTATCATAATACTCCGTAGCACCTCCTCATCTAGCATCCGAGCAACACCTGTAATAATTGCCCAACGAGCTTGCAAGATACCGAAGCACTTCTCCACGTCTTTCTTGTAACCTTCTTGAAAGGAAGCAAAGTTTCTTTCCTTCTCAGATTGGGGATTTGGAATTGTTTTCACGAATGTCGTCCACCTAGGATAAATTCCGTCGGCAAGGTAATACGCACAGAGTAAACGATATTGTTGATTTGAGTACGTGACAGGGAATGAACTCGCAATACCTCGTCGAACAGGGATTGATCAAGGACATTGAGGTCATTGAGATCCGAAACCCCGAAGAAGGCATGCCAAACCCAACATGAATGAAGCTACGGTCTCCAAAATTATACTTTTTGGCCCTTCCGATTCCCGTACTCTCCTTGCCAAGCGAGAGGAGTTCTTCCACCTTTGCAGTGCATGCAATCGATGCTTCCAATCATTCCTGGGAAACCTCGAGCCTCGCTTTTTGTAAAGCCGTTGCAGGTCTCTTGGCGTGGGTTTGCAAAGGTACTCCCTCATGTACAAATTTTCCACTGCATCACAGAATCTCACCAAGCACTCTAGGATAGTAGATTTTCCCATCCTTGCAATCTCATCCACCTGCTCTGCAGATGCCCCATAAGCAAGCATCCGCAAAGCAGCTGTAAGTTTTTGCTCCGGATAAAACCCAAAGCTCCAATAGCATCATACTTTTGAATGAAGTATGTGTCGTAATTACAAATATCATGCATGATTTTTTGGAACAAATGTAGCTGCATTCTATATCTTTCTCGAAACTTAGAAGCAGGATATAACGAATTTGGGATAAAATAATCCTCCATGAGATTCTTACCCTGAGACTCCCTACATCTGTCCACGTTCGGGGCACGACGACGATGGTGTTGCCTTGATTGATCCATCATACACACCGCTGCTGCAAGCATTTGCTCCTCTTCTTCATCGGCGTCCCGATCTTCTTGAGCACTTCTACGCCGGATTTCTTCCCTTTGTTTCTGTTGCCTCTCCAACACCCTCGACAAGTTTGACATTGAGAGTAGAATGTGCTTTCTAAAATCTAAGAAATGAAGGAATAGATAAGAGATGGTGTGAGAGGTATGAGTTGATGGTGTAGTTTTATAGAGGGATTTAAAAGATAGGGATGACACGTGGCACAATTTTAGAAGATGAAAATCTTATCTAAAATCTGATATTATAATTTTTTAAAATATCTGAAAATCTTATCTGACATGGGACACGTGGCACAATTTTAGAGGGTGAAAATCTTATCTGAAATCTGAGATTATAATTTTTTAAAATATCTGAAAATCTTATCTGACATTGGACACGTGGCACAATTTTAGAGGGTGAAAATTTTATCAAATCGAGATTATAATTTTTTTAAATATCTGAAAATCGTATCGACATGGGACACGTGGCACAATTTTAGAGGGTGAAAATCTTATCCGAAAATTTAATTACAAAAGATTATCAAAATTAATGGTTTAAAGTATAAAAAAAATAGGAAATAAAGTACAATGAATAGTAATTGTCATAGACTTTGCCCTCATGGGTAGAACCACAAATGCAAAGGCGATACTATTCACGTGAATAGTGGCAGCCCTTACTTGCCCTTGCCTTAGACTTAGCCCTTGTGGGTGGAGATGCTCTAAACAAGGGCAGAATCATGAATTTTTCAACGGATGGACTAACTAAAGTTATTACCTTAAAATTTAATGATTATTTTTTTTTTGTACTTACAATTTCTATACTCTTTCTAGAAATAAAAGTAAACATTAAATCACATAAACCGAGCTAGTTCATAGCTCCATAAACTAATTTTCAATAAGTTTGGACATAAACCAAATAGGTTTAACACCATAGTGGATTCACTAATCCAAACCATATATGTTTTAGATAATTATTCAAAGATCATCTCTACAAAAAAAAAAAAAAAAATCACTTAAATCTGATATCGTTTGACCACTCTGTTATTGAAATTTTAATACTTTCTTGAAACACTGTGTTCATTGATTTTGTAGGATATAATTGTATGTCGAAACGTTTTTTGATTTGTCTAATTTTTTGCAAGAATGATCTATGATTGTAAACTTAAAAAAATAGATGGTTTGGATCTTTGGAAAAAAAAATCGTAGGGTACTCAAAAGGGTGTCCCTCAAAAAAATTTGTTGGATTGAAATATGGGGAATGATTACCAATTTTGAGGTGGGGCCCACTTACTTTTTATTCCCTGATAAGTAAGTAAAACGCAGCGAAAACAAAGAATTGAACTAACTCTTTCTCCCTATTCTCATTACTGATAAGTAAACATATTTTATATATGTAGTGAGCAATATTTGATATCAATCCCAATATCACCTTCCTTTTTTTGTTCTTTCTTTTTTTTCTTTAGCATCACATACCTTGCTTAATCAATTAGTAACAAAGTAACACGTATACCAGCCCACAGTCATAAAGTTTTAAAAAGAAAAAGTAATAAAGCAAAAGTAGAATTACAATTTAAAAGAAGCAATCAAATAAATTAAACTTGTGAATTATAAGGATCATGCATGAATCACGTTTTGGTACGGCTTGAGAAATTATAAATAAAAGCATGACACAAACACACTGTCTAGCATACACACTTTTATTTCAAGGATGTTAAATTCTTCTGGAAAATACATAAAAGGAGGGGGGAAACACCGACAGAGGAGGAAGAACAGGGAACCTTCTAACTGAGAGCTACAGCTGCATTCTTATTCTAACGTACGTCCTCTTTCAACACCTAAGTTTCTTTTTAATGTCTTTCAAACCTTTGAAAAATACTTCATAAAAACGATTATGGTTGAGCCCAAACATAGAGAAAGGAAGAATGGCAACAACAACGTAAATGAGGGAAATAGTCCATATCTTTTGATGATGAATCAAGAGCACAATAGTAGCAGCGAAGGTGAGCATGGACACTAGCAGCGAGCAGAAGAGAAGGAGGAACCCTAAATTCAGCTTGAAGGGAAGAGAATGGTGAAAGTTTTTGTACTCAAATGGAGACCTCGTGATATTGAGAAACGTACCCAAAGAAGTCAATGAGAAGACAAGCGAGACAGTGTTCGAAATGGTGAATGCTTTGAAGAAAGGAGAGTGCCGGAGATTAGGAAGCCCGTTCTGATTAGTACCCCCGGGAACCGTGTACACAGCTGCATAGGCCACGGTGGCCACCAAAGCCGCCACGACCGAGCCTGACTGAGCAGTTTCTTTCATCCATACTTTTGCTGACTGAAGAAGCTTTTCATGCTGGCTAGAAAATAGCTCATCCGCTGTCACACCCTTCTTGTTGCAGTGCATGGTGTAATTAACTGGGATTATCTTTCGCACACGCTGCCCACAAATGGAAAAAACATTGTTACCATTTCGTACTACTATAAGGTTTTCACACACACACTATGATGTCATGGGGGTTTGAACACTTGAAACCACTGATCTGCAAATCAATGCTCTTTTTCATCAGGATAAGGGAATTACCATTTAAATTCTGTATTTTAAATGCATGCAATTCTTCTTGGCTTAAATTGACTTAAATATAGGGTAATTAAAATTAGGGTTAAGGCTTATATATATCACTCACCGCCATCCAATGCAATTCTTCTTGCAACTGAAATGCAGGACCATATGTACCCTCAGCGTCCACAGAGTAATAGCTCATGTCTGTGTAATAGCTCATATCTGCAGCGTGGTGCAATATGGTGTTCCCATCGTTATCAATCACGTCAGCCAGCCTTGAGGTTATGAATTTGTTCTTCTTTGCAATCTTAAAGATGGCCAACCGACGATACTTAACGGCCATGTGCAAAATGTTTTGTTGATGTTCTTGCGCCTCAACTGCTTGAGGATGAAACTTCAAAATCTTTTCCACAATTTGTGATATTCCAGTTCTAGTTGCTATAAACAATGGAATATACTCATAAGTAGATTTGGTTTCAGCATCTTCTTTTTTCTGTGGACTATTTGGTTTTGACACCAGAAAAAATGTATTGACTACTTCATCTGCTTCAATTTCCCCCCATGAATAGTCCTTCAGGACGAGCAAATCAGTGAGTTCCAATAGTACGTTTTGATTTTGCATTTCCTCGCCCATAATACAGATTGGTGCCCATCGTATAGTAGTCCTTCCGATCTTTCCTATTCATGAGAGAGATACTGAATTAATATGAAGATAAGAAAGAAAAAAAAAGTAAATACAAATCAAGTGTCTAAAATTTTATGGTCCTTCTTAAGCTTGGGTAAGGCCTAATTACTTTTACATGGCTGTTAGTTTGGTTTTATTTATTTATTTATTTTTTAAATTCTCTAACTCTTATATATATATATATATATATATAGTTATAGTTATAGTTATTCTCTAGGCAGATGTCCGCACGTGTGGACGCCATTGTAAACAATAAAGAAAGCATGGAGGAATAGTAAAAAATACATGGCGTCCTCACTGTAATAATGTCCGGACATTATTACCATCCATATGCCATTGTAAACAGGGAAGAAAGTATAGAGAGATAGTAGAAAATACATGAAATTCATACGGTAATAAATAAATATATCTTTGTAGTAAGTACGTAATTATTAATTAAATTGTAAACATATATACATTGGTAGGTATATTGATATACTAACTTAATTATGGTCATATATAATTTACTATATTGGAATACATATCTATGAATAAATTACTTGTCGACCCGTTCTCCAAGCCATCGTTTGAAAAAGTAGATTGGGAAGGATGATTAGATCCGCTCTCCAAGTCATCGTTTTGATTTGATGGGTCCCGATCAATGTTATCATCATTACGATGGCCTGAATGTATAATAAGGGGAGAGTAGATGGTACATATATGCTTAATCCATTTGCATTCGCGAAATTTGGGTTTGAAGGCAGATGGCATTTGGGCTAGCAATTGAAGACTTGTGAGTCCATTCTTTTCCTTTCTATTCGCAAGAGTTGGGTAATCCTTTACTAACCAAAGAGCGGTCTCTGCATTGAAGGAAAATCATGGATGCGTGTTAATCGTAATATATAATAAAGTCAAATATAATAGCTAGACTTATGTTATTCTATCATTTGGATATCCGCATGTTATTACTGTGCATATGCCATTATAAACAAAGAGAGACATGCAGCATAAAATACGTAGCGTCCGCACGGCAATAACGTCCTAACGTCTGCATATATATTGTCAAGTTGGTTTTTGAGAGAAAGATAGGGAGAAAGAGAGACCAAAATGTTGGCCAAGTACTGCGATATGAAGAATGGATACTAGATCATTTCTTTGGAAGTGCTGCTCTATATCGTCGCCTACTTGGGTAGCCAAATATTGAACCAAGTTTGTGTGACCAAAAGCAGCAGCCCTGTAGAGTGGGGTTTCTCCTAGGTGGTTCTTAATATCCACCAAACCACCATAATACTCCACCAACAGCTTTGCTGCGTCCAAATTTCCAGACGCAGCTACCTCATGAAGCGGGGTGTTGCCGCGGTTGTTCTCCACTGCCAACGCATCCCTGTCATCTATCAGTGAAATCAAAAACTCAAGCACGTCTTTGCGTCCAGCCAAGCCTGCTACGTGAAGTACAGTGTCGTTCTTCGTTGTCATTTGCCCAAGTACTTCAAACTCACGACCCTTGTAGAATCGTTTTAGGCTTTCCCACTGGCCGTTCATGGCCAATTCATATTGCTCTCTCGAGCGACTAAGTGCTTCTCCTGTTGAAACCTCGTCCATCAACTCCATCTCCAAATTTTTCCACTCAACTCAATTGATAATAGCCGCCCGCGCCTCTCCCAGTCTATATATTTGCTTCTTTTTCTCTTTTTAGCATCACGTCACATATATACCTTGCTTAATTAATAAGTAACAAAAGTAACACGTATACTAACTTAAAACATTTTAAAAAGAAAAAGTAATAAAGCAAAAGTACAATAACAAGTACTAAAACCGCATCAAATAAATTAAACTTGCTGTTAAAGGGATCAGCCAATACATGAATCACGTTTTGTTACGACTTAGGCATAAGAATTAGATACAGAGGGGAGCTTCTATTACCTTTTTTTTTCTCTTCTATTATTATTATTATTATTATTATTATTTTGAATTTAGTACAAGCAATAGTTTAAATTCACATATACAACTAAAATGTCATGGGGGTTCAAATCTGAGACTTCTGATATGCAAATCAATGTGATTTTTCATTGGGTTAGACCTCATTGGCTTCTATAACGCAAATCATGTCATCTCCTACAGAAGAAATTATAGAATACTCTATAATCTGCCACATCATATTTTTCTTAATTACTCATTATTTTGCTGGAAAAGTAAAAAGAATATAACCAAGAAAAACAGCAGAATAGACCGCGAGCCCACCAAGCTTAGATCCAAACCGTTAAACCCACATCAGGGAAATAGTTCTGCTTTACAGTTATAAAATTTTAAAAAGAAAAAGTAATATCTGTACATTCATAGATCTGGGAACTTCATGAAGTCAGAAGATCACAATTTCTGTTTGACCTGGATGATTTCAAGAATTGATTACATGATTTCAATTATTCTCTTTCATGGGTGATTTTTTCTTCTTCCTCTTGTCATGGGTGATTGCCCCTTCTCCTCTCTCTTTCATACTGAGAATGATTTGGCTACAACGTCTCGCACTTCTATTGGCCTCTTCTTCTACCTTTGTTCAATTTTTATTTTATTTTGGAAAAAAATTGAGGAGAAAGCCATGTAATTAATCTGATAACAAAACTCCCTGTAATAATTTGCCCTCTTTTGTAATTTGCCTGCATCAGGAGAGAGAATGAGAATATTCATTGTTGAAATGGATCTTAATGCGAAACAAGAGGAAGAAAAGCAAGAGAGAAAGAAGAAGAAAAGAAGAGATAGAAGGAAAGGAAATAAAAAGAAAAAGAGAGAGAGAGAAGACTCAGGGGTTATTTTGTCTGGAAATTTGCGGTTGCAGTAATTTTCAAAAGAAGCCAAATATAACGGATGATAAAGTTGAATTTTACAAGAAATGGAACATATGACAACTTGTAAGTAATTAGATTTATGCTAATGTTATTTATGCTTCTTCGTACTAAACGATAACATTGGTGCTCAAACAACACAATGGGTTCTTCAAATCCAGCTTGAGTTTGTAACTTTAGTTTGTAACATTGGTGCATTACATTTTCCTTTCGTTTGTAACTTTAATTAACCTTTTTTGTTGTAACTTTAATTCATTTTACTTTGCATTTTCCTTTTGGTTTATAACAGATTTGAAGAACTAATGCTTGGAACTTTGGAATTGTAACAATTTTCTTGGTTGTGAATGCTTGAGAAGTTGAAGAGATTGTGAATTTATATATGTTTGAGAAATTGAGGTTGTGTATTTATTTATTTAGGTTGTGAATTTTATTGTGTTGATCTTGTATGCAGCTTTATAAAATTTCAGAACCGCACCACCTAGGAAGAAAGAAGGAAAAAAAGTCAACGTCAAATCATCCAAGCGGTCGATCCGTAGACAGTTCCATAGATCTGTGAGTTGTAGTATCAGATGTGGTGGTTCCTATGGAATTTTAGCTTTTCTAGCTGTCTATTTTTTCCTTTCTTGCTTCTGAAACTTCAATTTTCATTAAAATCTTGTACGGGAAGAATTATGTTCTTTGATATTCTTCTATCATTGCATAAATACCAAGAATTGACAGTCTTTGATTTGGTGAATTTGGTTATATATTAATGTAAGATGAAAAAAGCTTTGATTTGTTTGTGTTTTTATAATGCAATTTTAATTTTGTGTCGCACAAAATGTGTGAGATGGCAGCAACATCTATCTTCTTTATTGGAATCACATGTTCCCTTGGTCATAAATGTTAGATTTCTATAATATTCATGATCTTTCACACAACTTGAAATACATATAAGACATATATGGCATCATCTTCTTTGAGTACACGATCTCAGAACTCATTCAATTGCAGCAGCAGCAACACGAGCAAAAGGAACGAACGACTCTACTCTCTCTCATAAACTACTTTAACTCTCTTTTTATGATGAGATTAAGGTCAGAGAATGTGTCTGATGAGAGTAGGGTCTTAAGCTTATATAGGATTAGGTCAAGTTGTCTCTACTACTCATCACCAAGGGTCCACTTGACTAACACTCTAAGCCCATCAAACAACGGTCCATGTACAAAAGAAAATAAATAGGACCCCTTTAATTGGCTTCAAAACTTTCCTTATTTCACAAGGTATGGGGCCTCAAGGTATAACCCAATTTAAACTCTTATCAAACCTCATATAACTTAGTATATAGTGCACCAATCTAAATAGGAATATAACATTCTCTCATTAGATCAAGCACTAGAGCACTAAGCTTTTGTATTGCAAAAGTTTGATAATATTTATTGGCCATGAGTTTAAAACAATTAAGTCCTTCCCTTCAAGCTACAGTGAAAAGCGATTAGACAAAAATGAACTATAAACAAGCACTGCTCTTCTTTATTAAAAACGGGTCATCTATAATCACATAATGCAATCTCAAAATACATGAAGCACCACCTACAAAAGCGAACCTTAACATGTACTGACCCATAATGTGAATCTTTATACTTTTCAGTACATGTATCCCTTTACGACTTAGTAAGAGTCAATCCGCAATGTTATTAAAACAATAGTATTTCAAAAGAGACCATAAACTCACATACATAAACAAAATGCATAATAAGTTTAAATAGCTAAATAATCAAAATGGTAGAAAACATTCAATAATTAACACTGTCAAGCAAATTAACATCCTTAAATACAAATCCCTCAATCCAGAAAACAGAAAAAATTAGACATACTAGAAAACTATCAAAATGGGAACAAGACTCCCACTAGATTGCAGCATCAAAGCTAGGAAATAATCTCATGTTCTCAACATGTCTCAGAAAACCTTCTGAAGGTAAAAACTTTGTAAACGAATATGCAATCATATCTTGAGTTCTAATATGATCAAACCTGACTAGTTGTCTGCCACCTTCTCCCTCACTATCAAATACGTTTTGTCAATGTGCTAAAGTCTAAACGACATCTTGTTGTTCATGCAGTGAAAAACAGTCGCAATGTTGTCATTGTATATATGCACTGGCCTTGAAATCTATTCCACCACCTTAATGTTTTTGATAAAATTCCTTAGCCATACTACATGAGTATTGGCTTCATAGAAAGTTATGTATTCTAAGAACATAGTTGAACTCAAAACACCAGTTTGTTTAGCACTTTTCCAAGCTATAGCTGCTCGTGCCATCTTGAAAAGAAAACATGAAGTATAGATGTAATCATCATCTACTTTTCCAAGATTCGCATTAGCATAACCAACAAACTCTAATTTCTTTGTGTGTTTGTAAATCAGCATGTAAACCTTTGTTCTATCTAGGTACCTCAGAATCTTCTCTCTAGCTATCTTATGTTGCATTCCCATATTTGACTGATCATATCTCCCCATCTTACTAATGCACAAGCCTAGGTTTGGCCTTGTACAAAGTGTTGCATTCCTAAATTTCATTCAATTCTATCTCAGTCAACCTAATTTTTCACACCAACTCAAAATTTTATAAGTTCCCTCTCAATGAAGCTATCTTTCTCTATCTTCTCCTCACTTTCAAACCCTCTATCTTCATCTCTATCATATCTCTAAAAAAATTTCTTGATCCCATCGATTCTGACTCAAAACGATGAAGACCCATCCAAAACCAAAACTCATAAACTCTACCCCTTATTCCAAGCTCTCGAACTCTACCCCTAATCCTAACTTGGTTGAACTCCATAACCTAGCTACCTGAGCTTCCTCTCACACCTCATAGCTATTAATGAAGAGGATCGAGCAAGCTTTGTTAATGCTTTCAAGATCAATGTGAAAGCTTCTCAGTCGAACTGTTAAGAACCCATGGATAGAACTTGCTTATAAAAACTGGCTTGTAAGGGAATGGTGCCCAGTGGTTGCCCTTTCGTTCCTTTGAGGTTGCTTCACTTAACTACTAGTATTCAATGACTCGATATCATCTTAAGAAGTTGCGTGGTGAAACTAGGCTCTGATACCAACTGTTAAGAAGAACCCATGAGTAGAACTTGCTCCTAAAAATTGACTTGTAAGGGAAGGGTGCCTATGAACTCTGAAACCATTCTATGATATGCTATTTTTCCAATGTGGGATTTTGAGTCCTAACACGAACCCACATAAGCAATCTCGAAACTTCTAGTGAACCTTCGTGCGCAGTTGTCGCAGACCATGTTCTCAAGTAAACTTGTCGATCCGTTCTGAGTTTTCTATTTTGTTTGGGTTTTATTTCATCTGAATTTAGTTTTGGCAATTTCAAGAAGAGCGACAATGACACCGTGTTCGGTGATGGTTGGGAGTTAGATCGTCGTTGTAGGAGCACGATGCTAGTGACTTTGGCATGGGTTCCACCTCCCATATCTTCTGCTCCATCATTTACTAACTATGTTCCTACCTCAGCCCCATCTTTCCTTTCTTCTCCCTTTTCCTTTTCTCCCTCCCACACTGCTCCTTAAATCTCCACCCTTTTACCCATCATACTAACTTAGGACAACTACCTCTTAGTAAATAACTTTTCCTCCCACTACCAAAAAAAAAAAAAAAGTGGCAACAGTTACCATTATTAGTCACCCCCACATTAGTCACCAAATAATAGTAACTGTTGCCACTTTTTTTTGTAGTGTCCCCATCCTTCAAACTTATGATATGCTTGGCATTATTGATGGTTCTGATCCATGCCTTTCACAATATATCTCTAACCCTAACAATCCCCACAACCCTCTTCTCAACCCTTCTTCTCATCACTGGCTAAAAAAGGATTGAACTTGCAAGATTTGGATTAACTCCTCCCTCTCTAAATCCATCTTCCCCTACACTCCTCCCTCTTTTCATGTCCCTTTTGTTTTGTTTTTGTTTTTGTAATTTTTTTTAAAAAAACAAGTGGTTGTAACATGTATTGCATGTGAATTTTGAAATTTTTTTTGGTGGAATTAAATTTTTTTTTTTTGGTTCCAAGGAACTAAAAGTTTGGGTTATTAAATTTTTGAACAGTTTATAAAAGATAAATTAAAATTTGCACAAAAAATATTTATATTACTATGCACAGTAATTCAAGTACCATCCTGATAAATCACATATTACTATATCTAAAATACATAATACTTTTGAGGTGTCTCTAATAGTATGGGCACCTGCAAAACATTTTTTTTATATATTTTTTTACTTAATTTAATTTAAACATATTTTTATTGTACCAATTTATGTTTATTTAATAAAATATCTTCTTTATTCACCAAGTGGAATATATGGGGTTTTGAATGTGCCAACCTTTCTACCTTTATATAGATAGATAAATACAGAAAAATCAAAACAATTTTGTATTACAATTTTTACATGTATGTACTTTATCATATGGGACATAAAATGGGGAAAAAAAAAGTGAAATATATATATATATATTGTTAGTTATATTAATACCCTTCAAGTTTTTGGCTTTTTCACAAAATCTTATGAGATTTTTGAAATTACACAAACACCTTTTGAGATTTCAAATTATTTTCACAAAAGCCTTTGAAGTTTTCACAAAACCTCTTTTTGTTATCTGTTGGTCCAAAACTTGATGATTTCATTTAAAAAGACGTGTACAAATGACAAAATCGACCATGGTAAAAATAAAATGGAAGGGTGAAGTTGGAAAGTAAATAATTTTTGTTTAAGAAGCTGTTGCCAGCTGGTGTCCGTACGCGGGTTTTTGGTGGAACCCGATCGATCGATGCGAATTTAAATACAAGTCGGTAGTTGAAATGAAAAGCCCATCTCTGTTTTGATTTCTTCAATTTGGCGCCTTAGCTTCGTCGTTTTCACGCACAGTGAGATACAGGGAAAAATGAGTTCGAGTTCATCGAGCAACATCTTCAGGAACCCTCTTGGATAACAAAATTCCTTATGAGAAAGCCTAATTGGGAGAATGTAAGTGAATCTTTTCTGGGTTCTTTTGCCTTGTTTTGAATTTCAATTTTCCTTGTCTTTTTGGGTTATCTGTCAATTTGCAATTTTAGGGTTTTAATTTGTAAGATTTTAGAGCATTGGGTTGATAATTGAGTCAACAGAGCCGCAATTTCATTTATTATTTCGCTGGGTCTGCTGCTTTTCACAAAAATCAAATGCTAATTATGATACTAAAGTTCATAGCATCAAGGGGAGATCCTTATTCTCATTCAACCTGAGATTTTTTTGTACTAAAGTTCTGGCCTTTGGAGAAACATTGATAATCTGCAGAGATGAAACTGTGAATTGACAAGTAACCCTTTACCCATTTAATAAAAGTAGTGTGTGCAAGAAACTTTACCCATTCAACACTTCCTGAATTTTTGTGTGTGGAACTATGCTTTTTGGGACATATGAAACATAAATTCATAAGACAGGGATAGTATTTTACGCAAGAAACTTTGCATGTTGGGTTTTTTATGTTGCTGATATTTAACTCTCCCCTGCCTTTCTAGATTGATTGAAATTGTATAAGTAGCAGTTCTGTAAATGGATAGGTTTCCATTCAATTATTAAATGATGCTAATATTTAAATGGGATTCTTCTTGTGCCTTAGAGCATCCACAATGGTTGCTCAACGGTTCATTTCTTGTGCCTTAGGTTATGTGAACACGATTTTTTGTTTTCAAACTTACTCAGTTAATCTAGTTGTCCAATCCAGTGTAGGAGTTAAAAATCCAATATGGTCTGTTTAAGGATAAAATAGGTATGAGAGATTCACTTTTCTGTCATTTTCTTTGAAACCAAACAGAGGGGTATTAACGTGTCTGGTTTTTGGTTTGCTTCTGACTAATAAATATGTTTGTTATTTACTGTTGGATAGGTTTATACCCAATCGGGCGGCAATGGACCTTGATTACATGCATTACATGGTCACAGGAAGGAGAAAAGGAATCGAGAACCCATGGGCTGCAAGCCCTACATATCAGAAGCTACTGACTGAGACCTTCAACATGAACCGAGCACGGATCTTCACATTCAAGAACAAACCGCCAACCCCAGTTGAAGCCATTCCAAGGAGATTGCTCTCACCCCCTCTTCATAAGGCCAAATCTACCAAGCCCTGTCGAAGAATTCCTAAGGTATAATTGCACTAATATCATCATACTTGAATTTGGATTGTGGACACTTGAATTCCTTGTGAGAATGTGAAGGTGACCGTGTCTCACATTGGAAAGTTAGAAAACCTTGCAAGGGCTTATAAGGAGTTGGGCTGCTTTGCCATTGCCAATTGGTTTTGGGGTGCAACCTCAACTTCCTTCTCTCCTAAGGTATAGGTAATGCTAGATTTAAGGGAATGTAAATCTGCCTGTTTAGTGCCTGAAACGATGATAATATGTAGTGTGTGTAGTGATCATCGTATAAGGGAATATAATTTTTCTTAGGATTGTGACTGTAATGATGATCATATTGATTTTTGTGTGTGGCTGTTCTAATTCTTTCAATTTGATTTTGCAGGATCCAGAGAGAACATTGGATGCTTCCGGTATTGTAGATAATTTCTACTTGAATTTACTAGACTGGAGCAGCAGCAACATTCTTGCAATTGCTCTTGGAAACTCAGTGTACCTGTGGAATCCTTCTCGCCGTTCCATCGTAGAACTTGTCACAATTGATGATGAAGATGGTCCCATTACAAGCATCAGCTGGGTTCTTGATGGGCAGCGTATTGCCGTTGGCTTGAACAATTCCTGGGTCCAGTTATGGGATTCTGTTAGATTGGTAAGAACATTATTGTTGCTTATAATTGTTGGTTGCTTTCCTTATAAAATGAAACCTTGGTTCTAATACTGATCAACTGCTGATTTTGTTACTGCAGAAAGGAACATTGAGAGGTGGGCACCATGGAAGAGTAGGTTCACTGGCCTGGAACAAACACATTCTTACTACAGGAGGAATGGATGGTAGAATTATCAACAATGCTGTAAGAGTGAGATCCCACATTGTTGGAACCTACAAGGGTCATGGGCCCGAGGACGTCTGTGGATTAAAATGGTCACCCTCAGACCAGCATTTAGCCAGTGGAGGAAACGATCGTGTTCTCTTCATATGGGACAGGTCAACAGCCTCCTCCAGTTCACCAAGAGAGTGGCTTCAAAGGCTTGAAGACCACACTGCAGCAGTCAAGTCCATTTCAAGAGAATTTTTTGGCCTCTGGTGGTGAACTTGACCTGTGCATTAAGTTCTGGAACACACAAACAGGCTTGTGCTTGAGCTCGGTTGACACTGGCTCGCAGGTGTGTGGTTTTTTGTGGAACAATTATGAGCGTGAATTGCTTAGTTGTCATGGTTTTAGCAAGAATGAGCTTATCCTTTGGAAGTACCGTCAATGGTGAGGACGACAGAGCTAACTGGCCATACCTCCAGAGTTCTCTTCATGACTCAGGTACTAATTTGGACTTTAAATTGCACTTTGGCGAATTCAATTCTGTTTGTGTATTTGATTTCATGTATGGTTTTCATTTGGAATAAATTTTCATGGCAACTTCATATGGTAGTTACAGTTACACATTCTAATTGTTTGTAACCGCTGCTGTTTATGTTTTCAGACCCCAGATGGATGCACTGTGGCCACTGCAGCCGCGGATGAAACGGTTCAAGCTTGGAATGTGTTTGGGATTCCGGGAGTTTCAGAACCCGTACGAAAAGAAAATCTGCTGCCATCTGCTCATTCATACTCCATTCGTTGAAGATCATGTAAATGCTGGAGAGAAGTTTGTCTGTTTTGTCTCGAATGCCCAACCAAACAGATAAGTGTATATGGTGTAAATTATTGTTTACAAGAAAAATAAAAATAAAAATAAATAAATAAATAACAGGTAAGTGTATATGGTTACACGAATAGAGAAAAAGAAAAACGCAGTTTTGATTAGTGATTTGCATGCAGTCGCTCGGTTCAGTATATCTGAATAGACAATATAACTGTATTATCGTGTCATATTGAAGCGACAATTCTGAGTGCGTTGAGAATATTAATGAGTACACTTACACAATACAATCTCTCTTCAGAATATACATTTTTTCTATGGTATGAATGAACACTTACTAAGTACGTATACAAACACTGACAAATGATCAATCAAAGTGTATTAGACCAAACAGACGGTGTATTAAGGACACTGCTTTCCTCTTTCTCGGGAGAGAGGCATTCTTACTTCCTGTAAATAACAGCTTCACATATATGCAAAAATAATTCATTAAAAACACAAATTGAAAAATCTATACACACACACGTCAAACTGTGATTCGTAGGAAAATAGGAGTTCTTACTTTCAAATATACACACACATCAAATTGTGATTCGTAAGGAAATAGAAGTTTTTACTTTCAAAGAAAAATGCAATTATGTTCGGTGTATCAAACCTTTAAAATAATACTAAATGACAAATGACTAATCAACGAGTCATAATGACGTAACAAATGTGATATTTTAAAGAGTTCGTACTATAATGAAACCCTAGAGCCATGCCATGTTGCTTTCTCTCTCTAAAACCCACCTAGACTAGGTCGAGAACCAGCCAAACTCAATCAATAGAATTACATATTGGATATTAAGCCTCATGCACTGCACTATAATTTCACTATCAAAATGGCGTGGACATGCCAAATGAAGAACAACAACTTTATATGTTTTGGCCATTTGTATCCTATCCAGAGCAATGATCGGCTTTTCATATGAACATGTAAGAACACGTTTATCTTTAAAAATATAAAGTTGGGATAATGATATATGTGAAATCATAAACATAACGGACCCATAAATAATCCCTATGGTCTTGTTAGTACGATCGGATAGTCACAAGATAAGGCACAATTCAGATTGAAAGATGAATATAATATTCAAATCTAATCCAAACAAGGGCATGGATTGATGATTGTGGACCCACAAAATCCTATCAAAAGGATCCTCATAATACGACAATTAAATCTCATACGCAAAGTTTGACTCGAGGTTGAGGCTAGTCTAAAAGTTATCGATATGGACGTCTTCTACTATTATTAAAATAATAGATATCTTGCTTTATATTTCCCTTTTCTTTTTAATATCGCCCTAATAAGTGAATTTAGAACCAATTAAAAATATGTAATAAACTTAGTGGAAATAGAGATAATAGGGTGTAATGGGGTGTTTTCTTACACATAAATTCGAATCTCCTTTTTATAATTTAGAATATCGCATTGTTAAAACAAAAACAAAAGTGTGAAGAAATTAGCACTACATGACAATTTAAAATTCTTCCAAATTAAGTTATTCTTATTCATTACTAATTGCTAATTAATCATGCATCCATGTTATGAGTTAGTGTCAACTAATACCAATTTTAACCCTCTCAAACATTGTGTTGGTTTTTTTTTCTTTTTGTATACAAGCGATATTGAGAAAAGGGGGAATCGAATCTAAAATCTCTATTGTAGAAGTAAATACTCTTAATCACTTCAAGTGCAAACCATCAAGTTGGATTTGAATGATGTATTGTGTTACATATGACAAATACCATAACCATGAGGATAAGATAAATTCATGCAAAGTGGTAACCCCACTTTTCCCCAATTACTCTCTCATCCTTGATGTGGTATGCTCCACAACTTATATATTCTTGAAATTGTTAATAATACACATTACGATTAATAAACACTAGCCCCCAATTGGTTTTGTTTTTAAAATTTTTATTTTAGAATTAAGAAAATCTAAAATGGTAGTTATGTTCCATACAAGTAGGGATCTATTATCTAATTTTGTTCTTAATTTTAATTTTTCAATAAGAAAATTTTAAATTGACCTTATTATTCTCATTTAATTAATAATTTTAATTTTTAATGTTTGCATTAACCAAAAACATTTTTTGACATTTTGAATATTTCACCTGTCTTTTGCTTTATATATATAGATATATCTTGCTCAGATTCTCAAGAAAACACACTATATATATATATATAGATATATCTTGCTCAGATTTACAAGAAAGCATGCTACTAGCTATATAGATCTAAAAACTCGTGTACAAATCAACATACAACAACCTCAAACACTTAGAATAAATAATTAAATCAAAGTTCTAGGAACTGAACAAACATTGATGATGCTTAATTTAGTTGGAGTTTTCAATCATAAATCTTTTAATAAATTGCAAAGCTTCATTTGAGACTTCTGAGTATGGATCAGCCGTCAAAAACCCATGTTGTTGTCCTTCAAATTCCACATACTCAATTTTCTTCCCCAACTCTTCCAGCTTTCTCCAGTAGCTCTCCACCCTATCTTTCAAAATTTCATTGCCACCCACAATAACCAAGATTGGATCAAGGGCCACTTTCTCTAGGGTTGGGCTGTTCGGTCCAAATGGGTTCACCAGTGGGTGGTCTCTGGTTTCTCCTGCTGGCATCGAGAGTCTCCAAAATCTGTATGGCATTTAAGTTAAAGAAGAGTTAGCGATGAAATTATGAGTTCAAATCTCACCAACGACAATTGTTTCGATCAAACTAATAATTTCTTTTCTTAAATATCATATCTCATGATAGATTTCTATGTATTCAGGGTCAAATACGTGTACAATATTGGAACCATCAAATAATTATTGGTTAAGGGGAGTTGATAATGGATATAGCACTATCTTAAGTCATACTCATCTTGGATTAACCACTACTTACATGACAATTAGGCTTACTCGCTTATATTATCAGATAATATCAAGGGCTATCTAGCTTTATATCTTAATCACTTCGGTCATGCTTAGACTGGATCAAGCACTATATATCTTATGTATTAATAATGATTAATTAGTGGTAGGTCATTGAGATTATAATTATTATTTTGAAATTGCCAATGCTTTGATTTATTATTTGGATAAGACACCTCCAATATTAAATGGTGTCAAGATCACACTCACACGTAGAAGGAAAATGAATTTCACATCATCAACTTTAGAGGGATTTGGAGGTGCATATTCTATTTAGACCATAAAAGCTAGTCTAGACTCTAGTCTTGGTCTTGTTAGAGGACAAAATTGCAATCCACATGTGCAACATCCTTTTTTTTTTCAGTCAAGATGATGGAACATTTTTAATTTTCATTGACAAAGAACCCAGACGATACATGTCCCTAGTCAAATTTGATTGAATGGCCTCATATCAGAAACCTTAATTTGGATGGTTTTGGTTTTAGTCAAATTTTACTCCGTGAGATTATCATTTCTTTGTTGCTAATAAGTTTGTTGCTTTTTGGATCCTTATGGATAAAAATGAAGGTGAATAAAAGACAGTCCCGACGCATAAGTAGCTAAGTATTTTTATTTTCAAAATACAGATTGTCGAAAACGGGAAAATTCTTAGCTTAACACATTAAAATTTGTGTAGAAGAAAATGTTTTCTTATTATCTTTTAAATTTAGGTTTTCAAAGAGGAACCACTAAAATGAATATATTTTGTTGGGTTAATCGTTTTATTAGTCTATGAACTTAGATCCAATTTGTATTTGAGTCGATCAATTTTCAAAATCGTTCCGTGGTCCTTTAACTTCACTTTCGTTAAGACAAATGGTCTCGCTGTCAATTTTGTTAACCTTTTTTGTCAAATACAAGGGCAAAATGGTATTTTTATATTAAAACAAAATAAATAAATAAATAATCATATCTTTAAAATAACAATAAAAGAAAATCAAATAAAAAACCAAAAAAAAAAAAAATCAAGTTTAGGGGAAGTAGAAATCGGGATAGAGGGGTGGAGAGAGAGCTTAATTTTAGTTTTTTAATTTTTTTATTCATATTTTAATCAAGTTAATACAAAAATACCATTTTGTCCTTATATTTAACAGAAAAGTTAACAAAATTAACGGTAAGAATTTGTCTTAATGAAACTGAAGTTGAAGGACCACATGAACGATTTTGAAAATTGAGGAATTCAAATACAAATCATATCTAAGTTCAGAGATTAATAAAACTCTATTTTTTTTAATATGTAATCTAGATTGAATCTGTACCGTTGAGCAAACTAACAAAGGGACAAAAACTCAAAACAAACGAAAAAAAGGTTTTGAATTACCTGTCAAGTATGTCCAAACTCAACAATGCCTCACAAGGCCCCTCCTCTGACCTTGTCCTCTCCACCCCACCAAAAAATGGCGCTAGTAGCACATACCCACGTACCCGAACCGGGGCCACCTTGGCCGACCCGGCCTCGAGCCGAACCGCCAGGTGGTGGGCTATATTCCCGCCAGAAGAGTCGCCCACAATGAAAACCCGGTCAAAGTCAGCGGTATCACCCATCCATGCATCACAATCGCCACTTTTACTCATCAAAGCCTCCCTTTGCAGCCACTCCACCGCACTCACCGCATCATCAATTGGCGCTGGGAGCTTGTGCTCCGGCGCAAGCCTGTAGTCCGGGGCAACCACAAGAGCGTGGAGCCCCGCGGACAGGCGGAGGCAGCAGTTGTGGCAGTTTGGCCACACACATGAGCCGACACAAAAACCGCCACCATGAAAGTAGAACACCACGGGGAGCTTAGAATTGTGGTTTGCCGATTTGGGTTTGTACAAACGGAGGGAGAGGTTATGTCTTTTGTTGAAAGTGACGTCTTTGAAGGCCACAGAGTGGTCATCAACGACAGGAATGTTGAAGTCTATGTCCATTAAAGAGCAACGGTTGATCGTACCATCGCTAAAGACTTGTAGGACTCCCATGCAGTCTTCTACTATGTGAGGGAGGAGCCCATTTTGGTAATTTTGTGTGTGGAAGATGGTCTGGTTGGAGAAATGGAGGGTGAACTGAAGTGGGAAGGTTCATGGTTGTGGGGTATATATATAGACTAGAGAGGACCAACGACTGAGATATTGAAGGGTGGTGGTGGGAATAGAGTGAAATTTGGGGGGTGATAATGTAAATTAATAAATGGGGACATTTTTGTAAGTGGTGGCATAAGCATGCATGGCCATTGGTTTATCTTATTGTTTTGAATATGGACCATATATAGATGAGCTTGGTGGCTGTGGTAATGTTTGTTTGGACGGTTGAAAATTACCAGTTGTACTTGCTGAATCTTGGAAGACTTATCAAAATATATTGTTATCCTACAATCTTATCACCTATCAATTGCCTTACAAATCTCAGTAAAGAAATGAAGAATTTTGACCATTCCAATGGTCGGCTAGCTAGTTGTTCACCTTTTCTTCCTTTTTTGTTCACTGGCATTAGTCCTCACCTGATGAAATGGCATCTAGGGGAATTGGATTTGGATCCTCTGTTATTGTATCCTAGCGCTTTGGTTTTGAAAACTCAGGCCACAAGTGGTTGATGGAAATGAATAGAAATTGGCTGTATGTGGAATGCAATTATATTGACAAAGGAAATTCATTCTATTGTTTTGGTTTGCAAAATTGGAATAAGTTTGGACTCAAATTTGGAAAAGGGGTTTGCTTCATGGGGGACCAAGGTTTAGGTTTAGGTCTCGGATTCAAGATCCACTTTTAAAACTTTTTGGATGCTCAATTTGGAATTTAGAGTTTGACCGTTAACGCGTCTCAAATCTCAAATCTCAAGTTCGAAGTTAGGTTAGGGCTTGAAGTCCTAAAAAGGGGATCTAGGATTTGGAGCTCGGATCTTTAGGCTAAAGTGAATTGTAACATAAGATTAATGGTTTGGAGATCCTCATTCTATTAGCTATTTGCCTACTAAATATGTGAAAAACATAAATGTTGTTTCCATTTCATTGCATGAAATCAAAACCCTAAAAATACATAATGCTTAATCTTTGGATTGGATTTGTAATACAAAAATCTCATATAAATGTCAAGTAATGCTAGTTCAATTCAGACCAAAAACCCTTTACACTCTTTAAGAAAATCGTAAGGAAAGTGGCCTCCCTCCCTATCAGTGACAGAGCTAGGATTTCATATTAGAGAGCCCTTCATAGAACTTGTCTTCTCTTCATAAATTAATTATCATGAATTTCATATTTTAATTTGGTTAAATATTAATTTCATCATCTACACTATTAAAGACTTAAAAATTAATCATTTATATTCTAGCGGAAAAAAGAAATGAAAAAAAAAAGTTCATAAAGCACAATATTAAGGTATCCAATTAAATTTAAAAAAAAATGAGGAAAGGAAAATAAAAAATTCACAAAGCTTAAAAAAAAAGAGGAGGAGAAAAAAAAGGTTAAAACTTTAGGAGTTTATATTGCAAATATCATAAACTAACCTAGAAGATTTAAGGGAGATTAAGAAATTTTATGGTTTATTTGTAGACAAAAAAAACCTAATATATTATTTTATTAGGCTTTTTAGATCTAGGTCAAACCGATTAGCTGTCATTGGGTTTAGTCCTTACATTTTTTATTTTAGATATAGGTCCTTATATTTATTACTTTTGTTGTTGTGTCTATTTTACCATTTGAGGTAAATAAGGAAAATACATTGAAAATCTAAATTTAATGCATTATTTCCTTGAAATTGAATTCCATAATTTAAATTTTGTATTATTTCCTTGATAATATTCATAATATATAGATAAAATACAATTTAATCAATAAAAAGTAAAGACCCACATATCATACCAATCGATTAAACAAGCACCCACATTAAATTATGTACTTGACATACAGATAAATAATATTATTATTAGCAACGAAAAATACTTAGTGATAAATCATGACCTATAAGTTATGAACATAAATTAAAAGACTACCTATAAGTCAGATACAAAAATAGACAAAATAATATTGTATGTTACCAACAATAAAAAAGGTACATAAAATACTATTATACATTGTCGAAAATATGAAAAAAAATATATATATATATATATACCTATGCATATGGCAATAGGTAATATGACATAAATGACTATTACCTGACTCAAGTAATAAGGAGCAACATTGGAATAAAAAATGATTTTAAAAATAAAATAATAAAAAGATTACATCATAAAATATTTAAAAATGAATGTAATTCTATGTCCCACAAAAGTCAAGGGACTTGGATCGAAGTCTCCAAATCTGAGGATTAAACTCAACTTCTCAATAGGAATTTGAAGCTATATCAACTTTTATATATTTTATTTTAGGGTAAATATCCTAAAACTAATCTAATATATTATAATACTATATATTATATATAATATGCAAATAAAAGAGATAAAAATGGAGTGGGAGCTTGGGACCACACTGGTCCCATGCTAGCTCCACCCCTGCTCCCTACCGACCTCCCCTCTCTTGTCCTCATCCCTTCTGCTCCACACAAAAGCCGCGGGTATGACATTATAGCTCTCTTTGGATTGTCCGGTTGGATGTGGAGCGATAGTTCTGCTTCTGATTGAGATAGAAACCACATATGAAAATATGAAAGTTTTTAACCACTCGAGTATAGATTAAAATTGAATCAAATAAAACATTACTTCAAATCACCCTCAGTCGACATATAGTCCTGATTCCCACTAACAATATACAATACAAATCTATTATATATTCCAGTGTAAGATTTGGTGAGATTTCACCCTATCATGAATAAAACAAGTACAGTACTCTTCAGCCTTCATCGACATAATAGACACTAAGAGATATCAATACTTTATGGGAAAATCCAAATTAACCAAAATAGAGGGACCCTGAGCTTTAACGTGAAAGTTAATTTAAGCCAAATTTAAAATTGCAAATCACTATTGCCACAGCCCACGTGAACTAATGTTGTAATCAAATGAAACCATTTACAAATTTCAAATAGGGTTTGGTCTTCCCTCAACAAGTAAAAAAATATTACGCATCGCTTTGACCGCAACCCATGCAAGTTGCTAAAACAATTGCGGGTTAAACCTTTCTTCTTTGCTTGGACCATTTGTGATGGCAAAATAAGTGATATATAGTTGGAAATTATTGCACGTATGTGCACATCATGGTGGCGGCTGTGATGATGATGATGATGATGGTGGTGGTGGAGGCGGCGTTGACGGTGGTGGTGGCCATAGATTAGTCAGAATCAAAGCCGAAGCACTAGGACAAGCTTGACCTCAGCCATTTTCAGGTCTAGACACAAGTGTAGTAGTTGCACGTTTAAGTCATGGTTGAGCATTCACACTTGGCTCGGATAGACAACTCTCATAATCACTCTCACTATCGACTTCCAATTTTATGGTTATATTATTCTTTTGTGTGACTTTCATTCAACTTTTTTTTTTCTATCACGAATAGGCTATGTATTCTTCCAAACACATCATTTTGACCATCATTTTTTAAATTCAATCAATGTCATCCTCGTCCTTGTCTCGCACATCAATGTTATCCAATATCAAATGCGTCCAAATTTTTGTTATAATTAAAGGTAATATTGTCAAATTTCTAACTTCTGTCAATTAATTTTGAAATATTCAATTAAGAAAAAAAAAACTTGGAAGAAAAAGAAAACTAGCAGCCCCCTAATCACACCCACCCTAGCTAGCCCATCAAGCCACCACCATCAACCACCTCTCTCTCTCATTCTCTCCCCACCCACGCCCTCACCCCACCCCTTCCCATGCTACTCAACCCCTAAACAACCCATCAATCAACCCCATCCACAGTGCACCCCAGCCCCCACCACCTCAGGTAGATCAATGAGAGAGAAAGAGCAGGGGGGTGTTATTTTGACACATTTCCATCATGAGTTAGTGTGTTTCGATGATATTGCCCTCAATTTGGACGGAGAAATGAATGGAATTGACGTTAAGGATGACATTGATGTGCAGGATATATAAGAAGATGAGAATGACATTAATCGAATTTGAAGGATGGAGGCCAAAATGATGTGTTTACAACAGTACAGGGACTATTCACGATAAATAAAAACCCTATAATGATTATGATACCTTAATCACCTCACTGAACAATAATTAGCCCATCCTACTCCGACATCTCTCACGATAGAAGCCAGACACGTATATGGGGGGGAAATTTTGGGTTCTGCCCTTGTCCTTATGGGTGTCACTGTCAACTCCTTTACATAGGCACTAATGTGCACAATATGAGTACTGTGTGTGCATGCTTCAAATAACCCTAGGCAAAAGATCCAAAATCCAGCTTATAGCTGAGAGTGCCCCCCACAATCCAAGTTGGTGGAAGCTGGCGTGATTGTGATTGTTGTAAGGTTGCCATTGTTAAAAGTCGAGCTCCGTACCTCAAATTCGCAGGAGAGCGGTCCTGCATTTGTTGTATTGTTTCCATCATAATACCTATTGCCCAAATTATCTATGAGTCGACCACGTGTTTTTTTTCTTTTGCTTGGAAGTCGCCACCACATGCCAACACAAGCCATGATTCAAATAGAAAATGGGACAAGAAAATGATGTTTACTTCTCCATCTTACAACTCTCTGTTGTACAAGTGGGGGATGAAAGTAAAGAGAAAAGGTCATGAGAGAGCATAGGACTTACCAAGAAGTGTGAAGTGCCATTTAAATCTTAATCTAGTGGCATTTCTCTTCTCAATACTAGAAGATCGGTTGAAAGTTCGAAACCGTGCTAGAAGAGATATACCTAACAACTATATGATAATATGCTCCACCACAATACCAGTAATACCCAAAGTTTTTTTTTTCCTAATGGCAAGTTTTAGGTATAACATAGTAAGGTGGTGGTGTTGTACATACCTAAGGCCTCCTCCTTTAGAAGCTAGATTCTATCAATTATTGGTTGGTTCCAATTTAAGGATCAATTGCCTCCTTGGCCATCAGTAATAATACTGAGGATCTTAAACTTTTTTAAAGAAAAAAACAAAACACTTTATTCAAATCCATGCGAATCTTATCATTGTTCTATTTTGTCATATTCTTGTTTTGTCAGTTTCCAAACTTGATCATTGACTTCTATCCAAGTCTCCCGGCAAATGCATTGAGCCATAGAAATTCACGGCCTACCCTAAAGCCTATCCAATAAAGCCTCGAGCCATGCAACATCCACCCCATTGGCCAACAAGAGCCAATTGACCTCTCTTTCACATAATCCTATGAATTACAATATTTTTCTTCCTTTTCTTTTAACTTCAATCACCGTCTACTACTTCTAATCCATTGAGAAGTCTTGAGATTGACTATAACTAAAGGGAAGTCATAAGTTTAGACCCTTAGGTTGCATTTGGTTCACGGGAAAATGGATTTGGGAATGGGAAATTATTTGCTTTCCCATGAATGGGGTAAGTAATCTAATGGAAAAACATTAGAGAAAGGAGCAAATGGGAACAAGGAATAGAAGTTGACAAAGCTCTTAAAATGCTTAAAGAACAAAGGAACATTAAGCCTGCCTTATCAAAGCCAACATAAGTTTGTTCATTTCTACCAGCATAAAGAGGAGGGGCTTGTTTAGTGTTTAAATTTAACTCTTAACTAATTTGGTTCACATTTATCTTTGAACTAGACTCTAGTCATAAGATACCAACAGAAATGTATAATATTCAACTAAAATGAAGCTTAATACGATCCAGTTACAAACGAAAATATTTAATCTATAGTTAGCAGACAGGTTTTCACCTTAACCCCTTCTATGTATTCCCTCTTATAAGAGATAAGGGGGGCCTGGGAGACCAATTAAGATTACAAGTACTTCAGAGAACTATATGAAACCATATCCGCTTCATTTCTCAATTCCGACAGCGACTGGAAGGGTAATGGTAGACATAGGGGTGCACACATGCATATCCATGCATAAAGAGAGTAAGCACTTAAAAACAAACATGAGAAGGGATAAGCTTTCCTGGATTCATAGTATTGTTCGGATCTAATGCTGCTTTTATTCTTTTCATTGTCTTCAAAGCCTCCATCCCCAATTCTTGTTCCAGATACTGAAAGCGAAAAAGAGAATCGCTTTAGAATAAAGAATATACTCAGTCTTCAAGCTAAGTCCATTATTGTAATGGTCCCAACCATCAAGTTTATTTATAATTTTTGCTCTATACCAACTATCCCTTTCAATGTATGCCTGACATTAGCCAGAAACGGCAGTTCCAAAGCATAATATTCATCTGACTAATATACTAATGGCTGGATTCCACATTCCAAAGCATATGATCATACCTATTTTACATTAAATGGCTAGCAAGTCCACAGATAAATTAAGTACCTTCATTTTTCCTGTACCAACGCCATGTTCACCGGTACATGTTCCTGCTCAGTTGTCAAATACCAACTTTTAGCACCATAATTAGTCAACCATTGTGGATTAATAATATTTGGCCAGTGGAAAACCTAAAAAAATTAACTGACTTGGGATAACATCAACTATTGGTGACCACATGCAGATATAATAGATTAACAAACTTAACATGTATAGATACCAAGAAAGAGAATCTGAAAAGATATTTTTAATAATAGCCACTTTCCATAGCCCCTCAATAATTCATTGACTTGGAGAATAGAAAAATTCTAAATTGGGCCCTAGAATAGTTCGTACCTTCCATTGACAAGGCAGTATGGACCATAAAATGGTTTAGTCTCTGTGCTTCTTGTCGATGTTCTTCATTGTTAGGGTCAAAAAGAATCACTGTGTGGAAGTTCCCATCACCAGCATGAGCAATAACTGTGCTGTTGTTAGGAAAAAACAAAAAATGGCACTACAACAGTTAGTCCATTTAATCGTCCAGGCTATCGGTGAACAACAATATATTTCATCATAACTTCTCTCCTGAATAATATGGGAATACAGTCATTTGACTATACATTACCAAATCAGTTCTGATGCATCCAGCTCTTGTTTGGACCTTGATATCAATTCTGCAAGGCACGATAGAGGAACACATACGTCCTGCACATAGTGAAATATAAAACATAAAAAAATAAAAAATAAATAAAAGAGCACCTTTGAGAATCGAAGGAAACAAAAATGTGAGTTTAACAACCCTTAAACTATTTCTTTGTATTTAATATAATTCCATGTATGCAACTGAAGAGAATTAGGAAGCATAGGAAACCGTTGAAACTTTTAGGAACTAGTAATGAAAAACTTAAGTTAATTTTCAAAAGATCCAACAGGTTGCCTGAAAGGATGAAAGGTAAGAAAAGAAAACAAAGCGAGATTCTTAAGAATCCTTCCCCTTTCACACGCATAATACATTCTTTTCTTCTCTACTATGCTCTTACTGAGCCAACAAGGAAAAATGCTTTCAGAGAAATGGCAGCATATAAAACATGTACAAAGCAACAAATTAAATTAATAGAACAAGAGAAAAGCATCCTAGTGGTCACCCCATCTCTTCCCCCCCCGCTACCAAAGTTAAAAAGAAAAAGAAAAAGCACAGGAATATACGCCATGTCAAGCATAAGCACATGTAGGATTCACTGATTGCTCTCAGTAGCATACTCTGATAGCAATGTTCGAACTCATTTAAAATGTTTGGCAACTTTATATGCAGAGATAAACAAATGCACATAAAAGTCCAGAACTATAATTCAAATATACTGATATTAACTGACCGAAATCATTGCCTCGAAATTAGGCTCCATCGCAAAGCATGCCCAAAGTGCCTCCTTCCTCATCTGCATGTAACAAAAGATTTAAATATAGAGTAAGACAACAAGGACTAGCTGTATCTATCAAAGAACTCAACTATCTACGTCAGAAATATAATATCAAAACAATTTGAAATCAAGCTGCAATTAACCTGTAAGTTTGGACCATAGGTGCACCTAGGAACATAATTCTTTCAATAGAAATGAATATGCAGCCACATATTTTATTCAGTGAAATATCAAATAGCGAGGACAAGAATCTACAAGCCAAAGCACGGCATATGACAAAATACTTGATTTTTTATTTGCACTTGGCCCAATTTTGAAAGCCAATGAGTGATAAAGTAATAAAATCAAGCGTGATATTTTTCGTTGAGTATAGTTCAAACAAAAGAAATTGTAAGTTCCATAAATAAAGAGCACACATAACGCCTCGGTGACATTAGTAGTGGAACCATTCATTATATATTGTACTTTATTTAGTCAAGTTTCCGATGTGGGACTTATATTCTTCAACCTGCCCTCTCACGTGAGACCACCACATAGTGGGCCACGCGTGGAGCCAAGTCCACATCCGAGTCAATCATTTAAGCCCAACATGTGAACACCATGTATTGGGTGAGGAGTAGGGGTAAACATTCAATCCCAACATGTGAACACCACATATTAAGTGTAAAGGCCCAATTCAGGCCCAGTCAATCAACACGCTCTAATACCATGTTAAATTCAGAGAGACAGACCAGCAGCCCACTACTAAGAACACAGATATTGTCCCCAAGTTAACTACCTACAAAGCTCAGTAGGTGTGGGGTTTTATCACAAAAGGCCTTGGTGATACTAGTAGTGGAACCATTCATTATATAGTCAAGTTTCCGATGTGGGACTTATATTCTTCAACACATACAAAGAGAGATTTACCAACCACAAACCCACAACTGACACAAGAAAAGAATTCCATTTTCTTGTTGTACACCAATCAAGTATTGAATACCTTCCAGAGTTCCTTTTTAGTTTCAGGATCTTCTGCAAAAACAAAGTCTGACCCATTGTGTTCAGAAGCAATCTTCTTAACTATAAGGGTTTGTTCACGGGAATATGCCTCTGAAAAACAGAAAGAAAAGAAATCGCAAATCACAAGAAGTAGAGAAGGCATCTTAATAACTTTTTTTGTAAAATGAAATGTCAATGTTGACTTGATGGGAAGAGGGGCAGGGGTTCAACAAAATAAAGCCTGTGGTCACAATGAAAATACTATTTCTTGGTTCCTTGCTGAGCATACTAATCTAGCTCTTCTAGTGCAATTGATCGTAGAAATTTGGCATCCACTTGGACATGAATATTCTCTCTTGTTTCCCTCAGTTTTCTTTTTCTTTCCCCATATTTTTTTTCTCCAGGAAACTGGTACAGCCAGGGCCAATTAAAGAATCAGCAGTTGATCCAAGAGGCAATTACAGACCTTTACCTACTAAGATAATCAACTGCATTTTTCAATGCCTATATAATAGGATTAAGTCAGTTAGAAACTAGAGCATGAACTGCCGGATTCCACCAATGTTCCCTGTGTGTCAAATCATTTGTAAATTTCATGACTTCGTCATATATCGAGAGAGGAAAAAACGAAATAGTTTTTTGACATCGGGTGCAGTTAGCTCAATTGTAGAAATGTTCTCCTTTTAGAAATATATTTAGCCAAAAATAAATAAAAACAGTACATGACAGCCAAGACAGAAAAGAAGAGACCCTATTTCACCTGTGCCTATAAATTCGAACATTAAAGTCGGAGTTTCAGGCAAACTCTTCCCATTAGCAATGTTGATGGCCCTTATTTGAACCTCATCCAGTAGTTCAACCCTTGACACCTAATGATTATGAAGAGGAGATCTATGAAGAATTTAAAACGTGAATGCATATATGTTAGCAGCTAAAGCTCTACCTGTATTCCAGACAGCATAGTAGCAATAGCAACATCTGCAGCATCCTTAACTGTAGGAAAATTACACACAGCAACCTGCAAATTTCTGTCACAATTAATAATGGAATGCTATATAAAAGTACCTTTAAACATAATTGTAAGTGAGGATAATGTAACTGCAAGAATTAATCAACTGAGACGAAAATTTCTCGTGGAAGGGAGAATTCATAATATTAATGAATATCATAGGAGAGGTCCAAAGAGAGGTCACAATTTTTCAGAAAAATGAAGTTTTTAGATATAATAGAAGACCTATCAGCATACCACTGAATATTGTGGAATTTTTTGAAGCCGTAAAGTGACTTCTGTTATTACACCAAGAGTTCCTTCACTACCAATCACCAGGCGGGTTAAATCATACCTATGACATGCATATTTTATAAGGCTCACAACATGACTGAGTTTCCAAGAATCTCCTAGAAGATAAACCACATCTCTATTTTTAAAAAAACTTAAAACGAACCCTGCAGCACTCTTTCGAGCACGAGATGCAGTCTTCACAACATCTCCATTTGCAAGAACTACCTGGAAGATAAACAACATAAGAAAACAGAATAACACATGTGATCCAAGCTGTTTGTTCATTGTCCAGAAGCTTTAATGAAAGGAGAAAATCCTGATAATCTGTTTGTTCATTGTTAATGTTGTGGTATTTATTATTCAAGGAGGCTGGGTGATTCTAGAAGGGTGTTATTCACTGCTTTGTGAAAATATTGCTACTTTCGTAAGGGAAAGAAGGCTAAAGTGTGGTTGGGTTGCTGCAGGATGGCTCTTTTGTGGGTAGCATGGATGGAGAGGAATAGAAGAATTTTTCACTGTAATAAGGGGTGGGATAGAAGAGCTTTGGGAGGGTGAGATTTTTTTCTTCACTTTGGGCTTCTGCTTCATCAGAGTTCAGGGACCTTTCGCTCTTTTCTATTCTGCTATACTGGAAGGCATCTATTGGATAACTCCTCTGTTATATTTTCGTTTGGGATTCTTCACTCTCTTATTTATGCTAGATTGTAAGGAAGCTTTTGGTTAGTTTCTTTATTGTAATCAGTTGTATTTTGTTTGTTGGCGGACTCCTTGTTCACTTTCTCGTACTCTTTTAATTTTTCTATTTGTTTCTTCTAAAAAAAATAAAAAGTTTCAAGCATTAGTAAAAATAATCAAACCTTGAGACTGATGACATTATCACGCATGGTTCCATACCTACATTCTAAAAACAAAATCATTAAAATGAATAGTAAACCAGACCAAAGAAGCTAAAATTTACATGCTAAGACCCCAAACATAAGATTAAAGAAAAGAAATATTACTACCACAGAATGAGTAGCTTGAACGTTAAGTTAGAGAGAGAGAGAGAGAGAGAGAGAGGCCTAGGGCACGTAAAAGAGGTCCTAAAGAAAGTGGACAGCAGGGCGGCTAATGTTAGGAGGAGACATGTGACAAAATCTACCATTCATCTTCAAAATTTACCAGATCTCATTGATGTTATTATGAGTTTCTTGTAAAACAAGTATTTATGCCTAAGTAATGATAAAGGATATCACATGACATGTATCAACAAGAACAGGTAGAGCTAGGGTGACAGCATCATCTGAGCTTAAACCAATAACTTCCATAAGACACTGAATTAGGTGATAATTTAAAGAGTTTCTTTATATAAAAGGTTAAAGCTCAGTCAAGGACCTTGTATATTAGCACTGAAAAAGTTAAAATGCATTTATTCAATTAAGTTTAATTACAGCAGTAAATAATCAGAAAGCAATCTCACATGTAATGAGTCAAAGGATATTGAGTCGATCACAAAATTAAAAGCTAAAAGAGCAGAATAACTACCTAACAGCTAGGGATCCGGAGCAACGTGTAGCACACATTCCTCCAATTGTTGCACCAGGCCCTGCTAGTCAACAATGATGAAATACATGAAAATGGAAATAGCACATTTACTTAAGAGAAAGAAAAAGGACACCTAATGGAGGAATGAAATACATCAAAACATTATCTTTACCTATAAAAAAACATAAAAACATAGTATGGTACTTAGTTACTCTCACCACATTCAAGTGAAAATGATGTTCAAAAGCTAAGACATAGAATTATAGTAACTTAAGGAGTTTCTCCTCAAATTTCATGCATATAACTCAAATGGCTATGCGGAAACACCAAATAGTAGCACTTTTAAACAAAAGCTTTCAAGCTCATTGAAAATGCATAACATTAATGAGGAAACTGATGATAACACATACCTTGATGATGGAAACAAAACAACATTCCAGGTAAGGTTTTTTGGTTAGCTCAAATGTCAAGTAAACATAACTATATTGTAAATTTGTAATTATTTGACCTTCGTGGTTTGGTTCCAACTTGGCCTTTGAAAGAGAAGGTACTAGGGTCAACATATGAGTATGAGCAGGTTACTCATTTAAAGCAAATTGAAACTGTGTATATAACCAATTCATATAGATAACAACCTCCAAATACATGCACTACGAACCAGAAAATGCTTTGACACATGCCTTGCATTCATACAGCTTCTGATGCCATGTTTTATACATAATGCACCACTAGCATGCATTTAAAAAGAAAAAAAAAATTCTTCAAACAGTGTATCAAATAAACTTGAAAAACAATTAATACATACCATGGATAGATTACAGTGTTTGATATGACCAATAACCATTACCCAAAAAGAAAAAACTAACTAACCTGGATCCAGGGGAAAGAATAGACCATAAGGTTCCACGTATTCATTAAGCTCCATCCAGCCAACCCCAGGCTCAACAACCACATCCATGTCCTCAACATGTAATGCTTTTACACGCTAAAATTTGAAAATTTTGGGGAATATGAATTAGACACAGAAAAGAAAATTGCCCACAGAGGGATATGAATTAGACACATTCATAATTTAATCTAGTCTATAAACTTTGCTGCTAATCCCAATATTAGAAGGAAATATGTGATGTATGTTACACAGACAGTATTGATTCCAGATCTGCATATGTTCAAAACTGAAGAAAACTTGGAACTTTATTAGGATCATGCACTGAAGCAACAAGTTGAGAGATCTAAAAGTTAATCATTTTACAATCTTGCTAGTTGCATACTGAACCTCAAGTTACAAAAGGCAGTTACTATCATGAGCTTTACTTATTGCGAAAAATCAGGACTGACAGTAGACGAATTGGCAGGTGAAGAATATTTTAATTGTGAAAAATAAAAGTTTTTATACTAAATCGCACTCGGTGCATATACATACATTCATTAATGACATGTCTATGCAAACACCTCCATTGGGAGACAAGGTGTGACCCTCAAGTGATGTAGCTCCACCATATGGTACAATGGGTACCTGATTTACATAAAAAGCAAAAGCAGTTAGTATTTTTAAGGTAAATTTAATTGTCCAACACCAGTGAAGTTAGAAAGCAAAATACACGAGATCAGATGTGTGCTTCTTCACGTATTGTTTTCAATCACAAAGTTCATGTGAGAATTATATTCACTACATTATTGGGTTCACAATCCCAAGAGAAAGGTGAAATTTTAAACATTCAAAAGCATAACAAGTAGCATGGATTAAAAGAAAACCAAGAGGGTAGAAGATCATTAATTCTATGAAGGAAGGAGAATTTCAGACCTTATGCTTGTCGCATGACTTGACTATCTTAGAAACTTGCTCTTCAGACCTGAAAATTATGAATCATTTGCGGTGAAGATTGGAATTACATACATAATAATATTTAGACGGCATATTTTCCTATGAAAACTATCATCACATGTTGAAGAGTCTTCAATCTTAAGTTGACAGAACCACCAAGGGAAAACAAAAGAAGCATAAAGGAAAATCTTTATGGCATTGAAGTGGAGGTGAAGCATGACTCTCACCTAGGGAAAACAACCACGTCAGGAATATTAACTGCTTTGTGAAAGCTGTTTTGTGGTTTTCCATGGTTATACCTCTCCTCATAATCCAGTGTCATATTAACCTACACAACCAGATAGCATTATCAATAATATCATAAACCCATCTGAAAAAACAGCAGGGATTTTCAAACTGAAGAAAGAAAACAATGAATTGAACAGATTGCCAAATTGGGTAAATGCAATACTTGACAAATAGCCTTCAATTCATCAATAAGCTCTCGTGGGACTTCCTTGTGCGAGCCTTTAACCACAAACTCGGCGCTATTGGACCAAAGACAGAGTCTTTAAATAACTATTTAAACAAAATAACACAAACGTGATTGAAATGAAAGAAAGTTACCGAGAATTGACACTGGAAGCTTCACAGAGTGATGGGTCTGATTGGGGATGGAGGGCAAGTGATCCAGCTGAGACTGCGAGAGCAACTGGAAGCAGCGAGCGCGACCAGAATAGAAATGGGTTTCTTGTGCTCTCAGAGTTTGTGGTTGTCTGAGTTCTGACAAGCTTGCGGGACACTGAGGTTCGTAGAGCCAAGGAGTTGAAGAAGCACTTTGAGGAACAGCGTAGGCGAGAGAACCACGACGACATTGCCATGGTGGATGTTAGAGAGAGAGAGAGAGAGAGAGAGAGAGAGAGAGAGAGAGAGAATGGGCGGTGTTCGAGTGTTTGATCAAATGCTTGGTGATTACATTATATGAATTTGATAGAACAGACGACGAACTGGACTTTGTTAACCGATCACTGAGCTCAATGCAAAGATGTCAAAAACACTTGGATTTTAGTATGGTGGGAGGGCCACTAACAGTAACATTTTATTATAAAAGTGACAAATGAATCCAATCAATGTGACAAATGAATGTCTAATTACTCTATTATTTTATTACAACAGTAACATTTGGATTTTAGCATGGTAGCTTTTAACATTTTCCACTTAATTTTACTCACAGTGACAAATGAATGTCTAATTACTCTTTATAAAAGTGAATAAGGTTAAAAAAAAGTGTAAGAAGTAAAAGTTTAGGGTAAATTACTTAAATGGTCCTCAAATTTGTACGCGATTTATATTTTGGTCCATAAATTAAATTATTAATTCCAAATAGTACATAAACTCTATTTAAATCTCCGATTTGATTCAACCGTTACATTCTATCAATGTTGCTGCTAAATATGAGGGCAAATTGGTCATTTCGTACGTTAAAAATAAATAACTGCTAAAAAATAAATAAAAACTCTCTCTCTCTCTCTCTCTCTCATTGCCACCACCCTCAAGCTCCAACCCCCAAACCCATCCCACAACCACTCTCCATCCAAACCTATCCAATAACCACCCTCCATCCCAAACCCATCTCTCCATTTATAATCCGCTGACCTCTCAATTCATTCAGCAAAATCCCATCTCTATCGAATTGCCTTTTATTTCCAACGCCATCCGCCCGCATTCATAAAACATTTCTTAGGCTCCAGATTTTTGTTCAACATCATCTCCAGTTCTATATTCATTTGTGCATTTCATTGAACACATGAGAAGCAACCCATGATGCAGAGCATTCAAATCCCCCACCCCACCTCCGCTCATTTATTTTTACCCTGAACCTACCCGTAGCAAGCATTGGCTAAGAGGATCTGTGCCCCAGCCATCTTGGTGGAGGTGGTCTCCGACTAACTCCTCAACACCATCCTTCGAAAACTGAAGCTAAACCTGGTAGTCTGCTTCAGTTTTTTCAAATTGGCTTCAAAGTAGCAAAAATTTAGGCCCAACCTCAAGTCTTATGGTATAATTGTACATATATTATCAAGAGCTCAAATGTACGATCAAATCATAGCGTATTTGAACAAATTGGTTGGCCTCTGCAACAATAATTATTCAGCCTCTATGGTATGGGATGAGCTTGTTAGGGTTTATAGGGAATTTACCCAGAACCCCTTCTCAACAACCACCTAGACCCTCTCCCCCTCCCCCTTGATTTCCCTTTGTTATTGAGAGACAACCACCAACCACCCTCCTCCCCACCTCATCACCCGCCAACCCCACCTCTCAAAATCACAGCCACTGTCAATTTTTCATGTGCTTGATGAGTTTCCCAGTAGTTCACAAATTGAGTAGTAAAAATGAAGAAAAATATTAACTTTCAAGAAAATTTGTGATACCTCTTGACGTTTTTAGCCGAAGAACCCAAGAGTTTTTTTCAATTCCAGAACATAATCGAATGGCATTTGCTTGTCAGCTTCAACTTTTTCATCCCCGTTTGCTTCCAAGATGCTTTTATGTTCAGCATGAAGAATAGAGTCCAAGTACCTGCAAATTAAACAGCTTTTGGTTATTCAATATGTCTTTGTTTCTTCCAGCCATTGAAATGGGTTCAATGGGATTACGAAGAGAGAAGAAAAAAAAGTATTGCAGCGCATCATCTTCATCGCCATTTTTGTATTTTATATTTATTTTAACCCTATTTTATTTGTTAATTATGAAAAGTCGTATTTGCCCTAAAATTTGGTTACATTTAACAGAAAATGTAACAGTTGGATCAAATGGGCGATTAAAATAAAGTTTATGTACCATTTGGACTAAAAATTTAATTTAGGGACCAAAATGTAAATTACGTACAAGTTTGAGGACCATTTGAGTATTTTACCCTAAAAGTTTATCTTTCTTTTTCAAACTCAATTTTGAACCGTCTTGAACGAAGTTGAACCCTAAAATTAGGAGAAATTATTGTATGATATTTGAGTACAAACAAATGATGATATAATTCGGTGTAAAAATATAGGTGAAAGAAAGGGTTAATATTTTCCACTTCTAAAATATAATATTATGTTATAAAACTAAGGGAGAAAATGTTGAGAGAAGTGATATGCTAAAGATAAAGTTTTACCATGTTTATTCTACTTTCATTTTTGGTATGACCACCTATTTATAGAATTACAAGATAAGAGATTGAATACCATCATTTACAATATAATTATGGGTTACAAGCACAAATTACAAATATTTAGTGCATAAGTTATATAAAATTCAAAGGGTGGAATATTAAGAGGAAGTCCACCCCTACTCTAAAACCGGGCAAAAGGCCCCCATGTGAGCCAGAAGGCCTCCACACGAGAGGAGCAACGGGCAAATGATGGGTCCCACCAACTCGAGCTAGCCTCACGAGCAAAATCTGTTTGGGCTCAAGCCCAAAGGTGGACGTCACCGTGACATCACGCCGAAACCAACGGAAAAATGCCACGTGGCGCCTCGAGCTGTGATGGTTTTCCAAAATCCAACGCCCTCGTTTTTCGCAAAAAAATTCAATTTTAAAAATACCAAAAATACTGTAATTTTTCCCTATAAATACCTATTAATTGTATTCACTTTTCACACCAAATATTCATACATACTCTTCTCTTTCCAATTTTTTTCCATTCCACTCACATTTTTCTACTAGTTTCCATTTGTATCAAAAAACAAATGGCATCTTCTGTCGAAGCCGGAGGCGCTTGGACTACTATGGAAGATATTGTGTTGTGTGAGTCTTGGGTGAAAGTTAGTCATTGCCCTATAGCAGGCAATGAGATGAAGTTTTCTTATATGAGGAAAAAAATTCATGAAGAATTTACTGAAAGATCCGGTTCGGCTAGGACGGAATGAAAATGGCCTTACAGTCCATGGGGAAAATTTTGAATAAAGAGTTAGGCAAATGGAGGGATGCCTTGGCAAAAGCGAGGGACAATATTCGAAGCAGTCAAAATCTTACCGATGAGGTAAAATATTGATAGGAGCATATTTATGCAACTTTGCTATCTTATTTCTTTGCATTTACTTAGTTAATTCTCATTTATTAGAGTGATTTAGCTTATTTTCGTACTATTATAGGTCCAGATGGCAAGATTGGCAAGAAAGGGCATTTTGGAGCATTTTAGAGCAGTTTTGGACTTGGAATGGATAGCATATGCATGGGCCAAGATGGATGGACGTTTTTGAAGTTCGAATGGGCTAGGAATGTGCTAAAAAGATGGGGAAATTAATTCAAGAATCAGCTTCTGGGAAGTAAAAACCCTAACTGATTTTATTTTATTTTACCTTATCCTAATCCTATTCGACCTAAATTCCAGCTGGAAAAGGGGGGGATTAATTTCATATTAGGAAACCTAAAAACCCTAATTTCGTGGGTTTCTATTGGGCCCTATAATGCCTAAAGAAATCTGCCAAATAAAACCCTAATTTCGTGGGTTTCTGCTGGGCCCTTTTACCCTAGATCTACCACATATATAAAGGAGGGGTTGCCGCAGGAGAAGGGAGTTCTTTTGGTGCCGTAGCAAGAAAGGAGAAAGGGAGAAGAAGAACTTGGTGCCGGAACCTGCTGCATCCATTGGGTTTTTCAGAGTTCTTCCCTTGATTAGTTCAAATGTTTATTCTAGATTGCTTTTCAATTATTATGAACATGTGTAACTGAATTTCTTCTTAGTTAGAGGTGAATTCGAAGCCATGGACATATGTTTTACATGAATTGATTACTTCCAGTTATGGTTTCATAAAGTATGAATGTGATTTACTTTTCTGTTTTATTGAGAACTTATTCTTGCATGTTTATTAAGGATGCATACTTAGTTTGTATGCAGGGATTTGATGCTAGAATATAAGGGAATTTCACCTAATCGTTATGAACTTATATTCATAAGTAGTGAAAGTCACTAGTCATGATTGCGTTAAGTAAATTCTTGGCAGGAGTATCATGCTTTTCATAGTTACAATTGCCTTGTCAAGGCTTATGATTTTCATAGAACTTAATGATCTTTGATATGTATCTCTATCATGCTGTTCATATAGGGAACTTGATAAGGATAATTTGATTGCGTCGCTGAGTCCAATTCAATGAACTTAGGAAAATCTGAGAGTTAATTAGTGCATTCACAATTAATTTGGGGCTTTGTCATTCATACTTTATAGAAAGAGTAACTGGAGATCGATTTGTGTGCATATGTTCCATGTGTTTGGAGAAGAATCCTCTAGCTATCCCTTAATCCATATTTCATTCACAACTTAGTTGTTTGCTGCTGTCAGTTTTACTTTATTCTAAATCATCCAATTTCCCCCCAATCATTGTTCCCTTAACTTAGTTTCCAATTTAATAAGTCTAATTTGTGTTGATTAGCATCCCTCCTAATCCCCGGAATAGAACGATCCCTACTTACTCGTACTACGATTGCATAAATTATAGGGTTTAATTTGTGCGTTAGTTATTTCTCACGCCAAATATTTATAATTCAACTTAATATAACTTTTTTTTTAGCATATTTTTTTTTTCTTGCATTTCCAATTTATTTATATTTTGTTGCATAATAATTTTTTTTTTTTTTGCATTTGTAAATTTTTTATATTTTTTTCTATATTTATTTTTTTCTTGCATAATCATTTTATTTCTTGCATTTCTAAATTGTTTATATTTTGTTGCATAATCATTTTATTTCTTGCATTTCTAATTTATTTATATTTTGTTGCATAATCATTTATTTCTTGCATTTCTAAATTGTTTATATTTTGTTGCATAATCATTTTTTTTCTTGCATTTCCAAATATTTATTTTTTCTTCCATATTCATTTCTTTGGTTGCATTTCCAATTATTTATTTTTAATAGATCATACAAGCACAAATGTGGTTCGATGCCACGGGGCAAGGCAAAAAAGGTTTCTAGAGTCACCAAAGTTGGGAAATTGTGAAGAATTGTTCGAGATTCAAAATCATTTGCACTGCTTCGCAAGTTGTGTTGAATGAGACATCGCTACACGATTCACCAGCAACCGATTCGCCATTGGACTCCCCAATGTATCAAGACTCACCACTCCGACGTGCACCGAGACCTATTGGGAGAAAGGCGACAAAGGTGAAGAAATGGAGCACTTCGAACAATGAATGTGCACAATTTTTGGAGCAAGTTGCTAAGAATAATGCACTGAGACTTGAGAGAGACACAAAAAGAGAAGAAGCAGACAAGGCACAACATGAAGTATTTGCAATTGAAAGGCAGCAGGCACAAGAAAAAGACATGGAGGATAGAGAGATGAAAATCATGGCCATGGATACCACCCATATGTCTTCTGAAACAAAGTCCTACTGGAAGATGAAACGAAGGGATGTGATGAGAAGAAAACTTTTCCATGATGACGGACCAAGCAATACAGATTGGTTAAATGATCAAAACCATTAGGTTGGATTGAAAGATTTGCCATATGCATTAAGACTTGTTGTATTGTTTCCTTTTTATTCAATAAAGAAAGCATTAAATAATATGACTATTTTTTAAAAATATTTGCACATGAAAAAAAAGATTAATTAAAAAGAAACATTATTTTATTGCATACAACACACAAAACAAAGCATAATTAAAAACAAAGCATAATTCCAAACACACCACACACAAAATAAAACATAATTAAAAACAAAACATAATTCCAACCACACTGCATACAAAATAAAGCAAACTTGAAAACAAAGCATTAATCTTGACTTCATCCATTGTAATTGCCTTTCATCTCCCATAAGTGCTCAATCAAGTCAACTTGACGCTTCTCATGAACATACGAAGATTGCATTTCCTGGTAACGATCAAGCATGGGGTTGTTGAATCGACCATCCCAAACTAACAGTTCTTGCTCCAATGTATTTCCATTTGGTCCCATCGGCCTTTCATAAATCCTTGTCAAGGTCGTGTTCATTGGATCCGGTTCGAACACCTTTGGAGCATCATAATCAAACTCATCCTCTACAATCATGTTGTGGAGGATGATGCAAGTTATCATAATGCTTCGCAGCACCTCCTCATCAAACTCCGAGCAGCATCCATAATAATACCCCAACAAGTTTGCAAGATACCGAAACACCTTTCCACATTTTTCATGTAATTTTCTTGAAAGGCAGCAAAGCTTTTTTCCTTCTCTAATTGGGGATTAGGAAATGTTTTCACGAATTTCGTCCAACTAGGATAAATTCCGTCGACAAGGTAATACGCACTAGAGTATACGGTATTGTTAATTTGGTACGTGATCTGGGAGGAATGACCTTGTAGTACATCGTTGAACACAGGGGATTGGCCAAGCACATTGAGGTCATTATGAGATCCAGCAACTCCGAAGAAGGCATACCAAACCCAACAGTCGAATGAAGCTACGGCCTCCAAAATTATACTTTTTTGGCCCTTTCGATTTTCATAGTCTCCTTGCCAAGCAGTGGGGCAATTCTTCCATTGCCATGCATGCAATCGATGTTTCCAATCAGTCCTAGGAAACCTCGAGCCTTAGCTTTTTGTAGAAGCCTTTGCAGGTCCCTATGTGTAAGTTTGCGAAGGTACTCCATCGTGTACAGATTTTCTACTGCATTACAGAATCTCACCAAGTACTTTAGGATAGTTGATTTTTCCATCTTTGCAATCTCATCCATCTGCTTTGCAGATGCCCTATAAGCAAGCATCCACAAAGTAGCTGTAAGTTTTTGCTCCTGGAGAAGACCCAAAACTCCAACAACATCATACTTTTGAATGAAGTATGTGTCGTAATTACAAATATCATGCACGATTTTTTTGGAACAAATTTGGCTGCATTCTATATCTCTCTCGAAACTTAGAAACAAGATATAACAAATTTGGGATAAAGTAATCTTCCAATAGATTCTTACCCTGAGACTGCCTACGTCTGTCCACATTCGAGGCACGACAACGGTGGTGTTGCCTTGATTGATTAAGCATAGACACCGCTACAAGCATTTCTTCCTCTTCTTCATTGGCGTCCCAATCTTGCTCAACACGTCTGCGTCGGATTTCTTTCGCTTCTCGCTCTTGCCTCTCCAACACCCTCCTCAAGTTTGACATTGAGAGTAGAATGTGTTTTGTAAAATATGAGAAATGAAGGAATAGATAAGATATGGTGTGAGAGGTATGAGTTGATGGTATAGTTTTATAGAAGGATTCAGAAGATAGAGATGACACGTGGCGCAATTTTAAAGGGCAAAAATCTTATCTGAAATATGAGATTATAAATTTATTTTAATATGAAAATTTTATCTGACATGGGACACGTGGCGCAATTTTGGAGGGTGAAAATCTTATCTGAAATATGAGATTATAATTTTTTTTTAAATATATGAAAATTTTGCAATTTTAGAGTGTGTAAATCTTATCTAAAATTTGATATTATAATTTTTTTATTAAATATCCAAAAAATTTATTTGAAATAAGACACGTGGCAACCGAGAATCTCATCCGAAAATCTTTTCTAAAAAATGATGGACACGTGGCAACTAAAAATCTTATCCGAAAATTTAATTCAAAAATTTTATCCAAAAATGGTATCTGAAATTTTAGGTGATAATTTTGTAATAAATAGTGACACGTGGGAACCAAAAATATTATCTGAAAAACTTATCAAAATTAATGGTTTAAAGTATAAAAAAATTAGAAAATAAAGTATAATGAATAGTATTTTTCCTTGCTCTAGCTTTTTGGGGTGGAACCAAAAAAGACAAGGTTGCCTCTATTTACGTGAATGATGGCAGCCCTTGCATTGCATTTGCCTTACCTTATCCTTTTGGGGTGGACTTGCTCTAAGAGGTATGGTGGTCATCCACTAAGTCATCTATTTACAATACTCCCTCTTGAATGTCTACCATACAATGACATAGTTGCTTCATTAAAAACTTTACTTGGAAAACTCAGTAGGACAAAACCAAATACGAGGGAAAAAGAGTACAACTTTCTTGTAGATCATTGATATGGTGTTGGACACGCTTATGTTGACTCGTTAAAATCTTGCCAGGAAAAACTTAGTGGGACAGAAACCTAGTTGAAGGGAAAAAAGTACAATGCGCATATGTCCTGTATGTAGTAGAATTGGTATGCTTCCATTGATTTTCATTAACTTCTGGAATTTAGACTTCAGAAAAGTTTTGGTTAAAAGGTTCGCCAGATTATCTTGTGAATGAATTTGTTTGACTCTAATCTCTTGGCTTGCTTTGAAACTATGTCACATTTGATGAACCCTTCTTTGATTTGAGCAATACAAGCAACATTATTTTCATACATGATTGTTTATCATACTATTCGACATTCTTTTCAGTTTTTGAATGATTGAACTCTTTAGGAGCATCAACAACTAATCTAATAGTTAGAATATGTTACAACAATATCAAATTTGAATTCAAAATACTCAAACCCTTAGTGTCAACTCTTAATTAATAATATTGTGGTACTTTATATCATTCAAAGGGTCACTTTATCCGATATATCTCACATATTTCACGAGCTTTGGATTGATTTCAGCAGTTTCGTTTTGATTGTGGATTTACTTTTGTGTTTTGGTTTGAGCTGTGGTGAAAAATTTGTGATATTCGATTTAATTGAGATATGGTTTTTTAGTTGAATCTGATTATATTTCGTGTTTTTTCTGTTTATGCACTATTGGTTTTTGAGTCGACTATAATGCATTGTTAATGCACTTGGCATCCACTGTTATTGCTAGTAATCATTTTTGTTTTGTTTGTTGTTTTTCTGTAGAGATATGGATGATTCGAGAGTGGCGAAGTGTACCTATGGTGCTGGAACTTTAATGCTTATTTTGTCTTCAACTACTACTTTTGATTGGGTGTCCAACGAGTTGTGTAGTAGGTTTAAGCTTAAGTTAGGTCATTTTGAGTTGAGGTGCTCTTTTACGGATTGCTCCAATTGTTTATTGGAATCGGATGATGATGTGAAAATCATGTTCATGGTATGTGGATTGATGAAGGATCAATTAATTCACATTGCTGTTAGGGATAAGGCTATAGTAAATCATGTTCAAACTGTTAATACGAACATAATTGCTTCTCCTTTTTTGTTAGAGGTTGTTCCTAACAATGACAGTTTTGCACAAGATGAGGATACATGTAAAGATTCTAGTCAAACGGGTAGTATTTCAAGTGCAGCTTCTTCTTCTTATTTGAGTATGGATTTTGATGGTATTAGCAGTGAGTTTGGAAATAAATATTTAGACAAATATGATAGTTGTGGAGGTCGTAAGTATTTGTCTACTGATTGTGAGGGTTATATTACTCATGAGGGTCAGAAGTTTGATTGTAGAGTTTGTGAATTCCGTGATAAGTTGGCTGAGTACGCGATTGAGAATGGTTTTAAGATGAAGTATTTGAAAAATGAGCCTCGTCGTGTTACTGCTGTGTGTGATAAGAAGGAATCAAATGGCTGTGAGTTGCATGTGCATGCTGTTAAGTCCAATGTAAATGGATTTTTTTATATTAAGAATTTAAATAATGTACACAGTTGCAGTGGTTTGATCCATGAGAAGAGAAATAAGGCAACGGGGTCTCGTTTGGTGTCTTCAATTGTCAAAGATAAAGTTTGTAGCAATCCTTTGGTAAGGCCTATTGAGCTGATTACTGATTTGAAAGAAAATTATGAATTGGATATCCCTTATCATGTTGCGTGGTATGGGAAGGAGTCAGCTACTAAGGATTTACATGGTGATGAGGAGTTGTCTTATGCTCACTTGCCTTGGTATATGGATGTTTTGAAGGCTAGTAATGTTGGATCTCATTGTGTGCTTAACTGTGGTGAGGATGGTTCTCGTTTCCTGCGGATCTTTATATGTTTTAAGGCCTCCATTGATGGTTTTCGATGGTGTAGGCATATGTTGTTCATTGATAATACTTTTGTCACAAACAAGTACAAGGGTACTCTTCTAAGAGCTACTGCAAAGAATGGAAATAAAGGTATGCAATGCTTTTTTTTTCACTGCTGTTGTTACAATTTTTTGTACCCGTTATGCAAATCAATTGATGTTAAGTAGTATCAAGTTGTACACTTTTATCGTACTCATTATGCAAATGTAAATGATGTAGTTGTTAACTTCTATTGATTTGTATGAACAGTATAGTTATGCAAATGTAAATGCCGTAGTTGTTGACTTCCATTGAGTAGTATAAACAGTTACTATACTGTTTGTTGACTTCCATTAAGTGGTATAAACAGTTGTTATACTGTTCATACTCTGTATCTGAGTATTTTTATGCATTATAGTTTTACTTTGTTTCATGTGGTAACACTGTTAGTTCTTGCAATGTTCAAACTAACTAATATAGTTCTCTGTTTCTTGTAGAAGTATTCCCTTGCCTTTGCTATTGTATCCGGTGAAATTGTGGACAATTGGAGGTGGTTTCTGCAAAGGATATTTGAAGTATTGGTGGATGAAGGTAGGAAACTTACATTCATTTTTGATAGGCATGATGTTATTATCGATGCTGTTAAGACTGTTTTTCCTACTTCTACCCATGATTTTTGTCTATATCATTTGAAAGAGAACTTAAAAAAGAAGTATCTGCATTCTGTTGGTTCCTCTTTCAAAGATCATATTTTATGGTTTTTTTGTAAGTTGTTGTATGCACCAACTGTTGAGGAATATCAAGATACATTGAAAAAATTAAAAGATTATGGCGGTTCAATAATAATTGATAAGTTTTTGGCTGATCTCCCTGTCCAAAATTTTGCTAATGCATTTTTTCCGGGAAAGAGGTATGGGAGGTTAGTAATGTCTTGTCTGAGTCGTTTAATTCATGGGTTAAGGATGTGCGTAGGCTTTCAATTTATGAGATGATTGACACTATTAGGATCAAAATGATGGAGATGATTTCTAGGAGGAAGCTTGCATCCGATAAATGGTGTAGTGTTTTGTGTCCTGTTATTGAGGATGAGTTGAAGAATTTAACTGCAAAGGGTCGTCATTGGAGGATATGGCGCGAATGAATCTATATTTGAATGTTATGGTCAATTTGGATGAAAGATTTTGCTCCTGTTATCAATGGCAATTGCTTGGGTTTCCGTGTCAGCATGCAATTCAAGTTATCCAATATTCCGGGTTATGTTTGTACAACTTTGTTGATGAGTATTACAAGGCAGACTTTTATAGGGCTACTTATCCAACCCCTTATATTTTCCATACATGATATTAAGAAGCCTTCTCCTGAAGATGTTTTTCTTCTACTTCCTCATACAAGAAAGCCTCTGGGATGAGCCTCCGACAAAGCGCTTCAAGTCAAGCAATGAAACTAAAAGGCAGGTGTAGTACAAGAGATGCGGTTCTTGTGATCATCATAATAAGAGGACTTGCAAGGTTCCTATTTGATGTAAAGGTTCTAGAGTATAAAAACTTGAATGAGAGTTGTTAGTTTTTAACTAGTTAAAGTATTATGTGATTGATTAATGACAGTCATAGTTCAAATGAATAGAAATTGATAAGCAAGTTGTTAATACGGTGAAATAGCAGTCACTGCATATGAATACTCTTTGAATTTTGGTATTAATACATAATATTTATCATTTTTGGTATTTTGTAAATTTTGGTTTTGAAGTTTGACATGAATTAAGCATTACTGCTGTTTGAATAATCTATAAATGAACGAACACTGTTTAATGCACGCTGTTTATGCCATTATTGAAATTAAAAGATAGTTCTATGACATAGTATTAACAATTTATTTTTATCAAATAGCATTAACATTATATTGAGAGTGCGTTTTTATTTGTTGGAGTTCACCTTTTTAGTTGTTTTAGTGTTATGAAGACCATTATTTCAGGCTACATACACTGTTAATTCACGTAAATAAACTGGTTTTTGAATAAGCACATAACTTGAATTTGAAAACCACTTTATTTCAATGTTCTAAACCTACACAAGTCCTAAAAAACTACAATATAAGCAAGAATTTTGGCAAAATATTTAATTACAACTTCATTCTTTTGCATTTCTTTCTCTTTCTTTCTTTGATAGAAATCCAACTTCTTTCATTGCTCATAATTTTCATGAGGACTTCTTTTCTCATTTCCAAGACCTTTTTTTGTTGAAATCGGATTATATTTGTTAGTCTTTGGAAAGCTGCTTCATGAAGTGCATGACAAAGACGCCACAATCATTGCTGCATAATAGAGATACGCATAGTTATTTCAGTATTTTTTTAGTTGAATAGGATGAAAGTTTCACTTTATTGCGTAACTTACAGATTGTTTGCTTGTTGGACATTCTCTGTTTTCGACTTGAAGTTAGTAGTATCATGACGAATCGATACTTCAATGTATGAGCATATTCGTGTAAGTTCGTTGCTTATTCGCAAGTATTTTTGCTATCATTCTAGTTTGAAGCTTCATTAAGCAATCTCAGCTTCTTGGCATCAAAATCAGGAATTTAGACGAGTTTTGTTTTCAGTGATACTGCAGCACATTCCTTAAGAAGACAGAGGAATATATTTCTATCTCAACTTGCATCATAGTCAAGTATGTGCTTAGTTTCCTTTAAATTTAGTGTCCTATGTATTAACAGTATTAATCACCAGTCTTACTTACCAAAACAATTGCATTCTTGTGATAATATTTGAGAGTTTGTTCTGATGTCCCTTTGAATTTGTTGAAGTGTGTCCATTTTGTTGCACTAGTGACAAAGATAAGCAGCGCATGGTGGTTCTCATTTGTAATTGGTATGAACACTCTATTATAAAAAGCATGATATGTCAGGTTATGTGAAGCACCTCTCAAAAACATCTGCAAAAGTCATGTGTTGTTGATTAGTGAGCATGTTGATGATATAAAATTGATGTCAACAATTAGATGTGATCTTACATAGTTATTGGATGACAAATATGCATTTTTTTGTTTCTGAGGGTTCTTCTTGGAATCATCATTAAGTGCATTTTCATAAGCATCGATGATTAGTGCAGAAATTAGATCATCTCCCATCAGCTTTCCAATGTTATGTTTGTAAAATATTGTCCTATTGTGTAGGCAAATAGCGTCCCTACAACACTAAGATTGTTTAAAATGATAATTTCATAATAGTTTAATAACAAGACAGTTCTACGACATAGTACTAACAGTGTAATTCTATGACAGATTGGCTTACTCATGAATCAGATGCAGATTTCCAGTAATTTTCCAACTTCTTCTTTGATATTTCATCCAACCTATTGTAGTCCTCATACATGTGCAACTGAAGGTATGTATCTTTGTCCTTTTTTTTTGTTGGCTGCTTCATCTTCGCTTTGGCTTGCTCTTTGGGCTTTCTTATGTGCTTCAGTCTGTGTAATCTAGTTTCTTTGCAAGCTTTCTGTCTTTTTGTCTTTGATTATTTTGATGCAGAAGCAATCGTGTTCCTACTTCTTTCGCTTGCATGATAACTTACTTTTCAGGAGTTTTTAATCGGCATTCTCATCTTCATCATTAGGAGATTCTTGCATCTCCAATTCACTTTCTTCTGCTATTCTCTCATCTTTTTTCTCCTTATCAACTTGTTCTCATCGGAATTTCTCCTTATTCACCTTGTTTGAAATTTTTTCCCATAACATGTTGCAAAGAGGCAATAACAGTGTCTTTTTCTTTCATGCTCTCAATGCAGGACAACTTTTCCCCTTCAAGTAGTTTCATGTTGTTCTTGTAGCTGTCTCCTGTTTGATTTGAGTGCATGAAGTTCCCCTTGTAATTTTGCACTTTTTTTTTCTCTTGCTCAAGCTGCTTTTTCAGTATTTCAATTTGTTGCTCCAACTCTTCTTTTTTAGTCCATATTTGTTGGATTAATGAATTTTTCTTTATGCAGGATTCTATAGCAATTTGTATCATATCCCTTCGAGTATCTGCCTTTTCAATCCAATAGTCGATTCTTTCAGCTGTTGGATTTTCTCATGGGTAGGGACTATTTCATGCTTGTAGTACTCTGAGATTGAACCCACTATGTCCTCAAAAATGGTGTCGAAGTTTTCTTCCTGGCTGTCAAGTTTTGAATGTTGTTGTGGACATTGCAGTGTCCTCCTCTGTCATTGAGTCTGCACTAAAGTCAACTACTTGTTCTTCAATTTCATCATCTTCTTCGCATTCCAATGATTGTATTGATGGTTCTTCAATTTCATCATCTGCTTTACATCCCAATTATTGTGCATTGTCTTCATTTTGGTCATGTTGTGGAGTTTTTGTCTAGGTTGCACTTTGGTCCACATTTTCATAGAAGCTAAAGTTTTGTTTCTGGGTAATAACAGTCGGCTTTTTTCCTTTTTGTGTTTGACTCTTTAACTGTCACAAATATTAGAAAGGAAAAAAAAATATTAGCAAATTTATATACATGTATATGTGTTTATACACCATTAATTCAGTTTTGAAATATAAATGTTGGATCACTGTAGGTTATCTTACCCAATCTTTAAGTGTGATAACAAAGTCATCATCCTCTTCATTTTCTTCTTGTTCTTCATGGTTTGCATGATCAGTCTTTGTTGCTTCTTCTTCTTTTTCATTGTCAGCAGCTTTTATCTGTTGAATTATTGGAGTCAGTAGTTATTATGGTGTACTAACATTATATATGTTTATGGAAGTAAGAAAAATGCCTTAATGTTTTCATATTTTGCAATATTCAGCGATATTGAGCTCCGGAAGGCTCCATTTGACGGTGGTTTGTGATCTTCTCTTCCAGAATTGGGTGATCAGTTAGTTCTTTCACACAGCCAATACTGCAAACAAATTTTTCAATATAAAGTGTTAATGCACATGAAAACAAATAATATAATGGGATTAACAAATGGATGTAGTTTCTTACCAGGATTAGCATAAGGCAACCACTGACACTTGGTTGATTTGTCTTGTCATTTTTAATTTTTATGGCTTGGTCCAGTCCAAAATGCATGTAATCTAAGACTCCTTGTGCCCAGTTGTAGCTGTTCATTGCTTCTAAGGTGTCGATCATAATCAAAAAGGTCCAAGCCATTGTCACCCCAGAGTTGCAAAAGAGATTTGTGATGAAGAGCTCTAGGATTAACAACCTCACAACATCCATTGCATCCTTGTTTCTATCATCTGCTATTGCTGTGTTCAGACACCTATCAACCTCAGTGTTTTTGATTTTTTTTGAATTCTCGAAGTACTTTTCGAATGCCAAATTTGTTCTTGTGGAAGTTGTTGTGCTTGGCAACTTGTTTCCGTGCCTTCACTGAATTTGAATTTTTTGGTTGCGGGGTTGTAGAGTTTGATTAGTCTAATTATTTGATAATTAGACTTCTGGCATTCTGCCTTGGTTAACTGATCTTCCATGTAAGCCTTGATGATGCTCCATAATGACGTTTTTTGTAGGATCTTGATGACATCCTTTCTTACTGCAAGCTTGTCTTTTACCGTTTGCAATGTGTTGTCAAATGTGAGCATGTTGCTCTTCATCTGCACATGATTTGGGTTATTGCATCTGTTTGGTTGAGGTTTTTATGTTTGGGATGGTGTTTTTGTCTTCCTTGTTTTCTTTGGTTTCAGTGTGTTTGTGGACTTGGGTGTGGATGGTTTGGCTTTTGCTGTTGTTGGTGGTGTGCTTTGTGTGTTTGTTGATGCTATTTTGTACTTTTGCTAGCTTGGGATCCTTTTGTATGCCTTTTTTTTTTTTTTAAATTTCAACCCGGTTACCTTTTTCCATATGACCACCTGCAAAGGTGAAACAAATAGGTTATTTTAACTAAACAAAATAAAGATGAAACATAAATATTAATACTTCTATGACATGGTATTAACCATTTATTTCTATGCATTTGAACCTCATGCTTCTCTTTCTAGTGCACTGTGATTTTTTTTCATATACATTTCTAGTGCATGTTGCACTAGAAGAGTAAGATACATAGAAGTCTCAGATTTTGATTAACAAAGGATGCTACATATTTTGGTCTTCAAGTGCACTGCGAAGTAGTACACTAGAAGAGCAAGATACATAGAATGCTATATATTTTGGTCTTCAAGTGTATTGCTTTGCAGTGCACTCGAAGAGAAAGATGCATAGCAGTCATAGATTTTGATTAACAAAGGATGCTATATATTTTGGTTTTCAAGTGCACTGCAGTGCACTAGAAGATCAAGATGCATAGTATTAACAGTTTTGACATAGTATTAACAGTTCAAGTTCTATGACATAGTTTTAACAGTTGTGAAACATATGCATTGCAGTCAAAACATGCGTATTTTCAAAACATTGCTATTGGACTTTGAAATTAAGAGATTTTGTAATACCTGGGAGTCTGATAGTGACGCTTTGTCAGCCATTTCTGAAGCATCTTGAGTGTTTGTTTCTATCATTATTAGACCTTTTCGTTGGTTACCTGTATTAAATGTGATACTCTTGCACTGGTTAGCAGAATTTTAAGACGAAAATGGAAAGTGAGTGTGGGTTTTTGAGATTGTACCTTTTGTCGATGTTTATGGATGAAATTTTTTTTCCTTTTTTCCTGGGTTGTCCTTGTGCTCAATTGCTTTTTTAGGGTTTTGTAGTGTCGATTTTGAAGACTTTTGGCTATGGCAGAATATAACTTCGATTTGCCATCTTTCTCGTTATGGAGTTTGTCGTTGATTGGTGATTATGGAGTTTATCTCTTGCTTCGTGGTTATGGAGGTTTTCGCTTGCTTTTGGAGTTGGGGTTGTGTTGCAAAGATCGAAGTAAGAGGTGAGTGGTTTTTCGCTTTTTAGGTGTGTGCTTGTACTGTTGTTTTTCTGGGCTTAGATTTTTTATTTTTTTCAATGGGATTAGGGAAATTGAGCTTTTTTGGCTTGTTGAGTTTTCTGGACTCTTTGTTTATGAGACTTTTTAGTTTATTTGGTCTTTTTTTTTGTCAAATTAGATTGGGCCCTTTTTCTATATTTTTCTATGGCTTGCTTGGTTTGTTTTGGGTTTTATTTCGTTTCTGACCTTGATTTTCTTAACTTGAGCTGGGCTTTTTAAAAGTCACTGTTGATACGCATTTTGAACACTATTAATGCGCAGTTTGAAATTTAGAAGAAGCTACACAGTAACAATTTTTTACATTTGAATCTCACTACACAGTAACTATTTGACATTTGAAAGTTAAGAAGCAGCAAAAGATTTTGGTTATAAGCTACATATTAACAATTTGACATTTGGAAGTTAGAAGCCGGACATTTACTATTTTATAGTTGTAAAATTTGTGAAATCCATGCTTTCGTCCTTCATTCCCTTTTGTGAAATACCAACTTTTTTCACTTTCCATTGTCTTCAATAAAACTTCTTTTCTCATTTCCCATACATGCTCTGTACTCAAGCTTTCTTCAATTTGTTTTCCTTGTGACAACTGTTGCATGTAGTACATGACAAATACTCCACAATCGTTTCTGCAAATTCACACACACACACACACATATATAAACATATATGCAACATTTAGTGAACCATAGTTTAATTTGAATTGGGAGAAGAAAAGTGTTATTATGAAACTTACGACTTTTCAAGTTGTTGAGCGCATTCACTGTCCTCCTTAAAGTTGAATTTGGTGGGATCATGTTTCATCAGATATTGTATTGTTTGAGCAATTGCTGGTGTAATTTTCAGGTTTGGAATAAGTTTTGCAATCTCGTCGGTCAATTCTTCATCGTAGACGGGCTTCTTGAACTCAAGAAGTGTGAAGCTGTTTTTTTCTAAAATTCTTGGAGCGCATTCCTTGACACTATTGAGGAAGACATTTGATGTTTCTGCTTGCATTGTAGGCAAGTATGTTGTTAGGTTCACTGATTAATTTTTTTGTTTATGCCTTATATTAACAATTTGTAGCAGGAGTCTGTCTTACCAAATTATTGCTTTTTTGTTGTAATATTCAATGGTTTGCTCAGTTTCCCCCCTAAATGAGTTGTAGTGCATCCATTGCAATGAATTGGTGTCAAAGACAAGCAGGGTGTGGTGTCTGCCATCCATTATTGGTATGAACACCTTTGAAATTTTCCCTATGCATTCAAGGAGTTTGACAAAATATTCATCAAATGTTCTTGGATACTTCTTACCTGTGAGATACCTCTGCAAGATTAATAGTTTCGGCATTAGAGAGAATGTGAAAAGTATAGGAAGATGAATAATTTGTGATTTTTACTAGAAGTAATGGGATAGCTATGATCTTATGTATGCGTGGCACATGATGTATGCAATCTGTTGTCTTTTAGGGTCCTTCTTTTCATCATGATGAAGTATCTCGGCATACGCATCTATGATTTGTCCATAAATTTCAGTATCTCTTAATAAGCATTGTATGTCATATTTGAACAAAATGCTTGTCCCTTGCCAAAAAGCAGTGTTGTAATAGTATTTGTAGTTAGAAAAAATGTCAATAAAATTGAAAGAACTGTTCAATAAAGTTCAGTATAGGGTAATAATACTGCTTGTTTCCTAAAAAACCTTTTTCTAATGCATGTCTACCATTGTAAAGTTCAGTATAGGGTAATAACACTACTTGTATCCTATGAAATTATATATCTAATGCATGTCTATCACTGTAAAGTTCCAATATAGGGTAATAGCACTGCTAGATTCCTTTGAAATCCTATAACTAATGCATGTCTACCCCCTGTAAAGTTCATGTATATGGTAATAACACAATGAAATCCTATTTTCTAATGCATGTTCAATAATAGCATCTTGCATTGAAAATGAATGAAACACATTGCCTTACCCATCAACTGAATTTTTTCAGTAATTTCCCAACTTTTCTTTTGAGAGTTCATCCAACATGTTGTAGACCTGATATGTACTCCATTGCAGGAATGAACCTTTGGCCCTCTTCTTTGATTTGGCTGGTTCTTGAGGGTTTTTTTTTGTGTCTTTCTCTTATGTGCTCTCGTCTTTGCTTTAGAGAATAAGGAATCTGTTTTCTTGATTTTATCTTTTCTGCTTCACTTTGCAGTTCTTGCGTTAATTTTTGATCTCTCAATGAAGCAATAACAGCTTCCTTTTCATTAATAATGTCCAAGTAGGAAATCTTCTCTGCAAGAAGTTGATCATTTTCTAGCTACAACTTTGTCATGTAGGATTTTTTCACATGAACATCAAGTTGTATGACTTTCTTGTGTTATGCTGCTTCCTTAACCATCTTCTGCAGTTGCTGCTAATGCTTCAATTGTAACACCCCGACTCCAAGTAAATTTTCAATTTAAAGTATTTAATCTAATTACATGTGAATTTACGAAATTACCCTTGTGGCAGGGTAGTTTGGTCATTTTCTTATCCGAAAGGATTTTGGGACCACGGGTGGTTTGTTTGCGTGGGTGGTTCTGAAATGAATTCGTAGACAGGCGGTAGGCTTGAATCGAAGTTATAACGAAGTTTTGGTGATCAAATTATCTTCGGTGGCAAAAGTAAATAATTTGAAAAAGGTATTAGTAAAAAATCAGTTTTGTTTTCAGTTTTACCTCACTCACTACTCTCTCTCTCTCTCTCTCTTTTTCTCTCTGAGCTCTTCTCCCTCTCTTTATTCACCCGAACAGAAAAATCCACGCCGCCACCACTTCTCCCAGAACTCTCGAGACCGGTTCGACTCGTGAAGTCGGACCTAAACCACCCGATTCCCGTCGAAAATCTCGAGATTTCGACGATGTCGGTTCGAACAGATTAATTGCGTTATGCCATTTCCGGTGGAGGGTGGGGTTCTTCCTCTTTTTCTTGTTCTAGTTGGTGTTGCATAGGATTTGATCAATTCGTAGAATAAAACCCGATTTGAGAAGTTAGGGTTTTGGCTGGTTTTCAATTAAATTCCGGCCCAGTTCCCAGTGGTTTTGGGCTTGGCCGTAGTTGAATGAAGTGCTCCCCTAGTTGAGTAGGACTTGTAGCCGGGAGGGTGACTTGTGATTTGGAGATTTGCCGTCGTCAGAATTTCTCGCACACCCACTTCTGCCACAGGCAAGTGTGGTGGAGTTTCAAATTGTTCCAGTGTGATCCTTAGGTTGTCACGGCCCTTAGTTGCGTAGGATTTCGCGGATCTCGATTCCGAGGTCGTTTGACTATCGAACGGATTAGCGCATATTGTGCGTTATCCGGGTTCGATATATTCCGACCGTTGGATCATTTCCAAATTGAAGTATGTTACTCTAGACACCCATTTTAGGACACGTTTAAGATTCGACGAACCGTAAACGCGAAACCGTCCCGTATTCTCTCTCAAAAGATGACGGACCGCCAGCGACCCTAGGTTAGGGTATTCTAGGCTGACAGGGTTAGGGTTTGATGTCGTCAATCGTGTGTTCGTGAGCGATCTAAGCGGATCTAATCTCCTTCGACCAAACTTAGACGTGTGAATCCTAGACCTTGTAAAACTTATAGGAGGACTCCTGATTGAAAAACGGAGTCGGAGGTCGTGGTCCCGGACCCAATGGGCACCAATGCTGACCGACCACCAGGAATCGTTTCACCGCCGCTGGCCTGGAGCCAAGTCGTCATCACTGGAATTTTGTCATCATATCATCGTCTGGAACACTCGCACTCAGCTACCTCTTTCATGACCGGGACAGCAAGATCGAGGCTCTCAGCGCTAATGCTAATTTTATGATAATCGCATTTCGGGATTTTGTATTGACTCATCTTACGCGTATAAGCGGTGGTATCTGACCCTCTCCGGTACCCTCCACCTCTCGTCAAGCGGACCTCTCGTGCTCAAACCAGTAGGATTATTTGTGGAGTGGACTTTTCTTTCAAAACTTCGGACATGACTATTCATGAAAAATATGGCATATTATTATTTTGTTTATTGAATATGATATATATTGAATGTGAAATTCATGGTTTTCATAAAGTTTTGATAATATGTTTGGGTTTTGAGAATATATACACATATGGTTATGTGTGGGGTACTTGGGAGGTTAATATGAATTTATGTAAAGGTGTGATCATTGATATGTTTGTTTGGAGTGCTTTAAACACTATCCTATGTACCTCCCCGGATCTGAAACTTGATTATTGATACTAGATACATTTGAAATTATTTTTGAGGACATCCTTGAGGGGATGTTGCTTTGTGGACCCTGGGTTTGGGTAGGCCCTAGTAGTATTTAGGCGTAACAAGCTTTGGATGTGTGACTCACTGAGCTGGTTCTGGCTGAGTCGAGAGTTAGTCCTCCAGTTGGACACTTCTCGCCCCTCAGACACATGGTGAATTGAGGAATGGCTCTCGCCATGTGGACTAGTCAAACAATCCCCCGGTGGTTGGATTGTTTCCCCTTAGTACAACTAAATTTGGTTATATTTTATATATTCTTATTATTATATTTTATATTACTATTATATATATATATATATACACATGAATCTTTTTGTCGCTTCGTTTTATTTCTCGATAAGAAGGATATTTTCTCACCGTTGTACCGAGTTACCATTAGAGACGCCTTTTTAGAGAGTTTAATCTCTCTCGGGACTCTTAAGTTTTGTGAAGTGTGATTCACATTTCGGATTCAAGATTTGATGCTGATTTATTTTTTGTATGTTTATGCAGCTTTACGGTTTTATTATGCATCTGGATTCGGATCGCTCATGTTTTTATAAAAAGTAGTGGGGTTATTCTACTTTGATTTAATTAGCGCTGAACATAATTTCGTCGTCCACTACAATTTTTACGCTGTTTTGTGCCAAGCAGCAACCAATAGCAAATGAGCTCCATAGTCGGACGGATCGGGTGCTCTCAAAACTTGAGTCTTCATATGGACTCCTTCACCTTTTACTTCTTTGAAGCTTGCACTGTACTTCTTTGTATTTGAATTTCTTATATATATGCTCTGTATCACCGAGGGTATATAAATCGTAGCAGAGGTTTGTTGTAACTATTTTATTGCTCGTAAAGCATACTTTTGCCAGTTGGTTGTTTATAACTGTAATTTTGAACAGGTTGAAGTTTGGGAATGTTCATTTTACAGGGGAGACTCTGCCAAATTTTTGGTAGAAAGTCTCGATCTTTAGTAAGTGGGCCCGGCATCGAGGTGATGTCGAATTTAGGCGGATCCGTCCCGGTTTCCGAGGAGATTCGGGTGGGGTCTTGTCATCAATAATTCTTCTTTTTCATTGTACAACATCTGAATCAATTTATTCTTTTCTATGCAAGATGTTATTGCATCATGGATATTTTGATGCTCTCATTTTGTTGTCCAATATTCAGCAGCATTATTGATCGCCATCATATACTCTTTTATAAGCTGTATTTCATCCTCCTTGTATTCTGGGACTGATCTAACAATTTCCTCAAACAACGTTGAATTTCGGTATTCTGAGTGGATTTCATTTTGGATGTCTTCTTGTAGCTGGTGGTGTTGTTGGACTTGATGTTCTGAGAGCATCATCATGCTCTCTATTCACTTCAGCATCCTCCTCATCTTCATTTTCTTCTTCAGCAGCATCACCATGCTCTTCATTCACCTCTTCAGCAGCATCATCCTTGTCTTCACTTTCTTCTTTAGCATCATCATCATCACGCTCTTCATTCACTTCTTCAGCAGCATCATCCTCATCTTCATTCTCTTCTTCAGAATCATCATCATTCTCTTCATTCTCTTCTTTAGAATCATCATCCAGCTCTTGAGCTTTAATGCTTTTTATCTATTTGTTGAGTGGAGTTAGTATTAAGAGTGCACTTCTATGACATGGTATTAATAGTGTAATTCTATGACATGGTTTTAATAATGTACTTCTATGAAATGGTATTCATAGTTTACCTCTGTGACATGGTATTCATAGTTTACTTCTATGACATGGTATTAACAATGTATGTCTATGACATGGTATTAACAATGTTGTCATATCAGCTGTAGATTATTTGAAAGGAAAGAATACCTTTATATGGTTGTTCTTTAGATGATGAAGCTTCGCGCTAAGTTCTTGAAGACTCCATTTGACAGCCACTGGTATCATTTGTTCTCTTCCATGAATTAAAGTGAGCAGGTTAGATCTTTGACACAGCCAATACTGCACAATATTTTTTTTGCAATATCACGTGTCAATTCATATCATTAGAGTAATCCTACGAATTTGCAGTTTGGAGATTTGTGTTCTTACCGGTATTAGGATTAGGTAGCCACTCACGCTTGGCTGCTTTTTTTTGTCCTTCTTGTTCTTATTTGCTTTTCTAATCCAAAATACATGTAGTCCAAAACTCCTTAACCCCAATTATATTTCCCCATATCTTCTATCATGTCTATTGTGGTTGTATATGTCCAAGCAAGTATACAACTAGAGTTGCAGAAGAGATTGGTCATGAAGAGTTGTAGAATTATCAATCTTGTTACATTCATAGCACCCTCTTCTATTTCATCTTCAAGTGCTAAGTTCAAGCACTTATCAATTGAAGTCTTTGTTATCTTCTTATAACCCGTGAAGTATTTCTTTACAAAATGCAAATCTGGCCTTGTTGAGATTGTTGTGCTTGGTGGCTTCTTGCCTCTGTTTGGCAAGCTAAAAATTTCAACCACATCTTGGCTTTTCATCTCACTGTCATCTTCATTAAACTTGAACTTCTTTGTCTTTGTGTCATAAACTTTTATGAGTCTCACAATGTCATAGTTAGACTTCATGCACTCTACCTTTGTTAACCTTCTCTGGATATATGCTTCTATTAATGCCCAAAAAGGTGTCTTTGATAACAATGTTAAGACATCGTGCCAATGTTCAAGTCTCTGTCTGATGTTGTCAATTGTTGTTGCAAAAGAGAGCATGGTGCTCTTGATCTGCACATAATTTGGGTCCTCCCATCTGCTTGGCTTCTTCTTTGTTTTTATTTTGGATGATGACTGTTAGCCTTTTGGTTTGGAGTTTCTTCTAGCTTTTTCTTTCTTCATCTTTTAATTGGTATACCTGCATTAGAAATAGGAACATGATAGTAAAGTATCCGTGTTAATACCCTATACTGGAACTTTGAAGTGCTACATGCACTAATTTCATAGGGAATTAGCAGTGTTATTACTCCTATCGGAGAACTCTGGAACTTTACAAGGTGGCAATGCTGACAAGCATTACAAAGGGGATTTCATAGGAAACAAGTGGTATTATTATCCTATACTGGAACTTTGACAATGGTAGACATGCACTACAAATAGAATTTCATAGGGAATTAGCAGTGTTATTACCCTATACTGAAACTTTATAGTCATTAATCAACATGAAAGTAAACTAGCGACTAAATTAGTGACTAGAATAATGGCCCTATGCAGTCAGTCCAATAGTGAAATCCAATATAGTTTCAAGATTTTGTCTTTCATTCGAATCTAAAATACTGTTATTACCCTAGACTGGATCAAACAATCAATATTACAGTAAGGTTTGGTTTGTAAATGTCTTACATTTGAAGTGTTTTCTTGTTGAAATTGTTCTCTGAAATTTTGTCTTGGTTTTGAAGGTGGAGGTCAGTGTCTGGTGTTTGTTTTTGAAATGAGATCAAGCTTGGTAGTGGTTATGGAGTCTCGGTTTGGACAAACGATGAAGATGATTTGATGAAGACGCTGAGTGAAGAGACATTTTGCAGAGATGATTTAATGAAGGCGTGCCTCTTTGGAAGTTAAGTTACGGTTTACTTTTTTAGCAGTTTACCTACTTTTTTTTTGGAAGTTATAACGTGTTTTCTGAGTATTTTCAATGTTTAGGCTTGTTTATAAATTTGAGGATGGGTTGTTTTGGGTGTTTTTTGAGTTTTTTTAGCTGTTGGGCTTTATAGTGGCAGACTTGTAATTTATAGGAACTTTAACACTAATTTGTTATATAATAAATGGATTTTGGGTGTGTTTCTAAAGTGTATTCTGTGTGGGTTTTTTTTTTAAAAAATTTCATGTCCTATTTTGGGTATATTAGTGAAGCTCTCTATATATTATACCATAGGTATATTACCAAAAACAACTAATCATATAATAATATATGTTATTATACTAATATATATATATATATATATATGTAACTAGATAAGGAGAGAAAGCGGAAGACGCATGCTCTCCCAATTCAACAACTTTTCACTTGCCACGCCCGTCCAAGTTCCAGCACACCTACACTTTTGGGAGAGCATCTCCAACACTCTTTATCCTCTCATTCCTAGTTACTTTGGCTAAAAAGAAAGAAAATCCTCCTCTAGTAAACTCCCTACTTGGCTCTCTATTTTGGAGAACCAACTTTTGGCTCTCTACATCTAGTAAGGAAGAGAGAGAATTTGGCTAGAAGGAGAGAGAAAAAGGGAGAGAGAGATAGAGACATTTAGGAGGTTGGTGGGGCTGGGTTTCTACTTTTTTTTATTATAAATATATTGGATTTGCAAGAGAAAGAGAAAGAGGAAATAATAATAAAATATTTTAGATTAGCCAAAATAGAGAGCATTGCCGGAGGAAATACCTTTTAAGTGGTTTGCTATAATAAGCTAAAATTTGGACACTCTCCTAAAGATGCTCTTAGCATGAGTATTGAATTTTGTATATATTATAGCAATAATAAATTAGAGAAGAGAAAGTGAAAGGCATAGGACTTATCCCTTTGTTTCGGTGGGTGTTCATATCCCACTCTAAATGCTCATAAATTCAACACCTCAATTGGTTTCTTTTGGGGAAGATGATAGTCCTGGTAAGTCGGTTCTTGTTTTGGCTTTGTGTCTCTTGGTATAATCTTCAATTTTCTTCTCTAGTTGGTTGGTTTGTATGTCTGTAGTTATGTTTTAGAGAGGACTATCCTCTACTACAGTGGAGAAGTTGGTAGCTGGAGCTTGCGAAAGAAAGGTAATGAAGCAGAGAAGTTTTATTGATCGGAGAACTCAGTTGGTATTTTTGAAGGGGATTCATGCTGATAATGTGTTATAAAATTAAATGTAAAGAGAAGTGATATGATAAAGCTAAAGTTTCACTATATTTATTCTACTTTCATTTTTGGTAGAGCCACCTATTTATATGTTTACAAGATATAGGAGATTGAATACCATATACCTATAGGTTACAAGCACTAATTACAAATACTTAGTGCATAGGTTACATAAAATCCAAATTGTGGAATACTAAGAGGTATGGTGGTCATCCACCAACTCATCCATTTACAACATATCAATAAATATTCACTTATATTATAGCACATAAAATTTCCAAAAGAATATATTTTTCTTCGTTTATAAGTAAATAATGTATTTATTAGCACACTCATCAGTAATGGAAGTCAAAAAGTGCATATAAATGATGATGATAATAATAATATCCATTTTGTCAGAAAGTGCATATTTATTAAGACACTCATCGGTTCAATGTTAGTTTCTTATTCTTGAGATGTTTTACTTTTAAATGATGATGATAATAATAATAATAATTTTGTAATAGGTGATTGAGATTTTGATGCTTTTTTTTTCCACCTTCTTGTTTACAGGTTGCATATAAATTTTGCTTCCAATTGGTTTTTTTTAAATTAAGAAAAGATAACATGGATAATTATGTTTCATAAAAGTATGACCTATTATCTGATTTTATTTATATTTTTAAATTTTTAATATGAAAAAAAATGTAAATTTACAATATTATTCTCATTTAATTAATAATTTCAATTCTTAATCTTTGAATTAACCAAGAGCATTTTTTGGTATTTTGAATGTTTCACCATTTTTTGCCTTTTGCTATATATATATATATATTACATAGTAAAACTTTACCCAAAAGAAGAAAAAAGAAGGTCTGGAATGTCTCCTGCATTTAAGCAGGAACCAAGCTGATGTAAGGTATATGGGAATAAATAATCCGGTTTCCAATCATAAGATGCCACATGGACAAGAAGAAAATCTTCTAGGTCAATTAATTGAGCCCATTTATTTGGCAAATTAATTGATACTAAAAATAGGGATATTATCTTAAATATGGGATATTATCTTTATTTATTGTTATATAACAAAGAGAAAATTGTAGAGAGAATTGGAAAGTAGATAAAGACAATAGAATTTGTGTCAACCAACTTGTACTCTTATTCTGGTAAGTCCTCTTATTTATAGGCTTACAATGATATGAAGACATTAACAACTCATAAATTACAAACTCATAACTATAATATTTAGTGCATAGGTTACATAAAATTAGAAAGGGTGAATGCTAAGAGGTATGGTGGTCATCCACCAATTCATGCATTTACAACACTCCCCCTTGGGTGTCCATCATACAATTGACATAATTGCCTCATTAAAAACCTTGCTTGGAAAACCCAGCGGGACAAAACCTAAGCAAAGGGAAAAATAGTGCAACATTATTCTGAATCATTGATATGGTGTTGAATGTGCTTATACTGCCTCGTTAAAACCTTGATAGGAAGAACCCGGTAAGACAAAAACCTAGTCGAACGGAAAAGAGTATAATGCGCATATGTCCTATACGCAGAAAATTGTTGAATCCTCCCCTTGATGATGACAAACTTGAATTATTTGAAGATACAACACAAATGATATTGATATCTCATTTTCCTCCTGCAGAGCAAGCTTTAGTAATGCTTTGTATAAAAATTTCTTCAATATTATCATTGGAGGATGTATGTGTGTCATTCCTTTGAATCCATGTTCAGGTTAGAGTAATACTAAAAATATGTAAACTATTTTCAAAAATCATTTCACATTAACAATTCTTAAAATAACATCATATTCTATAACATCATCAAAATCATAATACAAGCAAACTCATACGTTGCCATTACGAGGACAAGAGTATAAAATTGCATGATGTAATAAGCTATTCATATAAATTTTTGTTTACTATGCTAGCATATCATAGGCTCTTCAAGATACCCAAATATTCTGATAACTTCTTTAAAAATTTGAATACGCTGCAACGATATTGAACTTGAATTCGAATTCATAACTCAATCAATATACTCACTTGAGGCAATTTGATCATTTTCATGAAATGAAAACTGAGTATAGACATTGAGTTTCAGGCTCCTTAACTTCTTAGAGAGTTTCTTTCAATAATTTATATATGACATTTTACATATCTCCGAATTTATTCTTATGTATTCTTCAAAAGATCACTTCTAGCGACATGCTTAACTTCATAATCTTTATATCTTCATATAGATGTCAATCTCTATAAATATGCAATAAACATGCTTTATAAACAGGTTCATGGCTGTAATTATATAATCTAACAGGAGAATATGATCAAAATTCTATGTCTTTACATGGATATACATTGTGCCATATCCGGTGATTTTATTTCACTGCATCACAAACACAAATTTGTAACATAAATGATTTCATATCTTTTGGTGTTTGAACTCTAGGTCCGTGTCTTCCACGTTTTCCAAAAATATTCAATTTTACTAGACTGCCTCTTCCAGTTTGGCCAATCTTTCTTTACATTGTAGACAATCATAATAAAACGCAGATCAATATCATCATAGCCCTTGATAACTTTAGTACGTACTATATATAAACAGTATCATTGATGATCATCAATTTATAAACCCACATTTCTCTTTTATGTATGCATAAGATATAGACATTTTCATAGTTGTTGGGTACCCATGCCTCTTCAAGGGCTTTCATTATTTTTTAATGGACTTATGTTTTCTTATAAGACTGTATCTCTTCCGAGATTAAATATGTAGGAAGTATGGATATTTCATTTAGTATTATATTATTTGGGCTGCATGGACCTTTTAATATAGGCTCAACTTCAACGAAGCCAATTGTGGACTACTTAGGCACACAACTAGATAAATCATTTGCCACCACTTTAGATTGCCTAATTAAGACATCAACATTTTGATGCGATTTGTCACTTCAGCTGTGTCTTTAAATACATCTAGTTTCTTTTCTACCTTATTTTTATATTAAGTGGCACAAAATTTTGATGAAACAATAATGAATGCATTACATAACAATTCACGTTGTTTTTCAAAAACAATATTTTCTCCCCCTAACGACGGGAAATTGGTCTCATCAAAATAATGCTTTAATTAGAGTGGTAAGTATTGTCCTCCAAGTACCAAATGTAAATAAAAGAATTTGTAGGATAGAGACCAAAAATGATGTGTTTACAACTGTACAGGGACTGTTCATGATAAATAAAAAATAAAATAAAAACCCTATAATGATTATGATACCTTAATCACCTCAATCAACAATAATTAGCCCATCCTACAACATCTCTCCACGATAGAAGCCAGACACGTATATGGGGGGCAATTTTTTGGTTCCGCCCTTGTCCTGGGGTGTCACTGTCAACTCCTTTACGTAGGCACTAAGGCGCACAATATGAATACTGTGTGTGCATGCTTCAAATAACCCTAGGCAAAAGATCCAAAATCCAGCTTAGAGCTGAGAGCGCCCCCCACAATCCAAGTTGATGGAAGCTGGCGTGATACTGATTGTTGCGAGGTTGTTAAACGTCGAGCTCCGTACCCCAAATTCGCAGGAGAGTGGTCCTGCATTTTGTTGTATTGTTTCCATCATAATACTTATTGGTGACTTTCTCTGTTGTTCTCAACGGTAAAGCTGGAAGATATTTTAAACCTACCAGAGGTGTACGCCAAGAGGACCCCGTTTCCCTGTCTTTTCCTCTTGGTTAATGAAGCCCTTTCTCATCTTATTTTTAAGAGTTGCTCAAATGGAAGTCTGAATGGTATCAGAATTGGTAGGGAAGGACCTCTCATCTCTCATTTATTTTTTGCAGATGACACTCTTTTCTTTCTCAAAGCTCCCACTGCTAATTGTCGCAGACTGGATATTCTGCTAAAGTGGTATTGCATTGCTTCTGGTCAGTTAACTAACTTGGATAAATCGAACATCTTCTTTAGCCCAAATGTTCCTTCTGAGTTGCGAATTGAGATTTGTGATGTTTTAAATATCCAACCTGCTGTTAATCTTGGGAAATATTTAGGATTACCTACTGTTTCTGGAAGATCTAAGAAGGAAGCCCTGAGTTATATTAAAGAGAGGATAACTAAAGTGATTCATGGCTCAAACTGTAAAGCTTTGATGTATACAGGGAAAGAAATTCTGATTAAGGCTATAGCCTCGGCAATATTTGCCTACCCAATGACATGGTTTAAACTACCTTCTACTCTATGTTATGAGATTGGCATGATCATGGCTAATTTCTAGTGGGGCTCCTCCGACTCTGGGGATAAAATTCACTGGAGAAATTGGACTAACTTTGGGCAACCAAAGTCTTGTGGCTGCTTGGGATTCCGAAACTTGGATGATTTTAATAAAGCACTCTTAGCTAAGCAATGTTGGCGAATTCTTGCGAACCCCACTGCACTTTGGATTAGTGTTCTTAAAAGTCTTTATTATCCCCATTGTGGTTTCTTGGAGGCTGGAAAAAGTGGCAGGGCTTCTTGCGCTTGAAATAGCCTTTTGGTAAGGCGTGAGATTCTTATCAAAGGAGCAAGATGGCAAGTCATGAATGGCAATACCAATAATATATGGTCTGATACTTGGCTACCTCAACATGACCCTGGGTATCTTAGGGCCTCTTGTCCTGTGCCCCTACATGCTCCAAATCAGAGCGTTTATTTCTTCGCAGGATGCCCAAGCAATCATGGCAATTCCCATCAGCAATTTGGATCTCCCTGACGGACTTATTTGGCCACATACTATGAATGGGAGATACTTAAATTTGGATATTACTATCTCATGGAGCATAAAAAGAATCAGGTTGTGATGAAGGCAAGCTCTTCTCATGTGATTGATTCTAATGTCTGGTTTCGGTTTTGGAATTGCTGAACACTCCCTAAAATCAAATTTTTCCTATGGCGTGCTGTCAATGGTTTCCTTCCCACTTTTGAGATCCTTTTCAAACGTAAGCTTTGCCAGTCTCCCATTTGCCCTTTTTTGCAAGGAACAACCTGAATCCATTGAGCATACACTCTTCCTTTGTCCTTGGGCTGCCAGAGCGTGGTTTGCTAGTTGTATTGCTTACAGACCTCTGCCTCAAGCTTTCACTTCGTTGGATAGCTAGATTCTTGATCTTTGGTTGTGTGAGACCTTTAATTTGGAGGAGAAAGGATGGATTATGACTCACTTTGCCTTTACTAGCTGGGCTATTTGGAAAACTCGTTGTAAAATGGTGTATGACAATTCAAATTCCTGCCCACCATCGCCAGAACTCACGGCCTCCTTGGCGGATAGAAGTATTGTGGAATTTCTCTCACTTGTGAGCTCGAAAGAAAATAGAAACCATTTCAATAATACACCTGTGATCAGTCATCAGTGGGTCAATCTCCAGTGGGGACTGTCAAAATGAACTATGAGCTGCTTGGGATCAAGTTACGAATGCAGCCTCTGAGGGGGTTGTGATAAGGGATCATACTGGTATTTTGCTTGATGGCATTACACATTGTTTCCAATCATTATCAGCTGTGCAGGCTGAATGTCATGTGATCCGGAGTGGATTGGAGATGGCATATGTACGAGGTTTCACCAATGTTATTGTGGAAACTGATTTCAAGGTTTGTTTTGCTGCTGTCCAAGAAGATATTTCTGTCTCAAACTGGCCTCTTTACCCTATTCTCTATGACATTAGAATGCTAAAAGCTTCATTCTCTTCTCTCCGGTGGGCATGCACTACTAGAGACGCAAACCATGCAGCTGACTGGGTGGCTTTGCAAGCACGAAGGGGGTTGTGTGCTGAGGCTTGGTCATTCGACATCCAACTGCCCTGGTCTACATACTTCCACGGGATGGATTACCTTGCCCACCGAACTAGACACTTTTCTAAGTTCTCTTTCATTTTTTTTTTTTTGTTTATTTTGTTTACTGTTTTGGGACTGACCTCTCTGGTTGGTATTTTTGGTTTGTAGCCCTTCACAGTTTTGTTCTTCTATAAAGGACTCCTTTTACCAAATAAAAAATAAAAACTCAACGCGAATCTTATCAGTGTTCTATTTTGTCACATTCTTGTTTTGTCAGTTTCCAATTTGATCATTGACTTCCATCCAAGTCTCCCGGCAAATGCATTGAGCCATAGAAATTCACGGCCTACCCTAAAGTCTATCCAGTAAAAGCCTCGAGCCATACAACATCCACCCCATTGGCCAACAAGAGCCAATTGACCATTCTTTCACATAATCATATGAATTACAATATTTTTCTTCCTTTTTTTCAACTTCAATCACCGTCTACTTCTTCTAATCTAAAAGGGAAGTCTTAAGTTTGGACCCTTAGGTAGCGTTCGGTTCACAGGAAAATGGATTTAGGAATGGGAAATTATTTGCTTTCCCATGAATGGGGTAAGTAATCTAATGGCAAGACATTAGAGAGAGGAGGAAATCGGAACAAGGAACAGAAGTTGACAAAGCTCTTAAAATGCTTATGAGAATAGAAGAATAAAATTTAAAGAACTAAGGAAAAGGTTTGGACTAAACAAAATGTACATTAATTTTTTTCATTTCTACCGGCATAAAGAGGAGGAGAGGCCTGTTTAGCGCATAAATTTAACTCAAACTAATTTGGTTCACATTTCTCTTTGAAATAGACTCCAGTCACAAGATTCTAACAGAAATGTATAATGTTCAACTCAAAGGAAGCTTAATACGATCCAGTTACAAACGAAAATATTTAATCAATAGCTAGCAGACAGGTTTTCACCTCAACCCCTTCTATGTATAGGGGTGCACACATGCATGTCCGTGTGTAAAGAGAGTAAGCGCTTAAAAACAAACATGAGAAGGAATAAGCTTTCCTGGATTCATAGTATTGTTCGGATCTAATGCTGCTTTTATTCTTTTCATTGTCTTCAAAGCCTCCATCCCCAATTCTTGTTCCAGATACTGAAAGTGAAAAAGAGAATCGCATTAGAATAAAGAATATACTCAGTCTTCAAGCTAAGTCCATTATTGTAATGGTCCCAACCATCTAGTTTATTTATAATTTTTGCTCTATACCAACTATCCCTTTCAATGTATGCCCGGGACATTAGCCAGAAACGGCAGTTTCAAAGCATATGACCATACCTATTTAACATTAAATCGCTAGCAAGTCCACATATAAATTAAGTACCTTCATTTTTCCTGTACCAACGCCATGTTCACCCGTACATGTTCCTGCTCAGTTGTCAAATACCAACTTTTAGCACCATAACTAGTCAACCATTGTGTTTTAATAATATTTGGCCAGTGGAAAACGTAAAAGAATTAACTGACTTGGGATATGTATTGGTGACTACATGTAGATATAATAGATTAACAAACTTCACATGTATAGATACCAAGAAAGAGAATCCAAAAAAGATATTTTAATAATAGCCATTTCCATAGCACCTCGATAATTCATTGACTCGGAGAATAGAAAAATTCTAAAGTGGGCCCCAGAATAGTTTGTACCTTCCATTGACAAGGCAGTATGGACCATAATATGGTTCAGTCTCTGTGCTTCTCGTCGATGTTCTTCATTGTAAGGGTCAAAAAGAATCAGTGTGTGGAAATTCCCGTCACCAGCATGAGCAATAACTGTGCTGTGGTTAGGAAAAAACAATAAAAGGCACTACAACAGTCAGTCCATTTAATAGTCCAGGCTATCGGTAACAAAAATATATTTAATCATAACTTCTCTCCTGAATAATATGGGAATACAGTCATTTGACTATACATTACCAAATCAGTTCTGATGCATCCAGCTCTTGTTTGGACCTTGATATCAATTCTGCAAGGCACGATAGAGGAACACATACATCCTGCACATAGTGAAAAATAAAACATAAAAAAGAGCACCTTTGAGAATCTAAGGAAACCAAAAATGTGATTTTAACAACCCATAAACTATTTCTTTGTATTTAATAATTCCATGTATGCAACTGAGGAGAATTAGGAAGCATAGGAAACCGTTGAAACTTTTTAGGAACTTCAAATGAAAAACTTATAAGTTATAAGTTAATTTTCAAAAGATCCACCAGGTTACCTGAAAGGATGAAAGAAAGGTAAGAAAAGAAAATGAAGCGAGATTCTTAGAAATCCTTCCCCTTTCACACGCAATACATTCTTTTCTTCTCTACTATGCTCTTACTGAGCCAACAAGAAAAAATGCTTTAAGAGATGGCAGCATATAAAACATGTACAAAGGAAAGAATTAAATTAATAGAACAAAAGAAAAAGGGAAAGCACAGGAATATACGCCATGTCAACCATAAGCACATGCAGGATTCACTGATTGCTCTCAGAAGCATGTTCTGAGAGCAATTTTGGAACTCATTTAAAATGTTTGGCAACTTTATACGCAGCGATAAACAAATGCACATAAAAGTCCAGAACTATAATCAAATATACCGATATTAACTGACCGTAATCATTGCCTCGAAATTAGGCTCCATTGCGAAACATGCCCAGAGTGCCTCCTTCCTCATCTGCATGTAAGAAAAGATTTAAATATAGAGTATGACAACAAGGACTAGTCGGATTGATAGATCCAAACAATTTGAAGTATAATATCAAAACAATTTGAAAACGGGCTGCAATTAACCTGTAAGTTTGGACAATAGGTGCACCCTGGAACATAATTCTATCAATAGAAATGAATATGCAGCCATATATTTTATTCAGTGAAAATATCAAAAAGTGAGGACAAGAATCTACAAGCCAAAGCGCGGCATATGACAAATTAATTGATTTTTTATTTGCACTTGCCCCAATTTTGAAAGCCAATAAGTGATAAAGTAATAAATAAAATCAAAAGTGTGATTTTTTTCGTTGAGTATAGCTGAAACAAAAGAAATTGTAAGTCCCATAAATAAGGAGCACACATACAAAGAGAGATTTAACAACCACAAACCCACAGCGGACACAAGAAAATAATTCCATTTATTTGTTGTACACCAATCAAATATTCAAAACCTTCCAGAGTTCCCTTTTAGTTTCAGGATCTTCTGCAAAAACAAAGTCTGACCCATTGTGTTCGGAAGCAATCTTCTGAACTATAAGGGTTTGTTCACGGGAATATGCCTCTGAAAAACAGAAAGAAAAGAAATCGTGAATCACTAGAAGTAGAGAAGGCATCTTAATAACTTTTTTTGTAAAATGAAATGTCAATGTTGACTTGATGGGAAGAGGGGCAGGGGTTCAACAAAATAAAGCCTGTGGTCACAATGAAAATACTATTTCTTGGTTCCTTTCTGAGCATGCTAATCTAGCTCTTCTAGTGCAATTGATCGTAGATATTTGGCATCCACTTGCACTCGTATTCTCTCTTGTTTCGCTCTTTTTTCATTTTCCTTCCCCATATTTTTTCCCGAGGAAACTGGTACAGCCTGGGCCAATTAAAGAATCACCAGTTGATCCAAGAGGCAATAACAGACCTTTACCTACTAACATAATCAACTGCTTTTTCCAATGCCTATACAAACTAGAGCATGAACTGCCGGATTCCTCCTTAATGTTCACTGTGTGTCAAATCACTGTGTGTCAAATCATTTGTAGATACGAATTAGTTTTTTGATACCAGGTGCAGTTAGCTCAATTGTAGAAATGTTCTCCTTTTAGAAATATATTTAGCCAAAAATAAATAAAAACAATACATGACAGCCAAGACTGAAAAAGAAGAGACCCTATTTCACCTGTGCCTATAAATTCGAACATTAAAGTCGGAGTTTCAGGCAAATTCTTCCCATTAGCAATGTTGATGGCCCTCACTTGAACCTCATCCAGTAGTTCAACCCTTGACACCTAATGATTATGAAGAGGAAATCTATGAAGAATTTAAAATGTGAATGCATATATGTAAGCAGCTAAAGCTCTACCTGTATTCCAGACAGCATAGTAGCAATAGCAACATCTGCAGCATCCTTAACTGTAGGAAAATTACACATAGCAACCTGCAAATTTCTGTCACAATTAATAATGGAATGCTATATAAAAGTACCTTCAGACATAATTGTAAGTGAGGATAATGTAACTGCAAGAATTAATCAACTGAGACGAAAATTTCTCGTGGAAGAAAGAAATCATAATATTAACGAATATCATAGGAGAGGTCCAAAGAGAGGTCGCAATTTTTAAGATAAATGAAGTTTTTAGATATAATAGAAGACCTATCAGCATACCACTGAATATTGCGGAATTTTTTGAAGCCGTAAAGTGACTTCTGTTATTACCCCAAGAGTTCCTTCACTTCCAATGACCAGGCGGGTCAAATCATACCTATGACATGCAAATTTTATAAAGCTCACAACATGACTGAGTTTCAAGAATCTCCTAGCAGATAAACAACGTATTTTTTTATAAAAATAAAAAATAAAACGAACCCTGCAGCACTCTTTCGAGCACGAGATGCAGTCTTAACAACATCTCCATTTGCAAGAACTACCTGGAAGATAAACAACATAAGAAATACAGAATAACACATGTGATCCAAGCCGTTTGTTCATTGTCCAGTAGCTTTAATGAAAGGAGAGAATGCCGATCATCTGTTTGTTCATTGTTAATGTTGTGGTATTTATTATTCAAGGAGGCTGGGTGATTCCAGAAGGGTGTTATTCACTGCTTTGTGAAAATATTGCTGCTCTTCGTAAAGGAAAGAAGGCTAAAGTGTGGTTGGGTTGCTGCAGGATGGTTCTTTTGTGGGTAGTATAGATGGAGATGAATAGAAGGATTTTTCACAGTAGTACGGGGTAGGGTAGAAGAGCTTTTGGAGAGGATGAGATTTTTGTCTTCACTTTGGGCTTCTGCTTCATCAGAGTTCAAGGACCTTTCACTCTCTTCTATTCTGCTAGACTGGAAGATATCTATTGGAAAACTCCTCTGTTATATTTTCGTTTGGGATTCTTCACTCTTTTTTATACTAGATTGGAAGGAAGCTTTTCCTTAGTTTCTTTATTGTAATCAGTTGTATTTTGTTTGTTGGCGGACTCCTTGTTCACTTTCTTGTACCCTTTTAATTTTTTTAACTGTTTCTTCTATAAAAAATAAAAAATAAAAAGTGTTCAAAGCATTAGTAAAAATAAGTAACATACCTTGAGACTGATGACATTATCACGCATGGTTCCATACCTACATTCTAAAAACCAAATCATTAAAATGAAAAGTAAACCAGACCCAATAAGCCAAAATTTACATGCTAAGACCTCAAACATATCCGCCCAAACATAAGATTAAAGAAAAGAAATATAACTACCACAGGAATCAGTAGCTTGAACATTAAGTCAGAGGGGGAGAGAGAGAGGCCCAGGGAACATAAAAGAGGTCCTAAATAAAGTGGACAGCAGGGCAGCTAATGTTTGGAGGAGACATGTGACAAAATCTACCATTCATCTTCAAAATTTACCAGATCTCATTGATGTTATTATGAGTTTCTTGTAAAACACGTATTTATGCCTAAGTAATGATAAAGGATATCACACGACACATATCAAGAAGAACGGGTAGAGCTAGGGTGACGGCATCATATATGCTTAAACCAATAACTTCCATAAGACACTTAATTAGGTGCTAATTTAAAGAGTTTCTTTATATAAACGGTTAAAGCTCAGTCAAAGGCCTTGTATATTAGCACTGAAAAATGCATTTATTCAATTAAGTTTAATTAACCAGTAAATAAACAGAAAGCAATCTCACATGTGATGAGTCAAAAGATATTGAGTGGATCCCAAAATTAAAAGCTAAAAGAGCAGAATAACTACCTAACAGCTAAGGATCCGGAGCAACGTGTAGCACACATTCCTCCAATTGTTGCACCAGGCCCTGCTAGTCAACAATGGTGAAATACATGAAAATGGAAATAGCACAATTTACTTAAGAGAAAGAGAAAGGACACCTTACGGAGGAATGAAATACATCAAGACATAATCTTTACCTTAAAAAACATCAAACATAGTATAGTACTTAGTTACTTAAGGAGTTTCTCCTCAAATTTCATGCATATAACTCAAATGGTTATATGGAAACACCAAAAAGTAGCACTTTTAAACAAAAGCTTTCAAGCTCATTGAAAATACATATTAAACTTGAATGAGGAAACTGATGATAACACATACCTTGATGATGGAAACAAAACAATGTTCCAGGTAAGGTTTTTTGGTTAGCTCAAATGTCAAGTAAACACCACTATATTGTAATTATTTGACTTGGTTCCAACTTGACCTTAGAAAGAGAAGGTACTAGGGTCAACTTATTAGTAGGTTGCTCATTTAAAGCAAATTTAAACTGTGTATATAACCAAATCATAGAGATAACAACCACCAAATACCTGCACATTAAGAACCAAATAATGCTTTAACACATGCATTGCATTCATACAGCTTCTGATGCCATGTTTTATACATAATGCACCACTAGAATGCATTTGAAAAGAAAAAAAAATTCTTCAAACAGTGTATCAAATAAACTTGATAAACAATTAATACATCCAGTGGATAGATTACAGTGTTTGATATGACCAATAACCATTACCCAAAAAGAAAAAACTAACTAACCTGGATCCAGGGGAAAGAATAGACCATAAGGCTCCAGGTATTCATTAAGCTCCATCCATCCAACCCCAGGCTCAACAACCACATCCATGTCCTCAACATGTAATGCTTTAACACGCTAAAATTTGAAAATTTTGAGGAATATAAGCATGACAGTAGAAAAGAAAATTGCCCGCAGAGGGATATGAATTAGACACATTCATAGTTTCATTTAAGCCATTCTATAAACTCCGCTGCTAATCAAAATATTAGAAGGAAATAGGTGAAGCATGTTACACAGACAGTATTGATTCCAGATCTGTATAGGTTCAAAACTGAAGAAAACTTGGAACTTTATTAGGATCACGCACTGAAGCAACAAGTTGAGAGATTTAAAGGTTAATCATTTTACAATCTTGCTAGTTGCATACTGAATCTCAAGTTACAAAAGGCAGTTACTATTATGAGCCTTACTTATTGCGAAAAATCAGGACTGACAGTAGACCAGAATTGGCAGGTGAAGAATATTTTAATTGTGAAAAATAAAAGTTCTAATACTAAATCACACTCGGTGCATATACATACATTCATTAATGACATGTCTATGCAAACACCTCCATTGGGAGACAAGGTGTGACCCTCAATTGATGTGGCTCCACCATATGGTACAATGGGAACCTGATTTACATATAAAAGCAAAAGCAGTTAGTACTTTTTAAGGTAAATTTAATTGTCCAACACCAGTGAAATTCTTCACGTATTGTTTTCAATCACAAAGTTCATGTGTGAATTATATTCACTACATTATTGGGTTCACAATCCCAAGAGAAAAGTGAAATTTTAAAAATTCAAAAGCACAACAAGTAACACGGATTAAAAGAAAACAAAGAGGGTTGAAAATCATAAAATTTATGAAGGAAGGAGAATTTCAGACCTTATGCTTGTCACATGACTTGACTATCTTAGAAACTTGCTCTTCAGACCTGAAAATTATGAATCATCTGTGGTGAAGATTGGAATTACATACATAATAATATTTAGACGGCATATTTTCCTGTGAAAACTATCATCACATGTTGAAGAGTCTTCATTCTTAAGTTGACAGAACCACCAAGGGAAAACAAAAGAAGCATAAAGGAAAATCTTTATGGCATTGAAGTGGAGGTGAAGCATGACTCTCACCTGGGGAAAACAACCACGTCAGGAATATTAACTGCTTTGTGAAAGCTGTTCTGTGGTTTTCCATGGTTATACCTCTCCTCATAATCCAGTGTCATATTATCCTACAACCAGATACCATTATCAATATTATCATAAACCCATCTAAAAAAAAACAGCAGGGGTTTTCAAACTGAAGAAAGAAAACAATGAATTGAGCAAATTGCCAAATTGGGTAAATGCAATACTTGACAAATAGCCTTCAATTCATCTATAAGCTCTCGTGGGACTTCCTTGTGCGAGCCTTTAACCACAAACTCGGCGCTATTGGACCAAAAATACAGAGTCTTTAAATAAATATTTAAACAAAATAACACAAATGTGATTGAAATGAAAGAAAGTTACCGAGAATTGACACTGGAAGCTTCACAGAGTGATGGGTCTGATTGGGGATGGAGGGCAAGTGATCCAGCTGCGACTGCGAGAGCGATTGGAAGCAGCGAGCTCGACCAGAATGAAAATGGGTTTTTTGTGCTCTCAGAGTTTGTGGTTGTTTGAGTTCTGACAAGCTTGCGGGACACTGAGGTTCGTAGAGCCAAAGAGTTGAAGAAGCACTTTGAGGAACAGCGTAGGCGAGAGAACCACGACGACATTGCCATGGTGGATGTTAGAGAGAGAGAGAGAGAGAGAGAGAGAGAGAGAATGGACGGTGTATGAGTGCTTGATCAAATGCTTGGTTTCGACCAAAAGGAAAAAAAAGATCAAATGCTTGGTCTTGGTGATTACTTTATATGAATTTGATAGAACACACGAACTGGACTTCGTTTTGCCTGACCACTGAGCTCAATGAAGATGTCAAAACACTTGGATTTTAGCATGGTGGGAGGGCCACTAACAGTAACATTTTATTATAAAAGTGACAAATGAATCCAATCACTGTGACAAATGAATGTCTAATTACTCTATTATTTTATTACAACAGCAGCATTTGGATTTTAGCATGGTAGCTTTTAACATTTTACTTTATTTCTTTTTCAAACAGTCTCCTTAAAATTGAGAGAAATTATTGTATGATATTTGAGTATCAACACATGATGATATAATTTGGTCTTAAAATATAGGTGAAAGAAAGGGTTAATAATTTTTACTTCTAAAGTATAATATATTCACTTATATTATAACACATAAAATTCTTTAAAATATATATTTTTCTTCGTTTATAAGTAAATAATGTATTTATTAACACACTCATCAGTAATGGAAGTCAGAAAGTGCATATAAATTATGATAATAACAATAATATCCATTTTATCAGAAAGTGCATATTTATTAACACACTCATCGGTTCAATGTTAGTTTCTTATTCTTGGGATGTTTTGCTTTTAAATGATCATAATAATAATAATAATAATAATAATATCCATTGTGTAATATGTGATTGAGATTTTGATGCCTTTTTTTTTTCCACCTTTCTGTTTACATGTTGCATATAAATTTTGCTTTCTTTGAAATTACATAGTAAAACTTTACCCAAAAGAAGAAAAAAGAAGTTCTGGAATGTCTCCTCCATTTAAGCAGAAACCAAGCCGATGTAATGTAAGTGTAACCTAATGAAAATATCCACCATTCGACAAAATCTAAAATCTAATTTCCTCTTCAAAGCATACAATGTAGTGCTCTTTTCTTTCTTTGCTTACACAAATTCGAAGGTCTGTGCTCACATATCACTTCAGTTAAGGCTCACGGGCCAAACAATTTTTATTTGAAAGACTTGAAAGACTTGAAAGACAAGTCATGTATGCTAAGAAGATCTAATTTTCCTAACATGTCAATGAATAAACTAAGAAGGATGATCTTTCTAAACCGATGCATTTTGCAGCTTCCACAGCTTTATTGGGTAAGATAGGAGCTCCCGTTGATCGATCAATACACTGCATATTTGGCTTGTAAATCCCAAAACTCCTTACTTTGCTTCAGAATCTCTGCACGTTCTGCAGTATACCTCTCTTTCCAGTAGTCTTTGCACCTGTGAAAGGTTTTCGTAGGAGTCAAAATTTGTTGACCTTTCTCATATTAACTTTAGAACAATGGAGGTTTCAGTTTATTCACCTTATTTTCAGGAGCAGATCTAGTTCCAACATGTGCACTGATTTAGCATACACTCCGGCCTGCATCAGATGAGAATAGGAACTTAAGATCAAACAGTTCAAGATATGAAACTTCAAAAAAAAATTTATTTTATTTTAATCAATGAGATAATGAAGCTTACAAAATGAGAAAACTCGAGTTAAAGAAAGATCAAACATCAAAATCAAGTCAGAAAATCATATGTCTGATGCACAGCAAGAGAACGTTATCTGATAGATCGTAGTTTAAAATAGTTTCATTGTGCATATATTTCCAAGGGCTAGATTCTGCTAATGATAGATGAGAAATAGAAGGACATAGTTCTCACTCAAATGCAAAGTTGGAAGATACATTTGGATAGAACTTCAATAATTTTAGCATTTCCGTTATAAATCCTGCTATTAAACCTTGCACCCTTTAACTAAAGATATACTTGTGGAGAATGTTATGAATATGTTTGTATAGTTTAAAAGTATATATATATTAACAAAGAAAAGGGGGCTTGGATTATCACCAACCTCTCTGCATATTGGGCACTTTGCATCCAGGGCTGCAGATTTAGGGCCTTGGAAGATAAACACAGAAGCAGCTGAGCAAGCACAAGACTTGCAGAAAAGGTGGCCGCAGCTCAAAGCATATGGATTGAAAACAGTTTCCTGTGAGATCAAATACACATCAGAACACCTATGTACAAATGCCAACTTTTTATCCTTCAGAATGCAACTGAAAGTAAGACCTTACCAAGCATACGGCACAAGTCAGATCATATTCCATCTTCAAGGAGTCAGGAAGCATCAATGTCATTATAGGTGATGTCGCATCAAGATCACAAGAGAAGTGACCAGAAAGCTCATTGAGGCCTTCACCATCTGATCCATGAAGATTCAAAGAAAAAGCACCCAATTCTATAAGCCAAGGTGATTGCAAAAGCTCGATATGTTCAGCCCGCATCTTAGATTTGAAAATCTTGCCATTTTCAGAGCTATGTACCTGTAGTAGAAGATTAAAACAAAGAAAGTCATTGTTAGATACAGAGCAGTATCAACCAAGTTAGAGAGAATAAATATTGACCAGTCTGGTGCATACTTTATCATATTTCTTAAGGATTTTTCTGATAGCAATTGCGTTCATTGTAACATATTCTATCAGCATCCGCCCCTTTTCTACCATGGCTTGCTGATCATTCATAAAACATTGACGCAACCTCAGTAAGTATCTCTGCATTCCAGTAGCAACATGGAGATGGAGGAGATGTCTGACTCTCAAACTGAAGCATAGAGCTATGTCTGAAACTTCCTTCATTAACTCTGTGAAGAATGCCTGATCACACGCTGCGACATAGAAAATTGAGATTAGATAACACTACGAGCTTTACTCATTAGTAAGCAACAATACTAATAGGCCTTCCATGTTTTGAATGAACATATACTCTTGAATGCTTATTTTTTAAGACAAGAACACCGATAACAAATAAGTCTTACAAAATAGGCCTCAAACTTCTAAGCTTACATTAATTGTCACTATAAAAGGGATCCAAAATTTTGAATTTTGAAAACTTAAATGACCACCAAATGGTAACGGTCATTATTTTGAAGTGGGACTATGAGAAGCATTGATTAGAAATGCTATACACGTAAACTCATTCTATAGAAACATCTTTTAAGGAATAAGAAAATGAAGTAGGAAAGGATAATCAGGGCAAGATCGCACATTCTTTAAAAAATCAAATCTTGTAAGCGCGATCGCACACATACACTTGTACAACAACATAACTATGGTCAAACAAAAGTTCAAAAAGGGGCCAAAGCACAAAACCAGCATGGTTTAAGCCTATGATTTCTTTAAAAACTCTGAGCAGAATGTAGCTACCTGAACTAAGCAATTGGGTAAATCTCAACCTCAGTCTTTAAACCCTGCAACCTTGATGATGACAAAAATCAAACACAGGTTTCCAACAGTTGTTAAACACACTCAAATAGTTGTTTTCCTACCAGGTAACATAGTATCTGTGATCCTATTGCTCATTGAAAATTGCACACCCCACAAATCCAATTGAACCACAGAAAAACAATTAAAAAAATCATTCACATTATCATATTGTATCACCAACATTGGGTTAATAAGCTTCATTCAAACAGAACTAAAAACAAACACAAAAAGTGCAAAAACAAAATAGATGGGAAATCAATTCTTACCAGGGCAAGATTGACATTGACACAACTGTTTATTTTGATCAGCAGCACCTTCTTGTTGATCAGCGGTTGAAGCTTCTTGCAATGTCTTACAACTCTGACAAGTCTTGAGGACTTTCTTCAGCCGCTTATACTCGACATGCGAGCACTTCTCCGAGAATCGTACTTCTTCCTTATGCAGAAACTCCGTATAAGTATCTCCGAATTTCATATTTCCCCAGTCGAAAATTAACCTAAATTAGTCCGGCTTCTTATACCCTAAAATTGGCTGAAATAGTCGGAAAAATAAACAAATAAATAAAAATTGAAGCTTTTTTGAGTGAGAAGAGAATAAAGGAGGAGATGGAAGAATGTTCTCGGAGTGTCTGAGCTCGCAATTGCAATGCTCAACACACTCTTTGCATTTTTCTGTTGTTTTCCTTTCTTCTTCTCGATTTTCTGGGGAAACAAACGGGAGGGGTGTTAAGAAAAAGGAAATCTGAGTGGTGGCCACTTGTTTCCAGACGAAGTACACGGAAGTGGAAGATCGTTTTTAAACGGCGAAGTCCCCGCGCTTTTTTCGGGGGGTTTTGAAGAAAAAAACCAAAAGGGACATATGGTATATACGTCAGCGCCAGCACAACACTAAATACGGCCGTAAGACAAACGGCTGTTGTGAAATACGTGTAGAAAAGGGAGCCTGTTGGCGTCCAGCTGCTAGTTTGACCATTTGACCAACAAAATTATAGGCTTTCTAGCTGTTACTTGACTAGAAAAGTTACTTGCTTAAAATACATGTGACGGTTTAGGCCCCATTTGGTTTATGAAATAAATTTGAAGGAAAATTATTTTTCATGTTATTTCTTAAAGAATGGGAAATGGAAGATTCATTTCTCACATTTGATAATACTGGGAAAGTAATCGAGAGATATCATTTTATTTCTTTTCCTATGTTTGTTTTGAGTAGGAATGGAAAACAAAGTTTGTATAAATTTTCAATTATACCCATATTAAATCAAATAAAAAAAGAATGTGTTTAATGATTTATTGTAATTCTAAATTGTTAATGGGGACAAAATTGTCATGAAAAATATTTATTTAATATTGGCTCATTTTCCCAAACTTTCCCATGATTAGGGAAAACAAAACCGAAGTTGGGAGAATGGCTTCACTTTCCCCCTTACTTTCTCATGGGCTAAGAAACGATTTCATATGCCTAGACTTACCAAACATGGGAAAGCAATTGATTTCCTATATCCAAGTCTCATTTCCCATGAACCAAACAGGTTAGGATTTAGGGTTTAAGGCAATACTATTAACAGTACTAAAATGAATTGTTATATATAATTCAACGCGTGATTTGGTTGTTTGAAAATAAAATGTAATTTTATTCATTTAAATAATAATTATTTTATAATTATTTTTAGGGGATTTTGAAAAACTTTGTTGCAACGTGGAGGAAGGCATCACCTCATTCCCATTCATTCCCCTTTCCCTCAAGTCTTCAAATCAAATGAAGATTTGCTTTAAATGATAAGATGAAGTGTAAGTCTAGGGAGATGAATCACTTAAGCTAGGGTTATGAGCGAGGTCTAAAATATCGATGATTTCGAAAATATTGGTGGTCTAAAAATATTGAAATTTCAATGGAAAAAAAATTGAATAATAATTATGGAAATTGTAACAAAAATTTGAAATTTTTTATTGAAACTTTGGATGATGTTTATTTAGTTAATTATCTATTACTTTATCACAAAAAATTGGAAGGAAATGCATTGCATGATGAGTTTAATCGATTTAAGTTGATTATATAAACAAACACTGCGAGTGTAGAAAATATGCAGCAATTAATGAAAGAAGATTGAACACACTATAATTATTATTTATAATGATTTACTACAATATTTTATACTTTATACATTGCATGGTAAAATACATGAGTGACTAGTACCACATAGAGTTCGTATAAGGTTCAAATTTGAGTTATTTACACACACCCCCTGAGGTTTTCGACTTTTTCACAAAACTCCTTGAGGTTTTAGAAATTACACAAACACCCCCTGAGGTTTTAAATTGTTTTCACAAAACTCTTTTTCATTGATTTTTCATCCAAAAATTGATGATTTTATACAAAACAATTCTCCAAATTACAAAGTTGAGATTAGATTGCAATACTTCATTGAGGTTAATTTTATCATTTGCATGAGCTTTTTTTTTTTTCAATGAAATCATCAATTTTTGGACAAAAAATCAACAAAAGGAGGTTTTGTGAAAACAAATTGAAACCTCAAGGGGTGTTCTTGTAATTTTTGAGACCTTAGGGGTTTTTTTTTTAAACACAAGAAACCTCAGGGGGTGCTAGTGTAAATTACTCTTCAAAATTTTCACTATCATCATCATCTAGCGATATTTTGGCCAAATGTTGTTGAAGCGAGTGAAAAATTATTGACATCGATATTTTTCGATATTATCGATAATTATATGATATGTGTATGGATATGTTCCAAAATATCATATACCCAAAAAAATGATAATATCGGCGATATTTTAATCCTTGATTATGAGTCATCTAGCCCATCTAGCCTATGAATTTAGTAATGATGAGATTCATCTCATTTAGTTAGAATGAGTTAGATTAATGGAAATGGGAAGATAGTAAGCCTAAATCATCTATTTTTTTAGCCTAAAATCATCTCTAACCCATGTATAGCGAGGGGTGAAAATTTGGGTTGACTGATAATCTGGGTGAAATACCAGTCCAGTGTTCAGTCCAAGGGAAAAGTTTGGTGGAGCCCAAGTACACAAAAGCTAAAGCCCATGTGTGGCAAAAAAAAAAAAAGAGTGGGTTAGCCTCTCCGCCTTATAATGGGACGTGTGTTGCGCATGGTCATTTAACCATTGCAATCCAACGGCCAGCAAAAGAGGCGCATGTTTGATATTTTTATTTTTTTTTCAAAATTTAAGTCCAACGGCTAGGATTAAAAGTTGGCTATTTTAACGTGAAAAAATATATCCAACTACTGAAATTAAAATCCAATTGTTAAATAAAAATAAATTATTCTAAATTAGATCCAACCCCAAAACACATCCCAAGTTCTATAAATACTCATCCATTTGTTACATAAATACCCATATTTTGGAATTTGAATTTTTTTAGGTTAAACTATTTAGAAAATTATATCACGAATGTTTAAATAAAAATTATGTCAAGAAAAATTAACTACATAAAAAATTAGGGATTAATCATTCTTAAACAATTTAATAAAGCTGTGGACTCAAATTATGAGTCTACATGGCTGAAAATTGTTTGAGTCCAAGCAATACATGAATAGTTATATTTTAAATTGTGGAAATTTGAGTTTAGCCACAACATAGTTGGAGATGGTCTAAGAGAGAGGAAAAGTTTGAGGAAAAGCTTGGAATAAAAATATAGAAATGAAATCGTCACTCATGTTTATCATTATGAAACTTCCATTTTTTTTACTCAAATGAAAATGATTTCTTCATCAAAGTTGTTTGTCTGCTCGAATCCTAGAACATATCAAAAATTCAACTCAATCACATAACCACAACTTTAGAACATCTTTATGCTCATTACTGTCTGTTATGTAGTAACAAAAAAATACTTTTACACTAATCAGTCTCTATTATGCAGTAATAATTAAAGTGATTCTTCACTCAGCATTCTTTCTTATGCAATAACATTGTAGTGCTTTTGCACCCAGTATCTTCAGCAACAAAAAAACCTCTTTATCTTTAGCAACAAAAGACATACAAGTCCTAGGCTCCTCTACTCCACCGAAGACAAAGCCATATTTGAATTGCTTTTGTCTTCTTGTGCCTTGTAATTGTTTGGTTGTTTTGCATATGACTCTCTTGAGGAGTGTATCTTTTTGCTTTACGTTTTTTTAGTGTGTTTTTTTCTTTATCTTTGTGTGCATGTGATGAAGGTGGTGTGAATTGTTTGTATGAGTGCATGTGAAGTGGTGTGAATTTTTTGCATGTGTGCATGTGAACATGATGGAAACATGATATGAACAAGAATTTCCTAACAAGCACAAGCAGCCATAATGAAGCCGTAGCAGCATCATGAGGTCATGTGAAGATATCATAATTGTAAGTGTATGCATTTTGTAATTTTCTTTTGGCTTCCCTTGACAATTTTGTAATAGGACAATCATTGTATTTTCTCAAGCTCTAGTTTAGATTAAGAATTACATCTCTAGGTGTTCTTATCTGGCTGCATTATGATGGACAACAATGTGTTTGACAAAGGTAGGTTTTGCATTGCATTAACTAAATTCCTGAAAATTATGACCAGTCATCTTTCTTTCATATGACTTGTCAACTTTTGTATTGTTAGGATTTCCAGCTCACTGTTTCCAGCTGGACCCCTATCCATTTATTTTTGTCCTATTCTGTGAAATTCTCTGCTGCCTTGTACGATTCTAACCTAGGAATTTTGGTGTAAAAACAACAGCATTCCTCATTTGGCAGCCGTCACTTTGGTAGGCAAGTTTTGGAAAGTTTCTTTGCAAACTTTCTCTTCTTCCTAAAGGGTAACCTTCATATTTTTCATCTTTGATTTTTCCAAATTGTTTCTTTTTGAAAAACTGCATTTGAAATATGAAAACTTCATCTTGCTAGATTAAACACTCTCTCATATATATCTAGGTCATATTCAAGATTGATTTCTTCAAGAGTATGGTTTCTTGAAGAAATTGGTCATTCTCCCTTTGAATCCAAATTTCGTTCTTGTTCAAGTTGGAGCTAGTCAGCTGGTGCCATGGGATGAAAAAGCTGAAGAAGGAGCTGTCGTGGCCATGAAGACCTAAGTTGCTAGTTTTGCTAAGTTGGAGAAGAAAATTGCACAAATGAGGTAAAGCTCATCTCCTAAATAGACATAAGATTTCTTGAGCTTGCAATTGTTTCTTTGTAAGAATAATTTTTCTTAGTGGATTGCTTGGTCGGTTGATGACCCCTAGTTTTTCCCAATGATGGATTTCTAGGTGAACAATTTATGGTTTGCATCTCTGTAATTTTCTGGGTTTAAGTTCTTGATAGTTGACTAGTTATCACATGATGTTCATGTATTTCTGGGTTTGTGTTCTTGCAATTGCCTAGTCATCATTTCCTGTTGTTTAATGTTTAATTGATTATGATGTCTTCACATACTTTCACCATAGTTATTGCTAGCACAGGGGATGCCTAGATTGACAGGTTCTTCTGAGTGCCTAGATTGTCACTAGTAATTCTCTAAGCTTGCAGGTACATCTTGGTATGCTCTGTGTATGTTATTGGTTATGGTAATTCATGTATAACAGTTGACTAGTCATAAGAGTATCTAGTCAAGGTTTAAAGTGTATGAAGTTTGTTGTGTCTTACTTGATTATCATTTAAATTTACCCCTCATCACCTAAGTACCAATTTCAATAATAGAAGAAACTATATTAACTTCCTTTCATGTGAAAGAAGGTGCTCTAGACAGGGGCAAGTGACTATCTAAGGGCCAAATTTTATTTTTATTTTTTATAAAGAAGTATATTATATTTTTTTTTAATATTTAAAAAAAGAAGAAGTAATATTGGGTGTTTCAACTCTTTTAGGCTCTAATTCGAAGTTTTAAGTTTGTTTTTGTGGAGGGGGATTTCTTAAATTCAAAGTTATATTGTTCTTTGTTTATTATTTGAAGTGTTAAAATTTCATTGGATTTCCTTGTACTATTTCTAATTTCAAGTAGCAATAATTCTTGAAAACAACACTCTAGAAGTCAAAAGAGAAAAAGAAATGATTGAATTGTTACAAGTATTTATCTTGTTTATACATTAGATTTGAATGTATCAAGTGCAACCTCATATTTTAGATTTTTATATATTTTATATAATTTATTTATCTTGTTATCCACATTTAATTAAAAAATTTGATTCTTGATGTTTGCATTAACTAAGGGCATTTTCAGGTATTTTGAATGTTTCAACATTCTCTGCCTTTTGCTTTATATATATATATATATATATATATATATTAATTTGCTAGTTACAACATATCCAAAGTAAATATTAATCTTCCACTATATAATATTTCAATAGATTTTTTTATAAGGAAATAGCTCAAAATGCCACCCATTTTATAATTTTTTATGAAAATAACACCCTTCCCCCAAAATTTTAAAACTATGATCTATAAATACATTTTTATTGTCCATTGATTGCATAGATATCATATTTTTAGAAATTTTGTTCTCTCTCACCTCTCTTGGCTCCATCTTTCATTGTAGCTCAACTCTCACTCTCTCTTCGCTGTCTCTCTGTCGCTCAAGTCTCAGTCCCTTTGCTCACTCTCACTCTCGGTCTTTCTCAGCTCTCTCTCTCTCTCTATGACGCAGTGGTCTTCCTCCCTCAACGGTGTCTGTTCATCGAAGCTTAACTCTACTGTTCACATCCAAAAGGTACTGTTCATCATCATTTTCTTTGGGTTTAGTGGTTTCTTCGAAATTGATTTAGGGTTTAGGTGTTTGTCTGAAATTGGTTTAAGGGTTTGGTTTAGGGTTTATGAGTTTCTATGAAATTGGTTTAGGGGTTTCTCTGAATTTGGTTTAGGGTTGAAGGATTTCTCTGAAATTGTCTTATTGTGATGATTCCTTATTTGAAACAGTGAAGGAGTGTGTTCTTTGTTCTTCGTTTGAAACTGCTGTTGTTTTGCTGCTGTTATTGGTATCGTATTGGTGTTTTATTGATGTTGGATTGCCATTTTAGTAGTATTATATTGGCATCATAGTGCTGTGTTATTACTAGTTTATTATTGTTTTATTCCCGTTCCATTGTGGTTTTAATGGTTTTGGCTATTTATGCAATTAGATTCTGTGTTTGTTTGTTGTTTTTGTTTCATCCAAAGAAGGGAAATTGTAGGTGTTCATTTATAGTCTCTACATTAGGCACATGAATCTTTATAGTTTGTTTTTGCAGTTGCAGTAGCTTTTGTTGGAATTTTAATATTAAGCAATATTTATTTTCCTATTTCAATGGAAATTAATAGAGTTCATTGGATGATTGTGTCCTTTGTCAATTTGTAGGAAGATGTATCAAAGCATCTGTTTATTCAATTGATGCATTAGTTTGTTTTTTTTTCATATGGTTTGCAGTATTGGAGATGTGCCACAACAACATGATGAGTAAGTTATGTGAATTTAGTGCAGTTTATCGATATTGTACATAACTAAAGTTCTAATTTCTATACTTATTGGCCCGACAATACCTCGTGCGGAATCATAACGGTCAAATTCATTGAGCATCTTAGTGCCAGCATTTCATTGGATAAAGTTGACTCTTCAAAGATTACATATTATCGACTCAAACTTGCAATTGAGGCTTTAAGAAGGGAGGTATATATATGAGGTAAATATGATAATGTCAATGAATTGAGTTCAGTCTTCACTTATCACTTGGAAATTCATTGTGCTCCTTAATTATGTCATGAAATCCTTTAGATGAAGATTCAGATATCGAAGCTGTGCTAGAGGTGCTTTATATGGTCATCCATACATTTTAATAGAGCTATTTGATTTAGGTATTCTGTGTAGCAAGGTGAAATGTAATATTGTACAATCAGTGGCAGTGGCTAATTGCCTTACATGGCACATACATTGATTCCATTTTTGAGTTTTGTTTTCGAGTTGCAATCATGGTTAGCCTACTTATTATTTAGATTGTGAAGTTCAACTATTTCGTACTGCTTGATATATAAGCATGCTTGCTCTTTATGGAGGTATGGCAGTTTACTTGTTTGAAACGATGTGTTCATTTCCACTGACTTCTACTCTTTTTTGTATCCTTTTTTGACATTTGGTCCGTGTAGTTTTGTTTATTTTTCTGTGCTCAATCCAATCATATACATAACACAAAATTTGCATAATGGGTAGAAAACAGAGGAAGTGCATAATTCATTTCTGCATAAAACACAATAAACTTGTGAAACAGTGGCGATATAGTGGCAATAAAAGGGTGTTGGAAATTGATGTTTGTGTTTATTTTGGATTTCTTGTTTTGTTTCATTTCATTTACTCATCTTGACCAATTACTAGTTAATAATGGGATGATTACGAGATTAATTTGTGTCACTTATTAATACAACAATTACATATATGAAGATTAAGCCGAACAACATATCATATCACCAAACATAATCATACCACCAAATACAATCATGCTTTTCTTCAACCCATCACCAAGCATTTGCATATTTATTCATACCTTCCTTTTTTTCTAAATAATTTTTTCATACTTATAATTTTTAATAATTATTTCTTATAATGTCTTACGATGTAATTATGATGCAGCTAAGTGCCTCTTTTTGAAAGGAACGTTGCTCCTTTCTCCTATTCTTGTTTTCGAATAAAGTAAGCCCTAAACTCTAAACCCAATGACAAGCCCTAGTCAATATACATACAATATAATCACAATATTTGGGCAATATACAGACAATCTAGTGGCAATATGAGGGCAATATAATTACAATAGGGTAGTAATAACTATCGTTGGGATACACGCAATAGGGTGGCAATTGGAGTCAGAGGTAGAGATGGGAAGGACACAAGCCACGACTGGTCTCCCGGGTAATTGACATCTTCGTTTGGAGGCCATACATCTGACATCTTTAACTATTACTAGGGAAAATTGACAACTGCAGTATGGCAAAACAAATTTCAAAGGTACATTCAGTCTCACAATTGTATTTATTGAAAACTTGTAAACAAAAATATGGTCAGCTTTACTGGAGAATGTTTGTCTTTGAGTAAGTGCATAATAATGACCTTTCCCAAACCTCACATTAAGAAGCTGCCTATGCTTCAGTTATGTATCGGAACTTGTCTATTTTATATTGTGTTCAAAGAGTTAGCTGCATGTCTATATATGACGAAATTGGGTATGTAGTTGGTGCATTAAATTGATTGGATTAAAATGTACACCATATAATTTAGAGCATTAGAACATTACAATAATAGGAATAAAATTGGATTTCATGCCAAAAATGGATTTTGTAACTAAGCAATTTTTGGAAATTTTAAAAACATAGAAAACGAAATTGCCATATTGGAAAATCGAAAAATTACCTTACTGGGAAATGCCTAATTTCTAAATATACTCAAAATATAGAAAGATTGAAAATGACAAAATCTGAAGAACAACGAAAATACAGAAACGTGATACGGCCGAAAAACAAATATAAAGCACTGCATATAAAATTGGAAATTTGGGAAAATACCAAATTTGTATTACTAATCTGATGCACACGATCCAATAGTTCAGCAAATGTGATGGTCCGTGAAACTATTAAGTCTTTTGAGTCACCCCCTTCGTATTTGCACATCTTATTTGAGGTTACCCATTTTCCATTGTGGCAAACCATAATAATAATTGTCTCCATTTCTAACCATGACAAAACAACATTTCATTACCACAGTACAACCACAATAACTAGGCAATAAGAAGGCAATACAACAGCAATATAAAGGCGATATAATAGCAATATAACAACAACATAACAACAATACGACTGCAAAATAACATGAACACAACAGCATCCACTACATCAAACGGAAAATCCCAAGTCTCCATATTCACATATCCAGATCAATCTAAATGCAATTGGTCAAACCCAGATGGATGAACATGAAGATTCAAAAAACCTAATCGAAAGCAAATAAACCCAAAACCAATTTAACAAATCCCAAGCAATCAAACAAAACCTATTTCACATAATCCCACAGATATTAAGAAAATAACCATCAACCCTACCTTTTCAAGGTCGCCGATCCAGTAGAGCTTCAAGGTTGCAAACACCTATTCAGAAGACATACCTAAAATACGGGGTCGAGGGAAAGGTTCGAGATTCAAAGAGAGAGAGAGAGAGAGAGAGAGAGAGAGAGAGAGAGAGAGAGAGAGAGAAAGAACAAGAGAGGTGAGAGAGACCAAAATTTCTGAAAAAAGTGATATGTGTGCAATCAATGAATAATAAAAATGTATTTATAGGTGATAGTTTTAAAATTTTAGGGGAGGGGTGGTATTTTCACAAAAAATTATAAAATGGGTGGTATTTTGAGCTATTTCCTTTTTTTTATAACATATGTTATTCTTATTATTAATGTGAGAATTATTTGTATAATACGTGAATTTTATGTGTCTTATTGAAATTTTTGTAAAAAATATGTGCATTAAACATTACAAATACGTACGTGCATGTATAATATGACTATTGTACGTTTGTTTTTAAAAAAAAATGTGAGACGTGTATAACACGAATGTATTATTGAAAAATATATATGTAAAAGCCTATATCCGCTTGTCTATACTATTTGTTAAAGACAATTTAAAAATAATAATAATCCGTAAAACCGGCCGGCTATACTATTTTTAAAAAAATTAGAAAAAAACTGGAGTATTACCGCACGGCTATACTTGCAATCGTCGTATAGCCAAATGGCTATACTATTTAAATACATTATTTTTAAAAGGTAAAGCCACCCGGCTACACTATTTAATAAATAATTTTTTTTTAAAAAGGACCCTCCTATTTGCATTAGTTTGCACTTTATGTGTGTGTGTGTGTGTGTGTGTGTGTGTATGTAAAAGCCTATAGCCGCTCCTCTATACTATTTAATAAAGACCATTTAAAAAAAATTAAATTTATTTTAAAATAGTAGAGCCGCCCGGCTATACTGTTTTAAACAAATTTTAAAAATAAGTATAGCCGGTCGTCTGTACTATTTTTTAATATATAAAAAAGTGGAACCCCAATGATAGGCACCACGTGTCAACAGAAGTCTATGTTTTTAAAACAAATTAAAAACACGAGAGTACACCAAGTGTCATTGTACTATTTTTTTATTATTATTTAAAGAATACCCTCTATCTACTAGGTCCCACATGTCAAAAAAAAAAGGTAGAGCCGAACGGCTATACTATTTTGAAAAAATTATAATAAAAAATCAAGTATTACTGAAGAGCGCAAATGCGCCACGTGTAAAATAGTATAGCCATATCATGATACTATTTTTTTTAAAAAAATTAATGAGTATAGCCCTATGCACTGAATTTCTATTTTTTTAATATTAAAAAGGACCCATCAATGATAGGCGCCACGTGTCAATAGAAGTATTTTTATAAAAATTAAAAAAAAAAAAAAGAATACCCTCTATCAATTAGGCTCCACGTGTCAATAATAAGTATAGCTGCCCTGCTATACGATTTAAATACATTATTTTTTAAAAAGTAAAGCCAACTGGCTATACTATTTACTAAAATTTAAAATTTTAAAAAAAGTACCCTCCTATTTGCATTAGTTTGTACTTTATAGATCTTAATTTGCTAGTTTCAACATATCCATAGTAGATATTAATCTTCCACTATATAATATCTCAATATATTTTTTATAACATATGTTATTCTTATTCAATAATATGTGAGAATTATTTGTATAATACGCGAATTTTATGTGTCTTACTGAAACTTTGTAAAAAATATGTGTATTAAATGTTAAAAATATGTATGTACATGTACAATACGACTATTCTATGTTTGCTTATTAAAAAAAGTGAGACGTGTATAGAACACTAGAACACTAATGTATTATTGAAAAATATAGGTGTGTATATATATATATATATGTGTGTGTGTGTGTGTGTGTGTGTAAAAGCCTATAGCCACTCGTCTATACTATTTAATAAAGATAATTTTTTAAAAAGAAATTAAAAAAAAGTAACGCCTCACGGCTATACGATTTTTGAAAAAAAAAAATAGAAAAAATCGAGTATAGTAGCATGGCTATACTATTTAAAATGTTTTTAAAAATGCGTATAGCAGGAGCAGACTATTTTTAATATAAAAAGTGGACCCCAGCAGTAGGCGCCACGTGTCAACAAAAGTCCTTTTTTTTTTTTATAAATTTGAAACACAAACTATAGCCATTAGCCGTTCAGCTGTACCATTTTAAAAAATATATATATACCCTCTATCGATTAGGCACCACATGTCAAAAATACGTATAGCCACCCGACTATACTATTTTTTTTAATAAAAAATCGTCGTATAGCCTCGCAGCTAAACTATTTAAATACATTATTTTTTTAAAGGCAAAGCCGCCTGGCTATACGATTTAATTATTTAAATTTTATTTTATTTTTAAAAAGGACCCTCCTATTTGCATTAGTTTGTACTTTATAAATCTTAATTTGCTAGTTTTAACAAATCCAAAGTAGATATTAATCTTCCACTATATAATATTTCAATATATTTTTTATAACATATGTTATTCTTATTCAATAATATGTGAGAATTATTTGTATAATACGCGAATTTTGTAAAAAACACGTGTATTAAATGTTAGAAATACGTGCGTACATGTACAATACGACTATTTTATGTTTGCTTATTAAAAAAACGTGAGATGTGCATAGAACACTAATGTATTATTGAAAAATATATGTGCGCATATATATATAGCCGCTCATCTATACTATTTAATAAGGACAATATTTTTTAAAAAAAACAGTAACATCACACAACGATACTATTTTTTTAAAAAATCTCTGCTGTACTTTAAGGGTGCAAAGGCGTCTACGTGTAAATAGTATAGCCTTACGGCTACACTGTTTATTTTTTTTTAAATAAAAAATGTGTATAGCCGGCCGGCTGTACTATTTTTTAATATAAAAAGGGACCCCAACGATAGGTGCCACGTGTCAACAGAAATCTATTTTTAAAATAAAAATAAAAACACGAAGTATAGCCGTGCGTCTGTACCATTTTTAAAAAAAGAATACCCTTTATCAATTAGGTGCCATGTGTAAAAATAAGTATATCCGCGCGGCTATACTATGTTTTTTCCCAAGTGTAGAATAGTATAGCCGATACGGCTATACTGGTTTTAAAACAATTAAAAATGGAGTACAGCCGGACGGCTATACTATTTTTTTTAATACCTAAAACCTATTAAATGGGAATGGATTCGGAGACGGGGGCAAGGATAGAGAGCGGGGACAGAGATGATATTATCATATTCGGCCCCTACCTGACCCATTGCCATTCCTGCGTGGAAGGATGATCCATGATTTGGCACTATACGGAAAGCAAAAGGAAGAAGTTCTCTGCAGCCATTTCAAGAAGCTTTCTAAGAGCATCTCAGCGGCACACTAGACCCAAACTGGGGAAAAGCAACCGGCGAGCCCAAGAGACCTCCACAGAAAATCCAATTGCAAGGCGTGGACCCACCAGCCGGGCAAGCCCACTGGCTAATCTTGCCTAGGCACCAAACCCTGATCACGACGCTGATTTTCAAAAAATTACTTTTGGACCCACCAGTCCACATTGCCTACTTGTTACAAGCCATGTGGCTTCTCCTGGAGCCTCCGATCAAAAAATCTTGCACAATCCAACGGTTGTCCAATTTTTGGCTTTAAAAAATTGAAAAAATTAGGAAATTTTTTCTATACATACCTACCAATATTGTTCACTTTCCACACCAATTTAATTTCAAAATTTTATCCAAAAATGTTATCTTGATTTTTAGGTGAGGATTTTACGATAAATATTAACACTTGGGAATTGAAAATCTTATCCGAAAAACTTATCAAAATCAATGTTTTAAGTATAAAAATTAAAAAATAAATTTAAGTGAATAGTAATTGCCTTACACTTGCCCTAGACTTAGCCCTTAGAGCATTTCAAAGAAATGGCCCAAGGAGGTTGGGGGCAAACCAAAATGGGGTTTTCAAAGAACAAAGATCTGCCAGTAGGAGTGGGGCCCAGCTACTTGGGCTGGCTGAGGAGGTGGCCTCGAGGCACTGACGTCAACAAGCACTCTGATGCTCCTTTGCCTAATAAAAAATATAAAAATCGAAAAAATGTAAAAATACCCAAAAAATACTGAAATTTTTTTCTATAAATACCAACCAATACTCTTCACTTTTAACACCAGCAGCCAATATTTTTGTAATAAAAAATTGAAAAAAATTACTTTTTTTTTTTCTCTCTCTATACCTTATTTCCATTTTCAACATTTAAGTAAATGTCTTTGTCCTTTTACTTTTATTTATTTTTATATTACTCCATTTACTTAAATTTATAATGTAAATAAGGAAGTACCCCCCATTTGGATTCAAATAAAAATACTAGAAAATCAAATTCCCACCAAATCAAAATATGAAAAATCGGTTTTAGTGCAAAATACGATTTAGGCTAAAAATGATGGCTCATTAAGTGAATATATACTTCATATTAAAATCCCATAAAATCAAGTTTTCTTATTTGATGTGTAAGGAATAAAAGCCGCCAAAAATTATCTTGAGAAAATGATTATTCTGAAAAACCATTTTTCATACTTAGTTAATATTGCACATCCGCTAAAAATCTTGAGAAAATGATTTTTCATATGTAGGAACCCAAAAATCTTATCCGAAAATATTATCCAAATTAATTGTTTAAGTAAACAAAGTTGTGAAAAAAAAAAAAGAATAGTATTTGTCATGGCAAGTCTAAAGCTCACTGAAACACACTTTCACTTAAGGGTAAGGAGTGCACCACTATTCACATGAATAAGAATGCCCTAGGGCTCCTCTTGCCATGGCAAGGGCTAACTGGTGGAAGTCTTTCTTATGGGTGAACCACAACGATGCGCTAATAAGATCACATGAATAATAGTGCTTAGATTTAACCTTGTGGGTAAAAGTGCTCTAAGGCAATTTATAAAATGAATGAGGATATTATTGTCCAACTACTAAAAAATACGTCGGTATAATACGACTCTTGTACGGGCTGAATCCAAAATGCCCCAAATCTTAATGGCTTATTGACGTCGGTCTCTGAATCCCCCACATCAATTGACAATTGTAGTTCGTCCATGATCGCTTGCTACATGATCACTCCCTCAACTCGGTTCGAGCCCCTCCTGATATCGACAGAAGAGGATCCACAGAGACTTGCTCTTCCCCTAAACCAAAAAATTCAGGCTTCAGCTGCAAACCCAACTGAAAACTCAAACCCACCCGCCCAACCAACCCAAACCCGTTTGATCTGAGATCCACCCAAGTCCAGAGGACCCAGAAGGCTTCCTCAGAGAAACAACCGCCTACCCATCAGCTGCTTCTGTATCAACGCCTCCTTCAGCTGTCTCAACTGGTAAATCTCCTCTTTGTTTTTTCTTGTTCTTTCTTTTTCAAATTGCCCACTACTCTTTTAGTTGCACTATCTGTTTGTGCAAGTATTGTTCAATGTTTCAGTAACTTTTGGGATTGTTTGGGTTCTGAGGATGGCTAGGTTTAGATAAATGTTGATTCTTGAGCCAGACTTGAGGCTATAATCCAAAACAGAAGTTTTATTTCGCTTAAGTTTTCTTCCATCCAAACAAGACAGTAGGCATAAACAATTCAGTTTTGTACAAATTACCAACAAATTAAGATCCTGTTGTTTTGGTGTTTGGGTCATATTTGGTTTCTTGGGAAATCTAAAGAATCAAGATTGATATTTTCATCCGATGCTCTCTGATGTGTTAGGGGAAGGAGAGAATTGATAGTTGAGTAGTTCAGTTCATCTGAAAACAAGGCTGGGCACACACAAAATTTGAATTTTGTTCCTTTGTTGTTACACCCATTTTTCAATACTAGCTCAATAATCAGAAATGATGCACTGCTTGCTGCTTATAATAGTATTGTCGAAATTTTTTCTCGACTTTATTTCTGAATTCTGATATGAACAAATTGTAGCCCTGAGAATCTTTTACAAGGGAAAACTTTTACATGCTAAGAGATTATGTACCCAGTAGTCTTCTGTAGGGATTCATAGGAGTTGCGTAGAGTTCATAGTTATTTTTGTTACTTGTTTTAATTATATTGCAGTTGTGTCTTAAATGCTAAAGATAAGGAGGGGAATTTTAAACCCAGTTTCCAGTTCAGATAATATGTGAAGTCCTGCTATTTGTTTGTTACATTTTTGGTAAAAGCAGCTTTTTTCTTTTCATTTTTGTTTTGTGTAAGATAATTATTGTTTGGTCGTCAGCTGCTAGAGTTTGAGCTGTATATGTTCAATTGTCTGGTCGTATTTGCCTTTAACAATGATCTCATTGTTTTTTATCCAATCAACGTTTAATTTCACAAGCAGGTTCTCTGCTGATGGCAAAGAAAAGGCAAAGACAGCTGGTGGTTGCCCTGCACAAGAATAATACTCCCAGTGGTCTAATTGAGTCTTCAAACTCCGATAATGATCTTGATCTGCAAGATAGTTGGGTGATAGTTAAAAAGCAGAGAGTCAAAATTCTGATACCTCCGCTGCCTGTTGCTAATAAATCTCCACCGCCAAACCCAGGACCAATTCAGCTGCAACCTGTGGCCACAGAAGTGGCAGGCGATGGATCACAATTACCTGTTGAGACGTGTCCCAAAACGGCTTCAATTCATGAGCGAAAGAAGATTGAATATCTTGCTCCTAAAAGGGGTATTCAACTTACTAGAAAACGTCCTCCTGCTAAACACAATTTGACATTTTCCAAGTCATTTGGGCGAGATTTAAGAATGGAATTACGAAATCAAGATCAAATAGTTTCTTCTCAGTGTCATAGAACTCTGGGAGTATCCAAAACCTCAAAAGCTATCTTGCAGCCAAGGCGATCACATGGACCGTGTATTTTCCTTGATCAGGGAATGTTGCTGAACCAAAGGCTAAGAGCTCTGAATCTTGAGAGGAAGCTTCAGAAAGCTGGCGGGTTAAGCCGGTGGCTAGCATCACTAGGACTGGGGCAGTTTGTTAGGATTTTCCAGAGGAAGGGTCTCACTAAATTTCAGTTAGTTAATCTGACCATGAAGAAGCTCAAAGATATGGGTGCAAATGCAGTAGGGCCTAGGAGGAAGCTCATGCATGCAATCGACTGCTTCTGCCAGCCATGCTTTTATTAAAGCAAATACAAGCAGAGAAACAAACAAACCCAAGTCGGGCATCCTTAACCAGTATATGTATCATGGAAATTAATTGTGTGAGAGAGAAGAAGAAAGTGGCTCTAAATGCAGTGAGGTATGTGGTTTCATTTTGGATGTGTACAGAATTTGGATTGGTATAGTTTATGGAAAGAAAATGTCTACAAATGCATCAGGCTACTGGGTACATATGCTTTGTGCAAATTTGCTAATTTCAAACGAGTATTCAGAATGCTGCATGAAGTTGGTTGTTTAAGAAAACTTGGGTGTAATTAATTGTGCCCATTAGATTATAGAAAATTAGGGGATGATCATCAAATTGTGGTTCTTTATCATCCCAAATGAAATCACTGAAGAATTTATGGTAAGCAAATCTGTTCTCTTTGTGGGTAGGTAAATCATACTTGGAAATACTTTGATAGAAGGATTAGATTTTATTGTAAACCATATGCTCTTCACAAATAAGTCCCACAAAATTCAATTTCATTGCCTGAAGAAACACTTAATCATCATTTTGAAAAATAAAATAAAAATCTCTTGATTTAACTGTTATTGGACCCAATATTTTTTCCTTCTTCCTCCAAACTCAAAATCCCAACAAATCATAAACTCCAAATCTCAACCAACAAAATGAAGATTAATATCCAAACTAAGTGGATTAAAGACCATATAAAAGTAGAAAAGCTTGTGTGAAACAACTGAGTTTGGATCAAGTGTGGAGAGGTTCATGGTATCTTTAAGATGAATGGTCATTCATCCATATATATGCATTCCTACCTACCCATCTAAAAGTCCAGATCCAATCAAAAGTCTTCGATGTGATCAAATGTCCAGATCTGATCTAGAATTAGGTCAATAGTTCAGATGAAATGAGCTCACGGAATAGTACCATAGAAACTAGTCAAAATTTGAGTCAAAAGTCAAACTCAATGATTGAGTTGGACCAGCCAATCACATGATGCCATGTGGCGGTGATGTGTCAACTCTATTTAATTTTTCCTATATTCCAACTTCAAAATTCACTAAAAATACTTCCGAGTTCCGAAAATTCTCCCATAAATACCACATGCTAGTATGGACATCTACTATTTTTCAATGACATCAAAAATACCAAAATTTCAACTTCATATATTCAGGAAATAAATTCTCCCTTGAATATACCAATATTTAATTTCATGAAAATACAAGTTGCCACAAATTGGACTGTGCAATTTTTATAGTGATCTTAATAAAAATATTTGGAAATTTTTCTGAGGCTCACGGTAGGTGTTGGAGTGGCAAGGGATCTGCTGACTCCAAGACATATGCGGGTAATGGTAAAGAAGGATGAGAATACTGCAATAGATGACGTAATGGCTCTAACCTTCCAATGTGCAACATCTGATTCAGAAAAATCAGAATAATAAAAGCTCAACATTATTCATAGACAAATCAAAACATTCTATCACATACAATCCTGATTCTTTGATCCAATGATTCCCATGAATTCAAATATGTGCAATCATGATTTTAGATCTACATAATCGAAGACTATGTCGTAAGGAGACTATAGCAATTTTTGGTATATTTTTCTGAGTTTTATTTAATTTCTTATGAATTATTTAAGATAGAACACAATAAATAAAAGAAAAATGACACATGTTGCCCTCTTATAGCCACGACAAATAAAATCAGAAAAATTCACATTATGACCCTCGCAAATAGACATCCTTTTGCGAGAATTAATGATTGCCCTCAAAAGTACATAATCACTTCGGACAACAACTAATTACCCTCGCAAATAGAAAAATCAATTACAATAATAACCACTTATTGCCCTAAAAAATAGGCTATAATTTTCGACAACGTGAAGATACCCTCCCAAATAGAAAAATTAATTCCAACGACCACTTAATGCCCTCGAAAATAAGCTAAGTTATATTGTGTTTAGTGTTCCGTCAAATGACAACATATCAAACTATTTATTTAAAATTCTTCGATAATTTATGGGATCATTCCCTTAATTCAATTTCCCATTTTTCTTGGCAGAATTCCCTCATTCAGTCATATCCCCCACTAGTCCTTGGACAGCCTCAAATCCCACAACTTTAACACCCATGCCTTCCTTTAACACTCATTTTGGAAAGCTAAATTATTACTTAAAATCAAATTATAATTTTTTTTTGTACTTACATTTTCTATAGTAAAATGCTTCTCTTTTGGAGACAAATTAATATACATGGTCCACCAAGGACTACTATCCTTAAAACACTTCTACCCATGGTGTCATGGTAAGGATAAGGGCAGATACTATTCACATGAATAGTGATTACCTTACCCCTTTTTTATTTTGTTTTTCCATCCATTGTGCCATGGCAATCCAAGAGCAATTATTATTCATATGGGATTAATTTTATTTATATGTATGAGATTAATAATAATAATAATAAATTGCTAGGTATGTATAGAAAAATATTCTAAATATTTTCCCATTTTTAATATAATTTTTAATTTTTAATTTTTTTACGTTGATGACGTCAGGTTGAAAAATTTGTGGTGGTGTTGGTGTTGGTGTTGTGGCTGAAAAATTGGATTTGAAAAAGATGATTGAAGAGCTTGAGGCCATTGAGATGGGTTAACCCTCATCAATGATGCAGCGCATGGGGCGCTCTTAAAGCTCGTGGCTCACACTCGCCTGGAGGAGGAGGTTGGCGAGCTTCTTCATCTTGGATCGAGCTTGGCGTAATCTTTCTTGAATGAATGTACCTTGTCTGCTGGAAAGGGAGAAAGAGAAGAAGAGGAAGTGAGGGACTATAAGGGAAGGGCTAGGGTTAGGTTGGTGGGCGAGAGTTAGGATGGGGAAACGGCTAAGGTTGGGTTGGTGCTGCTCAGGAAGGTTGGGAAATTGATTTTGTAATTAGTATTTTTTTTGTCCATGCTGGATGTGGGATCCACTTTGCCTGATCAAATTAGTGGGTAAATATCCCATGTGTTGAAAATAACTAAAATACCCCTATACGCCATAAATTTTAACATACTTTTGGATGGAGTTTATGGTAGGGAGTAAAGTTGAACATAAAACCATGGTCAATGGGGTTAAGTAGGTCACATTAACTTTCAAGGGGAAGTGAGATTTAACCAAAGTTTTAGGGGGTACTATAGTAAATAAGAGCATCCACAATGGGATCTCTAAACCACTTCCTTACATAAATTTTAGGGAGGAATTAGAAAAATAAAACTCCAACCATTTTCCTATTCACCTCCTAAAATAGAAAGACCTCTATGAGCTGAGGAGAGAGAAAAGACTTACTAGCTCCTTACAATTTAATGTTGCTTTGTTTTATGCATAGTTTAAACTTTTAATTAATATTAATTATATATATTCTTTTTATAGAGATAGACCAATTATATTGAATTAAAAAATAACTATAGTATTTATGACTCTCTAAACTAGGGAGTATGACTGGAGTTAAAATTTTATAGAGAGTTTATAAAATAACTTTTTTGTGTTTTTAGCTAAATTTTAACTAAAAAATAGGTAGTATGATTGTAGATGCTTTAAGCCTATTTTATATCAAGAGGGAGCATTTATGCTAAACTAAAACAATAAATAAATCATTTATGAAAAATAAATGAAATTTTTTGAGAAATGGCGATTTTGCCAACAAGGGGGGATTTGAACCCCTCTCTTTCCCATCCATCTATTGGGCCTTATCCAACACGCTGCAAATGAGTTTGTTAATAAAGTTATGATGTGTAATATTTATATGGTCTTTAAAATTTCTGCAAGCTAATATTATCTAGAATAAATTTCCATTATAAAAAAAATACCTAATGATAAAGTTAGGCATATGTTTAATGTTATTTATTATTTTATTATGGAGATTTTTTTTGTTATATATTATGGAGTTGTATTATTATTCACTATTAAGTTTTAATATTGTTCATTATATGCGATTTTAACTTTAATAGTAATTCTTTCTATATGGTACTAAGTTACTTAAATATTTTTTTGTTTTTTTGTCAAGCTCATATATCTTATCATATGAAATATATTGTAGTAAATTATTATAACTAAAAAATTATGGTGTGTTAAATTTTCTTTCACTAATTACTACATATTTTCTAAAGACACAATGCTTGTCAGGTCGATACATAATCAACTTAAATCACTCAAACCCACCATGCCATGCATTTTATTCCAATTTATTATGATAAAATAATAGATAATTGATTAAATAAACATCCTCTATAGTTTCAATAAAAAAATTTACAAGTTTTTCTCACAATTTCCGTGATTTTTATCAAATTTTTATCGATATCGACATTTCCTTGATATTTCCATCGATATATCTGTGTTTTTGGACCACCCATATTTCCGAAACTCTCGATATTTTAGACATTTGTTGAAATTTTATAAGGAGCTTCTAAAATAGTTTATAGTGTTTTTAGCTAAGTTTTAACTAAAAAATAAGAAGCATGATTTGTGAGTGCTCCTTTATGAATACAATAAGGCCATCTCCAATGGGACTGGGCCAAACCCAAAATTTCGGTGCCCAAAAAGCTTCTCCAACCATTACACGAATGGGCTAAAAAGCAGCAGTTTGCCCATGAAAAAAAGCTTCTCCAACCATGAAATAGAACATATACACGAATGTTTATTTATACTAATGTTATTTATGCTTCTTCTTATAATAAAATGTACTACACTATGTTTGTTTTATTTGTAAAAAATTGGTGCTCAAACAACACAACGAGTTCTCAAATCCACTCACCACCAACACACTTTAGTTTGTAACATTGGTATTGCATTTTCCTTTAGTTTGTAACTTTAATTAACTTTGAATTGTCAAAAATTGGTTGGAATAACTTGAAGTTTAACTTTAATTGGAATGCTTGAAATTGTAACTCTTATTTTCTTAATATGCAGGAGCTATTCCGCCTTGTTTCTATTGCCTGGATTGAAAATTGGTGGAGCCTACATGCAAAAGGTGGAACCCAAAGCAAGCCTCAAAACAGCCCATGTGCTGGTGCAAATCGAGTGGGGCTCGTTTGCAGGAGAAGTCTGCCTCTTCCTTTAAATGTTGGCCGCATGTTGTGTTTAATTCATGTAGCCATTGAGACCCAACGACTACATTTAATATGCTTTTGTAATTTTATTTTTTAAAAATGTAAGCTTAATCTGACGGCCCCAGATTGTCTAAGACTGATTTTAACATAAAAGAAAATTATAGGGAGATTCACTATTATACCTAATATAGAAGCCTAAATTATAAAATAAAATAAAAACCTTATATAAAATGGACTTTAGAAACACACCCAAAGCTCATTCACAACATAATAATCTTTTAAATTACAAAACTATGAATTGATTTCTTAAACAAACTCAACCCCAAAATCTCATATAAAAAAAGCCCAAAACATTCAATAGGGCATTGTTGATGCCCAAAAATCTAGGGTTGATCCCAAATAAATTCCTGGCCCAATGCAATGCCTTATTAAGAAAAGACCCGATTTGGAGCACGTGAAAGTTCGTCATTCACGCTCGCACGAGTCATGATTCACGTGCCATACCAAATAAATATGCAATTTATCATGCTACGAGTTTAAATAAGCACTAGCTTTATAAGCCCAAACTAATTATCAAGCGTCATATCCCTATTCAAAGTGACAAAATTCAAGCACACCAAGCGACATGCAATGCCAAACGGAAAATCATTATTATTATACACCCTAGCCACGCTACAAGCTTAAGTGAGCCAAAGCCACGCAAAATGCGCAGGGCTTACTTGAGTGGGTTGTGGTATGGATGGTAACGAGAGCTTTCATGAGGCTCATTGATGAGCTGAGAAATTGTTACATTGTCATTAATGCTATAGTTGGTTGTAAATATCATATTTGAATTGTAAAAGGACATTGCATAGCCTACTGAGTCATAGCCCGTTATTCATGGTGTCAATAGTTAAACTGGAGTATAGATTTTATCTTGTGAGACGTCTTTTTGATAGCAACCACCTAGGTTTTAGGTTTGTTTTAACCCTAAAATTGAGGCGTTGGTGGTTCATACTATATGCTAAGGACCCTAAACCTATGAATAGCAACGCATGAATTTCACAACGAGGGGGTCCACCTAGAAGGAGACCAGTACCAAATTCCAACTAAACATCATCAATACAAATCGTATGAAAATGCAAACCAGTACCAAATTCCAACTAAACATCATCAATACAAATCGTATGAAAATGCAAACCAATTAAACAGATCTACTATGACTGACGTGAATAACATGGGGAGGAGGCATCCGTGAACACGAGGAGCGAAGGTCTGTGGTAGAGAGGTGGCGATAAGAGACAACAATAGACGAAGAACTTCCATAAATGAGCATAAAGCCCAAGCAAAATCACCACAAAGGGTGAGGAGGATGCGGTAAAAGAAAGAGGGGTAAAACCAAAAACAAGGAGAGATTAACAGAGAGAAAGGAAGAGGAGGGAAGAGGGGGGAAGGAGAATGAAAAAGGAGGAAGAGGAGGGGAGGAGGGGCAGACCACCTCCCCCAAAAGATGCGGCGTTGAAGAGTTGGGTAGTGTTTTTTCTCTGCTAGGGTTTTTTAGAGGAGAGACACATCACTATAAATTGCAGCCCAATGTCCTACGTAAAATATCACCATCAAACTCATTACAATATATAGAGGTTTTTTTTATCACTTTAACTAAAAGGTGTATGGGTTCAAAAAAAATTTTATCCGAAAGTCAATATATGAAAGCTCACCAAAAACAAAAAATTCAAACAAAGAGACCCATAAAAATAAAACAATAAAGTAACTGTATTAACCAATCCCCCAAAACACAAAACTTATATTAACCAATCCACAAGGATTCATCACTTAAATAGGAAACTTTAAAGCTATCAACCTACTAAGAAATATTATAAATGTTGCAGGATAGTCAACTATGCAATTCATCTTGAGGGTACAACTATATTGATGTTTTGTTGAACCTTATTTATATATGTTTCTAGTATTGGAAAAAATAAATAGCAAGACAATAACTTTTTTTTAAACTCGAAATATAATTATTTGAAACAAGTAAGAAAAGATAAGATAAAAGCAAAATAACAACAATTTATAAAATTGAATGAGCTAAAATTATGTAATAAAGAAAAACATATGAAAAGGAAAATGCAAAATAAAAAATAAACACAAAGTAAAGAGAAAAAGGAACAAAGAAAAATATATATATACATAAAGCAAAAACTGAAATGAAAAAGGAGAGAAAAAGCAAGGTTGGGTTCGGCAAACAAAAAAAAAAAAGAATAGTATATTTTGTTTGAAATGTTCGGGATTAGGGGTGGGCACGGAACGGTATTGAACTCGTACCACTATCGATATCTGGAAATTAAAACCGATATGTACGGTATGAGATTATCGCTGCAAAGTTAGTACCGCACCATACCGTACCAAATCGGTATCGGTACCATTTCAGTACCAACTTGACACAACTAAAGAATGAACCAATTCAATATTCAACATATTCATTCACCAAAATAAGTGATGCCTAAGTTACAGATTCAAAGATTCAACAAACTCAATATCCAAATCCTAATCAATATATTCAATATCCATCAACATATTCAACATCCAAATCAACCAAATCAATATCCATCAACAGATTCAACAGATTCATCAAATACAAATGGTTAAAACTCATACCTTATGTCTTACAAACCAAAATAGTTAAAATTATGCATTATGCCTTATGGCTTACATACCCAATAACAAAGCTCAGTCAATTTTTAACAAAAGATTCTTTATATTATTATTGTTTTAACAGTGATGATGCCAAAACTGTCACGTCTGACTAGTCAATGAAAGAAACCATATAGATAATGCATACATGGAAATTTAAGAACAAAATAATGAAGATACTGATCTTCAAACTAACAGAACCGAGAGGCCACTCTGAAAACTATTCTAGGGTAGAATAATACTGTTTTTAAATTTAATACAGGAGGTTCTTGTTTGTATCTCACAGAAAAAAGTTAATGGAATTCAAGTGATGGTTACAGAAAGGCTTTTATATGTTTCTATTTGAAACAGCTTTTAATTATCAAACAGCTTTTAATTATCAAATGAATCAAAGAAAAAGGCTCTATAAACATACACACAAAGGCTATCAAAAATATAGAAAAAGCAAGAAATCAACAACACAGCACAAATGGCATAATCCAGAATCAACAACACAACACAAATACTTATATTTCAGTATTAAAAAAAATTATATTTCAAGATTCGATCACGGTAAGATTGATCGGTACCTAAATACTTGATATCGCTACCATACCATACTCTATTGGTACGGTATAGTACCGAATATCTCCTCATCCTAATGAAATTGGTATGAAATTGGATATTGTACGGTATGTTTAGTGTACGGTTTCGATATTTCGGTTTTAGATGCCCACCCTATCCGGGATTGTGGGGTTTCACGAGTAGCAGCTTTATTGCTCATGCCCCTGTTTACTTTAATATGTTTTTAAAACAACAAAAAACTTAAACAAACGACATCATTTTGAAGCAAAAGATGAAAACATAACAGAAGCGCGGTGCGCGCAACGTTGCTTGCTGCGCTCAAGATGATGCGTCCCTTTGAGGCATTTCCTCGAACAGATAGCGGGCATGACTTGCCCAGCCATCCAGCCATTGCAGGGTCAATTTCTTTCCTCATGTGGCGGATTCTTGGGTTGCGGGGTCAATTGACCACCCTTGCTCCTCTGTGGACTGCCCTTGTTCTCACCATCACTCTTAAAGAGTGACATATGTCCTGAAATTGATATACACCAGTCCTGCTTGTGAAATTAAATTGCAAGAAATAAGAGAAAAATGTTTTGTGCTGAGGTTTACTTAGAGCCACTTCTATTAGTTTCTATCTGTGATTATGCTTCTGAACTTATTTATTTTTGTCTACATTAGATTGTCTCATGAATCAAATTATCAGGCATGGTGTTTAGAACTAGACTGAACTTGATGATGAACTGGATGACGAGCGTGGGCAGTGACACAACGGATATTCTAGTGAGTAAAAGATAAGGCATATGGTTAACAAGATCCAGAAGCTGGTCAGTGCTGGAATTGTCTAGCTTAGTTTGACTTAGGGGAAAGACACAATCACCTAGACAAGTAGCTTTTGCTCCTTCAATTTGTAACTTTCCAATGTCTATCTCAACCATGTATTGTTTTGAAATTAGTGTGGATGTGTTATGTATCTATCTCAACCATATTATACATTGCAATTTTTTCAAGTCTGTTAGAATGTAATTATAGTGGGAGTGTGGAGTTTTGTATTGCCATTGAATTGCCTTCCTATTGCCCTGATATTGCTGCTGTATTTCCCATGTATTGCCGTTGTATTTCCCCTGTATTGTCGCTGTATTGCCATCATATCACCTTCTGTTTCAAGTATTTTCAATTGATTTGTTGCACAACTAGAGCTTCATATCTGCGTGTAGAAGACGGTATGTTATCATTGTTTTTCACTAATCTCATTGGAGCATACTTAGTATGTTTAATTGCTTTTCTATGAAGCAGGCCAGTGCTTTTGAACGGACAGTGTTTGCTAACTCAGATATCAAGCCTGCCTTTTGGTGAAAGGTAAAATCATAGCTGTTGACAGCTTTGGTGCCGTAGTGCAATATCCTGGTGGTGTGAAGGCACTTTGTCCTCTTAATCATATGTCTGAATTTGAAATTGCAAGTCCGAGAGAATAACCGTTACACACAAGAAAACACTTGTATGTAACATATTTCAAACTTTTCATTATCTTATATACTTTATTGGTTGGCATAGCATTCCTTAGATGCATACCTTGTCGATTTCCTGACAAACCTTTCCTACAGATAACTTACTGGAGTAACCTCATTAACTTCTTGTGTATATTTCAAAATCTCAATGTCGTCTCTTAGCATATAAAATGATGGTGTTATATGTAAATACTACGGTAGAAGAATTTATATTCTGGCTCTAACTCTGGATTTAGGTCGAAGAAAAACAGACTTGCAAGTAGGTAAATTACCTTTATGTTGAAAATTATATTTGTGGCTGGTTAAGCAAAGGGTTGGGCAGATCAAGTGGAAGATGCAGCATTATTGACAGTTTTGGAGAATTTTCAGTTCACAACACAGGTCAAATAGGAGGAAGTGGGAACTGGGTTCATCAAGGGTTTTCTCTTTTAAGACGTTTTATTTTTATTTTGTGTGATATGAAATTTCTTGTTCCAGAGTGAATGATTTGGAAATCTAGTGTTCCTACTAAGGTTTGTGGTTTTGCTTGGCTCTTAGCTCATAGAAGAGCAACGAAGTGACAAAGTCTTCACATGGTCTGGTTGTTTGAAGGCAAAATCTTCACATGTAGGCCTGGTCTCTTCACATGCTGATGGTGGAGGAAAGAGCTCTGGACTTGCATGTCTTTGATGCTAAAGATAATGGACTTTTTCGTCATTTTGAAAAGATTTTGGGTGTTTTTGAGAGCTGGCTGCTTCTTTGGGGTTTTCACTAAATTCCTAAAACAGAAATAGCCTATTGGCTATACCCTTACTATTTTTCATATTATTGAGTGTTATCAAATTTGTTGTCACAAGGTGTACGCATGCCAAATTTGACGAAGAGATAGAAGGAATATTGAGAAATATGATGGTGGGGGTGAACATTGGCTAAAAAAATTAATTCATATCCTTAATTGACTAAAAAAAAGATCGGGGGAAAATTGAAAAATTAAGTGATAGTTCAAGAGGCAATTCAGCTGTTTACTCTTTTCTCAATTTGCCTTCATTATTTTCTAAATTTCTTCCATTGTTTTCTAGATTTCTTTCGTTTTCTAGATTTCTTTTCTTTTCCTTTTTTGTTTTGGTTTTTTGGCTAGATGTGCATTTTATACGCGCATGGACTGTTGTTGTAGAGTTGACAATCACTTTGGAAAAAAATCTACTCTCTGATTACCATTAGGGTTTAGGGAAAATCCTATATGGACTAGACGAGTCTCCCATGGATTCTCCTCGCGCTTATCATATAATGCCGCGTCTTAACTTTTCGCAATCGACAAAGTAACGAAAATTTGCATAAGACAAGAGAATAAATTTGCACGAAACGGAAGTTACTATCTCACTCATCACATGATGTGCATAAATATTGTTTTACTATTCCGAGCTAATCACAGATGAAAATACATGACATGCCGTATAATGTGTGGCATGCTGTAATAAACCGGAATAGCAAAACAGTGCTATCACGTTTCACATAAAACAGAATCCACATATCGCTCAAAGAAGCAAACAAAATTTTGTGTTCCGTGACAGATTGGAAGGTCGCCGTAGAATTCGACATCTGTTGATAAAATCAGAATCTCCCATCGACTGTAGCTCACATGGAGCTCTGAGCGCGACTCATACCAAACCCTCCCCATCTAATTAAACCTTTCCAAGTTTAGAGAGCAAAGAAAAAGAAGATTCCATCGAAAAACCCAATTATCATCATCACTTGGACAGGTTTGGTGCAATGAACCAATATCCAGAAAAAATACCCGTATGAGATCTCATCTTATCAAAGATTTTCACTCTCAACCAAACCCCCATATTATTTTTAATATTCAACCATGGAATTTGCTAGCTACCCATGAAGTCTTCCATAGTTATAGTTCTCAAGCTCTCAGTTTCACAGACAGAAAACAATGGAGTACGGTGGAGGACAGAGCAAGGCGGTTCCTTTGCTTGACAAGCCAGCTGGGGCTTCTGCGGCTCAGACTCTCGGAAATATAATCGTTTCCGTTGTTGGGACCGGCGTTTTGGGTCTCCCTTTCGCTTTGAGAATCGCTGGCTGGCTTGCGGGTTCGCTTGGTGTGATTATTGCTGGCCTCGGCACCTACTACTGCATGCTCCTCCTTGTTAGTTTCTTCGGCTCCTTCTCTTTTTCTTCAGTTTTTCATTCTTGTTTTAATTTGTTCTTTTTGGTTTAACGTCCTTTTCGAGATGTTATGTTGTTAGACTATGTGGCATATTATTGCTAGACTGTTCGACTCTACATTTTCAAACTACCTTACATGTTATTAACTTGTTCATTTGGGCATTTAGATTATTTTGACATGTTAAGTTGTGACTTTTGTTATGTTGCTAGAGTATATGAACATGCTATGCTAATGTCTAGAGCGTTTTAGGTGTTTTATTTATTTGGAGATGTATTTGAACAAACATCACTTAGATCAATCATTCAGATTACAATATGACCCGCTTAGATCAATCTTCGTGAACACAGTAATCTTCTTTTTTCCCCTTCTTAATTCACATTTCTGTTTGGTATAGTCGGACCTTTTTTTTTCCTTGGGGATGGGGAAAAGTTTAAAATTGATCTTTATGTTTTGATTCCGTGATAATGAATAGGTGGAATGCAGGGAGAAGTTGGCATCAGTAGAAGACTCAGCAAATAGAAAAACTTATGGTGATTTGGGTTATGGATGCATGGGAAGGACAGGTCGTTATATAACCGAATCTGTGATTCTGGTTGCCCAATGTGGAGGCTCTGTGGCGTATCTTGTATTTGTTGGGCAAAACCTTTCATCGATATTGAATGGCTACGGTTTCTCAGTTGCTTCCTGTATATTTTTATTAGTTCCAATTGAAATTGGGCTGTCTTGGATAGGCAGTCTATCTGCTTTAGCACCCTTTAGTGTCTTTGCATCAGTCTGCAATTTGTTGGCTATGCTATTTGTGGTGAAAGAAGACATACAGCAGGCATTCGAGGGTGAGTTTTCTTTTAGTGATAGGACCGCGGTCACATCAAGTATAGGAGGGTTGCCATTTGCAGGAGGCGTGGCAGTGTTTTGTTTTGAGGGGTTTGGGATGACATTAGCTCTGGAAGGTTCTATGCGAGACAAAACCTCATTCCCAAGGTTGCTTGGTCAGGCTTTGACAGGTATAACCCTTGTCTATGTTTTATTCGGATTCGCCGGTTACATGGCTTACGGTGATCAAACCAGAGACACTGTCACTCTCAATCTCCCTCGAAATTGGTCTGCCATAGTGATTCAGGTAATGCACTCTAACCTTCCCTGTCATACTTGTCAACACTCATCTTGCTTTCAAATTTTCATTGCACATGCTTACTTTTATTGTCTTTGTCTTTTCTGTTTTTAGGGTATGCTTTGAAATTTAGATTTACCATTCAGATAAGACGTTCTTGGTGGCTGTGGGTTGTGGGTATATCTAAAGAAGTTGTAAGAAATACATTTTGGACAGAAAAATGAAAAGGAATGTACATTTCTTAGTTGGAACAGTCTCTTGAGCTTAGGCTTAGTTGGCAAGATAGATCAAATTACCATCATCCACCTTCTTAGAAGCTTAATTAATAGTTCCCCTCCCAAACTATATATAGTAATATTTGTCTCATGATTGGTATGCACTATTTCAGTTTTCATCAGTCTTCCTGTTTCCTTATAATTGCTTTGCCCAAAAAGGATATGGTATTGGCATAATAATAAGTTAATACAATTATGATATATCTTTAAGTATAAGGGAAGTACTTGTTATGTTTATACATATACTGATATGCATGCATATATTGTTACAACGAACTGAAGTTTTCTCAATTTGTCTTTCTCTAATTTCAAGTATCAAATAAATTCTATTAAGGTAAACTATCTTTTAGTGTGCTTCCCTGATCCCATAGCAAAGATATCATGATTTAATAGCTGAACTGATGACTTGGTAACCATGCACATTGACTGGCATGTGAAATCCAGGTGGAAAATATGGTTTCAAGGTTGCTTGATGGGTTTTTACTTTTCAATATATAGTTTTCTTGATAAGTTCTGTAGGTAGTAATCATAACATCTGACTAGGTTGATGCAGAATGTCTTTCTTTTCAATTATACCTTATGTAACTGTAGGAGATTTTGGCTGATCTTTTGGCTGACTGCATGGTAACAGATTGGTTTGTGCTTGGGGCTAATATTTACGTTCCCAATCATGCTACACCCAATTAACGAGATCATAGAGGGAAAGCTAGCGAAAGTAAAATGGTTTCAGAAGGCTCATGACAATAACGATGAGTATTCAACAACACGAATTGGAAATTTGCAATATACATGACTCGAGCAATGGTGGTGATCCAATTGGCAGTCTTGGCCTCATGTGTTCCAGGGTTTGCAGTATTTGCCTCGCTTGTGGGGAGTACTGTATGTGCACTGATCTCATTTGTTTTGCCAGCTACATTTCACTTAGCATTATTGGGTTCTTCTCTAAAACTCTGGCGGAGAACCGTGGATTTTTCCATTTTATTGTGTGGAATGCTTTTCGCTGCTTACGGTACTTACAATGCCATAGTTGGTGTTTGAAGAGCTTCTTCACTCAAAACATTAAATTTTACATAAGATACATAAATAGCAACTGTACAAGGGAACTACCCTCAAAAGATACTGTATATTGTATCTGGGTTTCGAGATTAGATGTACCAGCAGAATGTATAATATTGTTTTCATGTTGTACCTAAATTGTTTGTCAGTTGCTTCAGAAATGTGATCCTTTGAATTCTTCTTGTCTCCAGAAAGCACATTTTTCCTTACTTTCTATTGCATTGTTTCCTTGGTGATCAAACTTTTGCATTTGTCTTCTCAGTATTGTTTTGATTGTTTATTTTTTGGTTCAGATTTTTGTAGAGATGCAAAATAGTCACATGTCACAAGCACAACCAAGGTTGCCATTGTTGATGCTAATTTGATAAACGAAAATAGAGCAGGCAACTCCACACAAGTTCCTCTTTAGAGAGTCACTCTCATTTGAACCAAAAAGAACACAAGTTGGATCCAAGTCCAGCCCAACTCTAAAGCCCAACCTGATAAGAATAATAATGTTTAAAACTACGAAAATCATGGTCATTGGACAACATAGCATACCATCAGCAATTCAGACCCCCAAAAAACACCTATATGGGCAAGAGACTTTGGTTAAGAGCAATTATCCCAACTTGATCCAATGTTTAAGAAATAGGACTTCACCTAAGGGCCATTTATAAAACCTTCATTATAGAATTCTTGTTCACCCGAGATCCTGTGTTCGATTCCCTCCTTCCCCAATATAACTTGTATCATAAAAACATATTAGATTGTGCCAATGAAGAATGAACGAATGATCTCTAATTCTAAACATGAACTTTCACAATGAACAGTTTAGATTATGCCACCGCAATATATAGTAAACCCAGAAGAATAATTTGTTCCACAGATTTCCATATTAAGTTACATACCGCTATGCATTATAAAATCTCTCTATATTTAAATTACATAAAGATATTCGATTCTCAATTGCGGACTTCGCATACACCTTTTTCTACTATTGAAAATATCGAATTTCCCATTTGTTTGGTTCTGATAATTCTAAGAAGAAATATTATAAAATTTTGATTCGATTTTCGTAAATCCAAAAAAGGAACCAAATCGACCGAAAATAGGCCTGGCTTTATCTACAAAGCTGAATAATTTATCAAATGATTGCATTCATTGGTGGCATATCAGATTTGGGTGCATCAATCAAAGCTAATGCTCTTGCCACTCACCTTGGCATGAACACCCCACTCTGCTTTTTGGCATAGATTACAAAGTGGGAAATGAAAGTGAAAGGGAAAAATAGACACTGATTCTCATTCTTGACATTGTAAAAATCTAGGTAGAAGGCAAAATTTCAAAAATTCCGAAGGACCTTCTATTTGTACATACATGTAATAAATTATATAATGTTGTTGTTTGATGATCGAAACTGTCATTATGGTTCAATTTTGTTAAATATCATTCGTGTATATCAATTTTGTCAAATATCATTCATTCAACATAAATGATATTTGGAGTCTGACTTAGAAGATAGACGATTTCAGTGAAAAGTCGTCTTCGTTTAGCAAGGGTTTGTTTCATGACATGACACCTACAAATTTGATTATTATTAGTATCTACTAAAGATTTGCCACTAAGGAACAAAAATATTCGTGTGGGAGAGGGCAATAGACAACACTTGATTGTTAGGGTGGAAATGAAAGGGCTTTTTCCTTGGGGACTTGTAGCTAATGTGAAACTGACTCTATATGACTCAATCCACCCCCGAACATGAAAGAGAAATAAAGTGGTCCCGTTTCTCATGTCTTGTCTTCACTTTAACCCAATTATTAGAAGATGCAGTCTAGCTGTCTTGGTGCAACTCCCTTTTCGTTTAGGTGGAAAAGGTAGGGAATTGTTGGTTTTGCCAGAACTTTTTGAGAAGTTTAATATTTTTGCCCATTCTCATATCAACCACGACCCTGAAAAAGTAGGCTACAAATATCAGTGATTGTGACTATTCGTAATCCAATACCAAGGGTGAATGGAACATGGATCATGGTGTTATGACAACATAATTCCATCCACTCCATCTTAGTAATGGAAATACTATATATGTGTTTGATGTAGACCTCGAACTCCATACTCAAACCCAAAACCTACTTCATATATGAACCTCAGAACTCAAGCCTATAGCGTCGACTCTCGAGCTGAGTTAGGCCATAAGTTTGAATCCTTGGATCCAAAGTTGTGCTTTAGCTCAACACCTTAGAACATGGATTCGAAACCCTAGACCTCAAAACCCGAAATTGGGTATAAAAAATTGTACTCTAAGTCTGCCTCAAATTCAAACTTTAAATTTTAGAGGTCGAATCCAAAAATCTGAACATGAACTTCGAATCCTAAACACAAACCATGTGCTTGTTCTTAATTTGATTGGGATAAGTTATCCCAGCTTTCTAGTTAGTGACAACTTTCCCACATAATTAGGGCAATTAGCCAAACATGAGTTTGAATTAGTATGTTTTAATCACTCTTTAATCTCACATATGAAAATTTCAACTAAATAAGGAAATTCTTAATCCATAATAAAATGATCACCATATGGGTTCCAACGATGATCCGATTAGGTACAATGATCTCAATGCATCCAACGATCACCAAGACAAGTCCCGTCCTTGACCCCAAAAAAAAAAAAAAAAAGGGTTAACTACACTTTAATCCCTAGGTTTAGGGTGAGTATTGAAATGGACCCCGAGATTTCAATTTCATCAATTTCATACCCAATGTATCCAAATATGCACCAATTCATCCCGTCCGTTAGATTGACACTGTTTGGTCAAACGTTAAATGTTGTTGTGTCAACTGTGGGACCCGTCACAGGCCCTGACAACCCATTCCAACTTGACAACCTATTCCAACTAGTCCACGTGAAGGGCATTTCAGAAATAAAATGAAAGAATATTTTTTTATATATAAATATATATTTTTTCCAAAACCGAAAAAAAACTAAAAACAAAAAATCCTAGCATGTCTCCCTCCACTAGCCACTCTTCGTCGACCTCCACAGGCCCTCCCTAAGTCGACCTCCACCAAAAAGTTTCAGAAAAAGTCGAACAAAATTACCAGTATTCTCAGCAATTTTAGATCCAAACAGTAAATTTTTCCAGTAAATCAGAGAGAAAAAAGAAAAGAAAAAAACATCAAATAAATCACACTGACCACCACTTCGCTCACTACAAATCCCAAACCCACCTCCAAAAAACTTAGAATTACCCACACACAAAAAAAAAAAAATTAAACCAAACGAAAAAAACAAACAAGCAATCAAAAACAATAACCCTTACCTATAAATTTCAGGTAAATTTCAGAGGGACTGTGAGGAGATTAGGATTTTTCTTTTCTCCCTGTAGAGCAAAACAAGAAGAAGAGGAAAGAAGCAGAAGCAACAATGGAAGGTGTCACAAAGGGAGTGAACATCACGGACTCATCATACAACAACAAGAAGAATCGCATCCAAGTCTCAAATACCAAAAAGCCCCTCTTCTTCTATGTCAATCTTGCCAAGAGGTACATGCAGTAGAACAATGAGGTGGAGCTCTCTGCCCTTGGAATGGCCATTGCTACTGTTGTTACCATTGCTGATATTCTGAAGAACAATGGATTGGCATTTGAGGAAGAGGATCACGACTTCTACAATTGACATGAAGGAGGATGCAGGGGGGGCAGCCAATTCAAAAGGCAAAGATTGAAATACTGCTCAGAAAGTCTGAGAAGTTTGATGAGATAATGGATGTTGTTGCTGTAGAGGAAGCCCTTGAGTATGAGCATAGTTGAAGTTTGTTGTTTCTGATATCTAGCTTGGTGCACGCGCTGTTAGGTCTTCAAAAACTGGTGGATGTCTGACTTTTGCTCTTAGGTTTGCCTCTCTAGTGGTGTTTGTTTAGCTGTGATAAAATTCCTTTTTAGGATTTGTTGTAAAATACAGTCTCTTCCTCCCTCTCCCCCTCTCTTCGTCATCCCTATCCTCCTCCCTCTATTTCTCTCTTTTTGTGGCTCAGTTTGATTGGATTGAACAAATTAGGTTTTTTTTAGGTTTGGGTAATTATGAATTTGGGGCAACAACTTATAGGGCTAGTGAGATATTTGGTTCTGATTGTGAGGTTGATCTTGTTTTGGATGTTTGATCGTGTTTTAGGTTGGGGAAGGCCTGGGATTGATTGGGGGAGGGGGGTTTGTGGAGGGCCGACGAAGGGTGGATGGGAGATGGAGATAGCGGGTTGCTACAGCTGGGGATTTTTTTGTTTTTTTTGTTTTAAAATTTTTTTTCTTCCAAAAATGCCATTCACATGGACTAGTTGGAATGGGTTGTGAGGGTCCCGCAATTGACACATCAACATTTATTACATTTGACTAAACGGTCAATCTAACGAATCGGGGTGAATTGGTCATATTTAGAGGTGAAAAGTTTATGAAATTGATAAAATTGAAATCTCAGGGCCCATTTCGATACTGACCGTAAACCTCTAAGGACTAAAGTGTAGTTAATCCAAAAAAAAAAAAGACAAGTCCCGTCTAAGCATTTTATATGAGACATGTAGGGAAGGGAACTAAGAGAAAGAAAATACCAATCCAATTCGGTTTACTTGAACCGG